>NC_136862.1:35080439-35417365 GCF_951799975.1 Gobius niger
ATTTGGGGCAGATTGGGGTAAAATTGGGGAATGTAACGTGAGAGAATGTGAAGATATTTAGGGGGGAAGACAAAATAAAAAAATAAAAAATAGAATAAAATAATAAAAAAATAAATAAAATAAAAAAATACAATTCAGGGAAAAAGAAAATATGAAAAAATTGGTGGTACGATTCTTTTTTTTTCTTTTCTTTTTCTTGAAATAATAACCGCTCACTTAAAAAATAGATAAAAAATAAATAAAATAAAATATATAAAACTCGGTTCGGCATCGGCACCGAAGACCGAGCATTGCCAGTTCACTGGCATCGAGGAAAAATATGTAAATAAATAAGTAGAAAATTCATAAGAGAAAAAAAATATATACATATATATATATATATATATATGTATAGCTACACATACATACATACATACATATATACATTCATATACACATACATATATACACATACACACACATAAATAAAAATAAATAACAGTACCCAGCCCTACCACCGTGACCATCCTTATTGGGTCAGTATGTGGCAAGGGAGGGAGCATATCTCCTTCCGTCATAGGCTGGCTGATTGCTTCACAGACCGCTACCTCGGTTACACACATACATTTGGCAGAGAATGAAAAAGAAAATACAAAAAAAATACACACAAAAAAAATACAAAAAATACCAAAAAGTATATCCTCAGATTCTCCCAACAAGGTCCAGAAAGGGTGTCCATGCGATAATGAAAATGTCCTGTCTTTTTTTGAGTCTATAAGTAACCCTTTCATAGCTTGCGATTTTTGCCATCAGACCTAACCACTTTTCGAAGGACGAGTTGTGGCTGGATTTCCAATCTTGAGTTATTTTGCGACATCCTGTTAATAGAGCTAGTTTGCTCCATAGAGTTTGTTCATAAGATAATCCATCCTCCTGAAAAATACCCAACATGCAAAGTCCGGGATTCTTGTGCCATGCAAGGTTGAACAGTTTGTTTAGAAATGCAATTAATTTGTCTCAAAAAGCATTAACTTTGTCACATTCATACAGCATATGTATCATTGTACCAATAGCTTGATTGCAACGCCAACAATTGGCATCATTTGTAAGTTTCAGTCTAGCCATTCGGCTTGGCGTCCAGTAGCATTGTTTTAACATTTTTTAATTGAGATTGAACCTCACATGATACTTTGAAACAGTTAGAGATAATTCTTTGCCATTTCTCCAGTTCAATCTCTTCTCCTATGTCCTTCTCCCAGGCCGTTTTTAGGCTGTGGAGGTTAGGGGCATTGGCTTTCCTTATTAGGTTATAAAAAGCTGATGAACCACCTTTTATCAGACAAGATGTTTTCAATAGTTTTTGAATATCTGTAGCATTTTGGGGACTGGATTTAAAAGCAGAATAGAGACAGAGCCTGTGTCATTCATTCAACTTTTCCTCACACACCACTACATTTCTTAGTTCAGTTTTGTAAAAGTAACATCAGTATAGTTATCACAGCGGTATATGTCACAAACATGTCTGCAGTATTAGCCTCAGAATGTTACTGAAGTGCCCTGTATCATACAGTAAAAACTGTTACACCATCCACTGTGGTCATATAATAATACTTCCAGTCCTACCTTGAAGAGGTAGGTGTACAGACAGTTGATATGAGGCTCCTGCATCTTCAGCCTGGAGCTACATGACAGGACTCTGCTATATCCACTGCCAGCTTTTGGTCTTTGTCTGACAAAATATTCCCTAAATAAACGTGGTAGCCTCGTAATTGTTATGATTTGATCAATAATCACTCTACTGAGTAGTAACTTTAGTTTAGGTTACAACTTATGCAGCAGCTCAAACTCCTCTTAACTCCGCCTTTTTCCTTCACTCGACCCTGGCGCTTACACTCCGCTAGTATTGAGCCCAATGAAGGCTTTTCATTAATAACAGGAGAAAGTGTTGATGTGATCGCTAAAAGTACAGTCTGAATGGCACGCTCACGATATCAACAAATCCTCCACAGGGCAGCGTGCACACAGAGGGAGGGGGGCATGGGCAGAGGAGCCAATGAGCAACGCACATGCTCCAGCGGCTCCGGGGGCTCCAGCGGCTCCGGCGGCTCCGGTGGCTCCAGCGACTCCGGTGTGACAGAGACAGAGAGAGCAGGAGAAGAGACAAAGGGAGCGGCCGACGCAAAAAAAAAAAAGCCAGAATCAAGCATCAAAACAGCGTGTGTAGTAAGTCCATGAGGGACTTGTAATGTTCACGGGCCTCGGACCACAATGCCGGGTCAAGTCTCGAGTCTTTAGGGGACGAGTCCGACTCGAGTCCGACTCGCGAGTTCCCATCTCTGCGTTATGGACACCCTCGTGCTTGAACATGGTGTTGGTTAGGGATAAAGGGTAACAAGCACAGAAGTCCAATAACTGACGATTGCCCGGGTTCAGATCGAAGAGACCGTTCCTCCCAATCAATCATTCCCAATCCCTGTCCTCAGTCAATCTTCTAGTACCACTCCCAGGGACCTCAAGAAGGCCGGGTACTCTGCACTGATGTTGTGCCTGCAGGCCGAGGCATTGAGAGACCTGTCCCTGAAGGCGTAGGGACGTGACCCTCTCGTTCACTAAAGTGAACTCCAACACGTGGCTATAAGCAAGCCCACACGATACTCTCCCCAGTACTGGCTTCAAGAGCCCCCACTGTGCAGGGAGGTGAGCTCCTGCCTTCAACTGCCGCCCAGTCCTTTCTGCCCCCAGACCCCTACAGCTCCTTTTGCAGGTGGTGAGCCCATATGAGGGCAGGCCCACATTGTCCATTTGGGCTGAGCCCGGCCAGAACCCCTGAGGTGCAAAAGCCTCGTATACGAGCCCCAACCACAGGCCTGGGGGCTTATGAGCAGTTGCGAACTGCTCATACCTGTTTGGACCGGTTTGCCATCAAAGAGTCGACAAGGGGAATAATGCCCCAGGCAACATAGCTTCCAGGATGCTAGGATCATTGGGTGGCAGTTCAAGGGGAGCTGTTTGTCAAGGCTTTATATAGAATATTTGTATTTTATTTTATAACAATAACCGCCACCTGTGAGGGGGCGTCACAAGAGGAGGTGACTGCACTGATGGAAACACGGCTGACATTCACTTCCTCGTTTACATTGCGCTGTCTTGCGTTCTTTCTTAAGCCTTAGACTCTCACAGGTCAAACTAAAAACTTTATTTACCCCATCGTGAGCTAAACGATGTTCGCGTCTCGAGAGAAAAAGAGCTACAGCGTCCGTTGTGGCGCGGATCGGCCCGCGCTTGGCGTGAACGCGAAGCAAAACAAAAGCACATGTTCACCCCCCACTCCCACACAACCACTCTCCTGGACGCGGAGTCGATCTGGTTGGAGGAAAATGTGTGTCTCCACCCACTTAAATGCGCTAAGCCTGGAGTGGCAAGATCACAAAGTGCTCCTACTGAGCGCAAAATGTCACGCTATCGTCTCCGTTTTGATGCACAAGATCGGGCCCCTGATGTTTTGCTTCAGATGCTTGTGGTTGTTTTATTTCACATGTAATATTGTCTTTTTTTTCTACCACCATAGGTACTCTCTGATCATGAGCGCCCGCACATTGGTGAGGATTACAGTGTTCTCCTGGGGGCTCGGCTTCCTGTTGGTGGGGGGTTTGTTGGGTCTGTCCCTGCGTTTGACCCGGTGCCGTTACTTCATCCCATCCATACACTGTAGCAATGTGTCTCTGTTCAAACTGTCCTGTCAGAACACTTTCATCAACAACGTGTACGGCATCACGTTCACTGTGGTGCTGCTGATCGCGTCCATCGGGAGCGTCGTCCTGACCTACGGCTTCATCACCATCAGCCTCAGCACGAGGAGCCGCAGCCTGAACCGCAAAGCCCTGCAGACCTGCTCCACTCACCTGCTGCTGTATCTGATCGTGCTGTTCAGTGGCCTGTCCGTCATCGCGCTGTACCGCTACCCGCAGTACATACAGTATGTCAATCTGTCTGCCATTTTGTACAACATAATCCCCCCTGCACTCAATCCAGTCATCTACGCTTTCCAGTGCCGCGAGATCCACCAGAGCCTGCGCAGAGTGTTCAAAAGACTGAGGACTGACAAATGACAATGTTAATGTGGTTTTTCAAATGTCTTTATGCCAGCTCCATTAATTGATAAATATACATTGTTTAAGAGGGTTTAGTTATGTTCTATACCTGTTCCACTAAAAGGTGATCTGTACGTTATTGAATCACGGTCTGTGAAGCAGAACTTAGTTTAATATGACAAAACGCCCCGCGCTCATGTACTTGCAGAAAACAGTGTAACAGCTTTACAGTTTAGGCAATATTTATTGAATCATTATGTAATTAGGGCAAATTCGCCTGGCGCCCTAAAATTTGAGAGAGTGCTCCAGCCCCGCAGCACCCTCGATGGGTGAAACAATATTTTGGTCAGACCCATGTAGTAGACAGGAAGCAGCCAATCACAACTTCCTGTGGTGGTAAAGTCCAAAAATGCAGAATTTGGAGGCAGAAACGTCCAAATTAAAGCTTCTTTCTGTGACAGTATGAAGGAGTAGGAGTCTAAATATGTGCCTTATGTGAATAAAAGTGAAAATGTATGAATTTGAGGAGAAACTCTGACAGAGACCAGTGTGCTGCACGGTTTAGAAATCTAGCTATTTTCATGGTGGATGGGTGGGCCACTTACAAGCCACTTTAAAGGCATTTTTGGCGAGAGTGTCTGCGTTTGCACGCCAATAGGTCCAGCTGGAGAATGTGCACACGCGCCGCATTGGGTCCGTTCCAATCCCACCAAGTCTGTGAAAGATATGAGGCTTTGAAATGTATTGAAAATGGCCTTTGAGTTGCGGGCTTGTAATGTCCACACCCAAGAATATTTAAAAAAATTAAATGATGATTTTTAAAGCCACATGGGTCTTGGACAGCTTGGCCAAAATGTGAGGCTTTCTATTGAAAACTCAGGGATCAGGGGTCAGAAGATCAAGAGGTATGATTTTGAAGGTCTGAGGTTCGGGCCAAGGTGGCCGACTTCCTGTAGCATTTAGGGTGGGACCATAATATAATTTTTTACATGTCTAAGTCCCTGGCCAGTGTCACCTGTGTACGATGACATTTTTTGCGACCGGGCTCTCATTGACTCAATGAAAAACTGCCTGTTTGAGGGGGTGCCACTGAGCCATAATTTCATATTTTCTCTTGCGGACCCCACCCAAAATTAGAGCTTGCGGAGCACAATTTTCTGATCCCTGTTACTGGCGGTGCACGTTTGCTACATGAATTCTTGCGTTTTTGGTCTCCGTTATTGATTTTAATTAGTCCCTCACGGAACACTGGGTGTCCGTTGCTCGAGCCGAATAATAATAATGCATCGGTTTTTGTACCGAGCTTTTCTGGACACTCAAAGACGCTTTACATTGTATTATTTATTCACTCCAACCCTCCGACCACCACCACTCACTCACTACGTTCACCCAGGCTTCCTGGTGTTCCCGGACGGTCTCCTATCGAAGTACCGACCAGGCCCGTCCCTGCTTAGCCTCCAAGTTCTGACGGAATCGGGCAGAGCAAAACTATAGCAAGCTATGCCCGAGGCTGCAGTTACTTATTACTGCAGCTAAATGGTCTCTTTTTGCCTTTACTACAGCTCTGTGTGGATTTTCTCGTGTGTTTATTGCAACTTAGGCAATCTTTATTTTGTATTTTCTGAGGACTTTATAGTCGCTGAGTTAGTTTTTTCAGATGAATAAACCCCTGGGCATAAAGTGGCTTAAGAATCGCCAGAGCTGTTAGCCGCTAGATAGCAACATTAGCCTGTATGTTGTAAACACTGCAGACTCCACGCTGTAGCACTAACAACATTTAGCTCTGGTTAAATCCAGCACAGACTCTGATTTAGGGAGTGTACTCTGTAATAAAGTCAGCTCTATGTGGAATATTGGATTTCTACTAAAGTTTGTTGCTCTTTTCTCTCCTCAGCTGAGAGCTGCGTCCCGTACGAGCGCCGGCTGCACGTCAAGTGGTATGGGTTTCTGGTATCGGGACCAGATTAATGAGTACGAGTATGCCTACAAGCATGCGGTATTGATACCCGATACTGTTATCGGTATCAGTGCATTCCTAAATTTTTATATATAAAAATAATTAAAAGTAGCCCATATGGAGGTCAATTTGCGTAGCTATGTTTATGTGGCTCCGCTACCATCAACTCAGGACACTTGTGGATTATTGCATGGAGGAGCAGGACTTTTCCCGGTCTGCAGCAGATGGGCAGCGTGCTTCCCTATCTTCATCGTTACAAAGGGCCTGACTAGCGACTTAAGGACACCTTTATGGATGTGTTTGTAAAACGGTTGATGAAGCTCGAGTGAAGCGTGAATTTGGGAAAGGGCTAGCATGTGTGTTCAAACAGTCAAACACTGTCTGGACTCTAGCTTCGCCAAATAATATCAGAATAATTCATTTGACTCAGGGCTGGACTGGCCATCGGGAGAATCGGTAGTTTTCCCGGTGGTCCGACGTACTTTTGGGCCGGTTGGGCCAGTGAGATCGAGATGAGGCAAGTAATACCTTTCACCGGCCCTCTCGTTTCCGAGGACGCTCCACAGCGTGCGACTCGGGTAGCTACCTTGCTCAGAGTATTGTTTTAGTACAAGTTTTTGGTGTGTGACTGGTGTGTCATCCAACTCTATGACAATGTGGATGTTTAGACTGGACCCCTATTGCTGCTCTGTGGACTGTATTTTGTAATCAGTGCTTGCCAAGAGTTTGGAAATAAAGCTGCCTTGGCAAGATGCCCCCCCAAGGATTACCTTTAGCCGGGAGGCGCTAATGAAACTTCGACCGTCCAGGGGAAGTACTGTCCTGCCGCCGCCGAATATTCTTCGGGAGCTCCGCCTCCTGGTGACAAATCCGACGCGCCGCAAAAGGGGCAGGAGAGGTGGAATACACCAAAGACTTAAACGCATGAGTCTACAGGACTGCGCAAGTTGCCGGCTCTCCCCAAGGTTTTGCTTGGAAATGCCCAGTCGATCCGGAACAAGTTGGACGAGTTGGAGGCCTGGACCACGATCAGGCAGGAGATCAAAAATGCCTGCCTCCTTGTCTTCACGGAATCCTGGCTCAGTGAATCAGACCGGGATGAGGACTTGACGCTCATGGGGTTCGGGGCCCCGTTGAGGCTGGATCGGAACAAGGACGTGACCAACAAGCAACGCGGCGGCGGTGTTTGCTGCTACGTGAACAAGAGGTACTGTAAAACCGTTGTCGTCCGAGAGAGGATACGTACCCCAGACATTGAACTGTTGTCTGTATCTCTTCGTCCTTTTTATTTGTTTTTTCACAATTGTTATATTCATCCGCGCGCTGATGCTGTCGCCGCTGCACAGCTGGTTGGTGACATCACGCACCGGCTTGACGCTATTTGCCCGGATGCACCGAAATTCATCCTGGGTGATTTTAATCATTGTCATCTTGATAAAACTTTTAAAACTTATGTGCCGACACAGAGGAATACGAGTGGTGCATATAAATTACTGCCACTTCCTCCTCTGGGATCGTCATATCATAACTGTGTGTACCTCATGCCCCGCTACCCTCCTGATTTTAAGAGACTACCCCGGGTGGAGAAATCAGTGAAGTGCTGGTCAGAGGACAGCATCTCAGCACTTGTTTTGAGTGTATGGATTGGAACTGCTTTCTTAACTCATGTGAGGACATTAATTAGTTGTGTGACACTCTTTCTTCGTACGTCACTTTCTGTGTTGACTCTGTTGTCCCATCAAAGACTGTTGTCATTTATCCTAATAACAGACCATGGGTAAACAAAGAACTTAAATCAATCATTAACAAAAAGAAAGTGGCCTACTCTTCTGGTGGGAAGTCCCTGGAGAAAAAAGCGGTCTCTAGGGAAGTAAGTGATGGGATCAGGAAGGCTAAACTGAAATAAAAGGACAAAATAGAAGAAAAGTACAGCGGCGGTGACCTTAGAGCAGCCTGGCAAGGCATCAAATGCATGGCTTCCATTAATCACCAAAAAGGGGCCAATAAACCTATAAGTGTAAAAGGAGTGCCAGATTCTGATCTCCCAAATGTTTTTAATTCCTCTTTTAGCCGGTTTGAAAGGGTAGACCTTTTGGGAAAGGTTACTGCTTGTAGAGTCTCTCGAACCAAGTGGGGGAATTGTGATCGCACAAGACCAGGTAACTGCCTTACTCAGAAAAGTGAAGATGGGGAAAGCGAGGGGCCCTGATGCCATCTGTGGGCGTACCCTGCACCCCTGTGCCACCCAGCTTAGTGGTGTTTTTATCAGACTGTTTCAAAGCTGTGTAGATCTTGGTCACATTCCAACTTTGTGGAAAACCTCAACTGTAATCCCAATTCCCAAATCAAGTACTTCAAAGGAATTGAGTGATTTCAGACCAGTTGCACTTACATCACTTGTGATGAAAACTTTTGAGAACATTTTAAAGTCTGAGATTTTATGATTAACTGAGGGAAAACTCGACCCACTTCAAAAAAACAAGGGTGTGGAGGACGCTACACTCTTCTTACTGAACACTGTGCACAAACACCTCGACAAAACTGGGGCTCAAGTAAGACTCTTGTTTGCTTTGCTTTTCGTCTGCATTTAATAAGATGCAGCCCCACATCCTGATTGAGAGACTTTCCACTCTTTTTAATTTGCCTGAGCAGCTTCTTTTATTGATCTTAAATTTTCTCACGGACAGGATCCAACGAGTGCTTGTGAATGGTCAGATGTAGAGATCAGATCGGGCCCATGCGGGAAATCTCGGCCCGGCCCGAATGTCGGGTCGGGCCAGGCTCGGGCTCGGGCCTAAAATCTAACCTCTAGTCAGATGTCCCCAGCCGAAGCAGGTAAGGCAATAACTTTCCCTCGATTTCTTCCAGCATATTTTCCCATTCAGACACTTGTTCGTTAAAGTCTGGCATGATTGGAAAGTCTTTTACCTTGGCTTTGATCGTGACTTGCGGTGGGTTGTGTCGTCTTCCTCGACCTAGCTTGCGCTAGCATTAGCTCCATGGTAGCTTTGTGTTGGCGTCTCTCATAGCGTATTCCACTCACAAATAAAATCCACACACGAGCTCCGGTAGCCACAATCCACGGTAGCGATCCAGGTCATCCACAAACTTAATCCAACCGGGCAGAAACACCAAGATTTTGTTGCCCCC
Organism: Gobius niger; assembly: GCF_951799975.1. Taxonomy (NCBI): domain Eukaryota; kingdom Metazoa; phylum Chordata; class Actinopteri; order Gobiiformes; family Gobiidae; genus Gobius; species Gobius niger. Next base: position 35,089,617 of record NC_136862.1, read on the forward strand.
TCGAAATGACCAGGGACAATCAGATGTCTTTTCAAAGTTTATTTTGAGCTCAAAGATTACAAAAAAAAGGTAAACATAGGTCCCCTGTGAACGAACGATAAATATAGGTTTTAGCATATTGAGGATTAAGTTAAAATGGGTAAACAAACAGATAAAATGACACTTACACGTCCCACAGGTGTAAAACTGCTTGGGCCATGGCCCACTACTGCGCCACAGCTTCTGCTCTGAGGCTGTGGGTCTAGCTTTTTTAAACTAGCGTTAGCAAGGTCATGTGATCATTGCGCTTCCGGTTTAATCAATTATCACAAAAAGGCAGTGTTTAACATTAGCAAAAAGATGAAGAAATACTGTTATTTACAGTGAACCATTTACCAACAATAATAAAAAGAAAGTGCTTAAATACTTTACGTAGAAAATGGGCTGGCAACAGGTACATTCAGTTGTAACTCTGCCATAAAAATGCAGCATAGTTCATATAAATCTGAGCCACAAGGCATGGCTCCCTAAAGACACACTGACTTTTGCAAATTTCAACATGAACATCCTCTACTGGTTTAAGGAAATATCTTGGTCCATATAAGTGGCCGTCCCAGTGTTATGTATACATTGGGACGGCCACAATGTTCCAAGTGGCCGTCCCAATGTATACATAACACTGGGACGGCCACTTGAAACGTTGATGTTTTTAGATGGCTCGATGTGATGTGTGTTCCACACTTGTACTGTGTCATCAAGTTCATCCTGTTGAAAGAAAAAAAATGGAATAAATGTACTCATAAATAACACACTGAATGCATTACATGTAGTATACATTGAAATGTTTTTAGGTATTCATTATTATGAGTAGCTGTTGTTACACAAATTGACACAAAATGTCTGCCCCGCAGGTGTTTCCTGCTTAAAACATGTTTGACAAAAATAATCAAAACGATCTGTTATCCAGTGCTCATTTTGCAACAACACAACTCTATCACAAAGGCGAAGTACAGACCACAAGTTATAAATCTGAAATATTTGGGGGATTTGATGTGTGTATTATGGCTCGAAAGGCCTTTTGCGATAATAAAGAGCTTATTCTACCAATCTGGAGTGGTGTTTTAGAGAATTAACTTTACGAGTCTGTAAAAGATACAGTAGTGGTATACATACGTGCATGCACGTCACTTGATCCCTGTTTGAACAGACTGGGCAGAACAGTTCAGCATAGATTTAGTAAACAAATGTATAAAGATCTTTTTTTTTTTTAAACTTGACTTTTAACTCCCCTGTATAAGCCCCATACAAGCAAACTGAAGGAGACCTTTGTCGAGGACCTCACCATCAAAAAAAACATTGTCTCTTATGTCTGCAAATAGGGACAGCCAAAACTCCACACACTCCTTGCGTAGAAATCCCCACTAATATTCGATTCTCTGGTTTGCGGTGCTCGCTCCCTCCAGGTCCATCCATCATCTGATTATCTTCAGCTGGAACTAGAAAACGCTGAAATCCTCTGACATGTCCATTTTCAGTTCCAAGATCACCCCTCACAACCCTGGGACAACCCCCCACACGTTTTACTGTCTCAATGTAGTAGCCTTCAATTGACTTTGGATCACTGTTTGTGTTGTACGCATTAAGCCAAACAATCTTTCGGGAGAAGCCATCTATACATCCATTCACACAAATGCCAAATTCGGTCCTTTGGAGAAGTAATTTCGTCGTCTGAGACATCTTGCCTGCCTCGTTAATACTCTCGGGATCCCGAGAAAATAAGTCGAGATTTTGATATAAAAAAAATCTCCTCCCGTTATTTTATTTAAAAAAAATTCTCCTCCTTTTTTTTCCTTTCATGTCCCCTGGCGGGCTCCGTATGATACAGCCTGGTTTAAATTTGTGAAGAGAAAGCTTTGAATATGCAAGGCGACTATTGCCTTCACAGGCCTGACCAATCAGAATGGTGACAAGCCCCCTCCCCTTTCCCCCCAAACCGGTCTAGTTTGCAAACCGCTCCAGACCCCATGGCTGAAGTGGTCTAGGAGCGGTTTGGACACCCTTTTGGGATCAGAGCCGTACACTTTTGGCTGTTGAAACACCCTCAAACCACTCCGGTCCATTCCGGTCTGGTCCTGTCGAAAAGCCCTAAAGGTGCGTACACACCAAGCGTGTGTCCACGCCCCATCTGCCTCTCGTTGGACGCCAAACAACGCCGCTTCACATACTTCACACTCGCGACAAACGCCTGTTTGCGTGAAGTTTTGCAAGCGTCATACATGGAGGCGTGTCTGGCCACCGGTTGTTGAGGGCGCACTCACACTTGACATCCGAACCTGCCACTCAGCTCGTTTGAGGAAAGGCCTGGATGCCCCGAACGGCCCGCGCTCACACTTACACAAACGAACCGAGCCGTGGCCGAACACGAGGAGTTGTTTACAAGTGCACGTGAGCAGCAGCAGCGCAACATAATGCGGAAGAAAAAAAAACCTAAACAGCTGCATGAAATAATGTCTACTATGAGCCCTGTCAAATCTCTTCACTCCACTTTTCTTTTCATTTTACTACAGTTTAACAAAAAGGGCTATGGTGAATAATAGTCGATTTTAATAAAGCAGAGAAATAGAGAAGTGCGCGTCCCTCTGTCCCGCTCAGCTGAGGCGCTCAGCTCTGGACGCTCAGTTTATGTCATTCATTGCTGCTTCAGCCACTGGTTAAACAGCTTTATGTTGGTGAACTCCTGAAGTCTACGCTTTATGTTACAACAAAGCACTGAACACGAACACGCACCAAAATCACAAGCGATAAAAGCACCTGCAGGTTTGATCTGTCCGACTAAAGCCTGCGGACAAACCAGGTACAGCAGCAGAGAAGCTCGGACACAGGGCGGGAGAAGCGCAGCTGCTCCCGTAAAGTCTGCCCGAGACGAGCGTGAAGCGGCCAGGGGGGGCGTCGGGGTGAGCGGTCGGGGAGACGAGCGGTATGTGGCCGGGGCGTCGGGAGTGAGCGGTCGGAGAGACGAGCGTGAAGCGGCCAGGGCGTCGGGAGTGAGCGGTCGGGGAGACGAGCGTGAAGCGGCCAGGGCGTCGGGGGTGAGCGGTCGGGGAGACGAGCGGTATGTGGCCGGGGCGTTGGGAGTGAGCGGTCGGAGAGACGAGCGTGAAGCGGCCAGGGCGTCGGGAGTGAGCGGTCGGGGACACGAGCGTGAAGCGGCCAGGGCGTCGGGAGTGAGCGGTCGGGGAGACGAGCGTGAAGCGGCCAGGGCGTCGGGGTGAGCGGTCGGGGAGACGAGCGTGAAGCGGCCAGGGCGTTGGGAGTGAGCGGTCGGAGAGACGAGCGTGAAGCGGCCAGGGCGTCGGGAGTGAGCGGTCGGGGACACGAGCGTGAAGCGGCCAGGGCGTCGGGAGTGAGCGGTCGGGGAGATGAGCGGTATGTGGCCGGGGGTCCGGGGAGCCGCCCGGGAGCGAAGTGGTCGGGGGCCGGGGAGACGAGAGCGAGGCAGCCGCTGCTCTGTTTGATAAATACAGCCTTTTCTCACTGTTTAACGTGACAAATGCACCCGCCCATACAACAGCCGCTTGTATCCGTGCGTGTGCGCAAACACGAGCAACCGAGCTCTGGCCCCCGTCCTCTAAGCGGGCCAAAGTCCGGAACCGAGTCCGACTCAGGCATGGTTTGATTGTACTCACACTACACAAACAAACCGCGCAGAAGGGGCTTCCAGTACGCCCTTAAGAAAGTCCCGGGCCCTGTTCGATGACCTGCTGTCACGCATTGGGACACAGGCGCTCCAGGCTCATGTTGCTGCTGGTGGTGCGTGGCCCCTTCTTGAAAGAATGAGGAGGCGTCCCTCAAACTCTTCCACTTATTTTTGCAAACCTCCGCTGAAAAAATCTATATATTTTACAATGTGTTCACTAATCAAATCAAATCAAATCAAATGTATTTGTTTAGCACATTTAAAGGTCCTATATCCTGCAAAATCGACTTTTTGGAGCTTTTAGCCATGTTGTTCTGCTATTTCCTTATCAAAAACACCCCCAGAGTGGTTTGTGGCTTCATTCACGCAGCTCTCAGTAATCCTCCTGAATCCTGCTCTCTGAGGCTCCGCCCTCCTGCTCTCTGAGGCTCCGCCCTCTCCTGGTGAACGACTGAGTGTTCAGTTGTGTCGTCACAGCGGAACAGAAGTGCTCGACGTCTGTTATGTACTGTCTTAATTCTATGCTTACGGACGGATTTTAATTTGTAAAACAGCTTTTTCATTATTTCTGTCGTAAGAAAGAAACAAAGAGAAAAAAAAAAGAAAAAAATGAATTAAAAAAAGAAAAAAGGATGTGCCCGAGGTGTTTCCAGGTCAGCTGAGGCCAAAACAAACACCCCTGAGCGTCTGAACCATAGCCTGAACCATAGAAATATATACGTGGAAGAGGCATGCTGTCCCAGCTCCTATCTCTTTACATAGGGGTGCTCACGTCTGAACAGATCAGTCATGTTTGCGCTGCAGCTGAAGATGGAGCTCGTTACCTACTCTGGACACCTGTTCTTTATTCTTAACTAATGATAATGTCACGGACGGAGAAAAAGAAGCGCGTTTGGCTACGAGGACGAGGAGTTTATTCAACCTTTTTCAAGAAGAGGCCACTTGAAGTTGTTTTTTTCTCCGGGATTCAGTGACTTTCACCAAAATATTGTTTTTCTGTGACTGTCACTGATGGATGTTTGGTGAACCTTCACCAGAATCAAAGTGGATTAACTTTTATAACGAACGCGAGTCCCATAATGTAAACAGCGATGGAGCAGAGGGTGAGTCAATCCAAACGCGGGTTAGCATATTAGCATGTGTGTTAGCATATTAGCATGTGTGTGTTAGCATATTAGCATGTGTGTTAGCATATTAGCATGTGTGTGTTAGCATATTAGCATGTGTGTTAGCCATTTATGAAGCTGTGTTGCAGATGTCAACTCTGTATAACTGCAATTATACGGAGTTGAGTTGAGTTAAGTAACTGTAATTTCACTTATTGCTGTTTATTTATATTACGGTAAAGTATGTGCGGAGAGAGGGGGCGGAGTTAACTGAATCGAAGCGTTGTGTCTTCCGGGTTTGAAAAATACCTCAAGAAAACACTTATATTTATCACAAAAATTACTGCTCAATAGCGGTAGAGTTACAATCATTCATATAAATGCCAATACTTAACTTTGGAATGGCTAAAATAGCATGATATAGGACCTTTAAAACAACTGCTGTTGACCAAAGTGCTTCACAAAAGGTCTACAGTACAGAGAAAAAAAACAAAAAAACAACAACATATAAATATAATAATAAGAAACAAAACACAATATACAAAACAGCAAAGCACTAACAGCTTAGATTTGACCAAGTATGTGCTAGACAGTGTTAAAAGCTTTTGCATAAAAATGTGTTTTAAGCAACGATTTAAAATATGCCAGTGTCTGTGCAGCTCTGATGTGGAGAGGCAGGTCATTCCACAGAGAAAGCCCTGTCCCCTTTGGTCACATATTTGGAGCGAGGGACCTCTAAAAGCAGCTGATCAGCAGATCTCAGAGCCCGAGCAGGGGCGTGAGGTACCAGAAGCTCAGACAAATACAGAGGAGCAGCGCCATGGAGACATTTAAAGACAACAAGTAAAAGCTTAAACCTTGTCCTATTATACACAGGGAGCCAGTGAAGAGCAGCTAACACAGGGCTGATGTGCTGTCTCTTTCTGGTCCCTGTAAGGAGACGAGCAGCTGCATTTTGTACCCACCTGGTCACTGACCAAGACCAGTGTACACAGAATTACAATAATCAAGTCGCGACGTTATAAAAGCATGAATGGCTTTCTCAAAGTCACAGGCAGGTAGATAGTTTTTTACCTTGCTTAGTTACTAATATTACAGTTACTGTATGTTTCCAACATGCAATGCAAATGAAGTGGTAATTGATGGTTACACATGGTCACACAGGGCAGGTTCATTCAAATTGACACACAAAAAAATGCTTTGGGACAAGATATCACCTCACTCCAAGTTTCTGTCTATTCCTTTACCGCGACGATCATCTTGTCCTCCATGTTGCAGGTAACAGGTGACGCCTGAGCCCAGTCAGCATCCCTGATTGGTTAACAAGGCATAAATGAACGCACGTGTAGATTGGATGACTTGAGTGCATGAAGCAGTGGGCGTGGCCTCCCTGTTCGCTCACCGCGCTGTTCTCCCTGGCTTTCACGCGTGTCCTTCCTCATCCGCTCGCGTTTGCTACGCTTAATACGCGCGGACAGCTTTGCTTGTATTTCGAAGCGCGTTGAAGCGCCTCTACATAGGGTTAACATGGAAGTTGGAGGCGTGGACGCTTTTGGTGTGTACGCACCTTAATAGAATTTTTCCTGAAGCCTTTTATGTAAAAGACAATTATACATCGACTAACTACACAAGTCTTTTTTTTAGAGGAGCCCTCTGCACCACCTAATGGCAACATTTTGTACGTACAAAGATGTTTTGATGCAGGACTAAAGCACATTTATATTAGCCTGTGGTTGTTGGCACATGAATATAAATGTCCTTGGCCACTCCCATAACAACCCAGACCCTTTACCCAAAAGGCACTTGAAACACAAACTTGTGGGGGCTGCCACTCCCAAATGAGCCATTGAACTGAACTGGTCCGGTCCTGTGGAAAGGGGCCTTTTAAGTCCAGACCAAAGACTTGCTTATTTAGACAGCACTGGCTACCTGTTGGTTTTAGAATCAATTTTAAAATCCTCTTGTTTGTTTTTAAATGTCTAAATGGATTAGCTCCACCTTATTTGTCAGAGTTGATATGTTTGCACAGTCCTGTCCGAGCTCTGAGGTCTGCCGAACAATATCTTCTGGACCATCCCAGGTCTAAGCGGAAGGGCAGAGGGGACCGAGCCTTCGCTGTAGCCGGCCCTACATTGTGGAATTCTCTCCCTTTACATATTAGAACTGTAACATCTTTGGAGAGTTTCAAGCGCTCGCTGAAGACTCACTTTTTTGCACTGGCCTTCGGCACAAGCTGAGCTCAGCATTTTTCTCATGTTGATTTTCTTATTCTATTTGTATTAAATGTTGAGTGTTTTATTTTATGAATCTGTACAGAACTTTGGGGCAGTGGCTGCTGTTTGTAAATGTGCTCTATAAATAAATTTGACCTTGACCATGACAGGCCTTTCATTACGCCTAATGCTGCTCTATTTAGCTAGGCCCGAGCGCCATCAGGGCTGGCGAAGGGCCTCTTGTAATCGTGCGTGGAGCGCACAAAACGAGTGCGAAGCACTCCCTTCCTCTCAAACACTCACTAACGCACTCTTCTTGTCGTGCACGTTCCGTGCACATACATATACACTGCTCACAAAAACTTAGGGCACACTCAAAAAACACATCCTAGATGTCAATCAATTCGATTTTTCGGATGAAAATCTTTATTCATAGTGTAGGGCAATGTGTTGAGAACAAAATAACATAAGAATGATAAATGGAAATCAAATTCTCAGCCCCTGGAGGTCTGGATCCAAAATTATAGTCAAAATCAAAGTGACAAATCAGGTCACTGGTTGATCCAAATTCTGTAGAAATTCCTCCAAACGAGTCTGTATCATCCTCAGTCGTGTGTGTGGCCTCCACGTGCCTGAATGCACTCCCTACAACGCCTGGGCAGCTCCTGATGAGACCACGGATGTCCTCCTGAGGGATCTCCTCCCAGACCTGGATTAGAGCATCAGTCAGCTCCTGGACAGTCTGTGGTGCGACGTGGCGTTGATGGATGGACCGAGACATGATGTCCCAGATGTGCTCTATTGGATTTAAGTCTGGGGAACGGGCAGGCCAGTCCAGAACATCAATACCTTCATCATGCAGGACCTGCTGACACACTTGCCACATGTGGCCTGGCATTATCAGGCATCAGAAGGAACCCAGGGCCCACAGCACCAGCATATGGTCTTACAATAGGTCTGAGGATCTCATCCCGGTGCCCAATGCCAGTCAGGGAACCTCTGGCTCGCACATGGAGGGCTGTGCGGCCTCCAATGAAATGCCTCCCCAGACCACCACTGACCCACCACCAAACCGGTCATGCTGGATGATGTTGCAGCAGCAGAACATTCTCCAGGGCGTCTCCAGACTCTGTCACGTCTGTCACATGTGCTCAGGGTGAACCTGCTCTCATCCGTGAAGAGCACAGGCACCATCGGCCAATCTGCCAATCGCTGTGTTCTCGGGCAAATGCCAATCGGGCTGCACGGTGTTGGGCAGTAAGCACCGGCCCAACGCCCTCATACCCCCCTCATACCCCCCTCATACCACCCTCATACCCCCCTCATACCACCCTCATACCACCCTCATACCCCCCTCATACCCCCCTCATACCCCCTCATACCCCCCTCATGGAGTCGCTTTCTGACCGTTTGAGGACCAACATGCACATTTGTGGCCCTCTGGAGGTCATTTTGTAGGGCTCGGGCAGTGCTTCTCCTGTTTCTCCGCGCACAAATGAGCAGATAGCGGTCCTGCTGCTGGGTTGTTGACCTCGGTCGGCCCCCCCAGGTCTCCTGGTGTACTGGCCTGTCTCCTGGTATCTCCTCCATGCTCTGGACACTGCGCTGGGAGACACAGCAAACCTTCTTGCCACAGCACGAATGGACGTGCCATTTTGGATGAGCATCACTCCCTGAGCAGCTTCTGTGGGTTGTAGATGCTCCTCATGATGCCTCTAGTGGTGAGAACACTGGACAAATGCAAAAGTGTTCCAAAAATACAGTACAAAGGATGAAGACAGGGAAATGGTCTGTGGTCACCACCTGCAAAACCATTCCTCTTTTGGAGTGATCTTGCTAATTGCCTCTCATTTCCACCTGTGTCTGTTTAATTTCCACAACACCAAGTGAAACTGATTCACAATAAGCGTGGCTTCCTAACTGGACAGTCTGATATCCCAGAAATTTGACTGACTTGGAGTTACATTGTGTTTTTTGAGTGTACCCTAAGTTTTTGTGAGCAGTGTATAATGCAAAAATCAACATTGTAATTGTACAGAGCCCAAAAAAGTTGATGGGCGACTGGTCACTGATGAGCACATGACCCAGGACCTCTACCATGAGGTAGGAATGCACGAGCACTTTCCGAAAATCTATAGTTTATGGTACCCGCGTAAGCGGGAACACTGTTTTCATGTGGGAATATTATTGTGTGTTTGTTTGTTTGTGTCATTCTTTCTTTCTTTCTTGTCATCGCAATTTTGACTATTTCCAAATTTTGAATTTCAAAATAATGTTCCATTCTGTTCACCCCAGTTTTTTTAACATTGCGAGATAGGACGCGGGCAAATATGAAGTTTGTCATAGGATCATGAAAATCGGTACAGACGTGCATCATGACAAGTTGAACAAAAAATATTGGCTGTTTCTCAATTGCGAGGATCCGTCCTCCGTTTGGCCACTTCGTTGATGTCCTCGGTGGCGGCTCCTCCAAAACGGAGCGGAGTGTCCTCTCCCCGCCGCCTTTGAGCTCAAATGGAACGGCCTCCGGAGCGAGTGGCTGCGTCAGGTCACGTGTCAATCTATGCTCATTAAAACAACTGTTTTATGAATAACAGAGGCTGTTTATGTGGAACCAAACTTTTTTAAAGTGAGTTCAAACTAATAAAGTGAGTTCAAACTAATAAAGTGAGTTCAAACTAATAAAGTGAGTTCAAACTAATAAAGTTTTGCGAGAAAAGAAAAAAAAAACTATGCTGCAGTGCATCATGGGTAATTTCAGCTCTCCGAGGCAGCGGAGGATCCACTGCTGTATCCTTCGTAAATGAGCCAAACGGAGGAGTCGAGCTGCGAGGGGGCGAGTGGTCCAGGTGAAATGGAACCACTTGGCGGCGCCGTGATGACGTCCGAAGTGGTCGAGACACCGAGGATCCTGGCAATTGGGAAACAGCCCACATTACGCCAACACCGTCGGCCATATTGGATGTCGGCCATTTTGGATGACAGCCCGCGAAGCGGAAATCTGCCTCTATTTTTCACTTCGTACAAAATCTATCTCCTCCTAGAGCGTTTATCGGAACAAGCTAATTTTGGGTGGAAAAGAATCTTGAGAAGTAGAACTTTAAAAGTTATCCAAATTATTTTTCTAACTTTTACAAACTGAACGAAGTATTTTGCAATTTTTCGCAAACAACAAATGTCTTCCATTCGCACATATGACGCCCGATTTTGATCATTTTTTGTCAATTGTTAAAGTCACAATCCTGAACACTCTCATTTGGCAAAAGTCTCACTTGGCGCGATAGCGCCCCCTATACGAATTATATGGTGAGTACAAATTTTAGTTTTACGAAAATTTTTATAATTTGGCACAAAATTCTATTTGGTCGTTGCGATCAGAAAAGTCAATCACACCTATGCCATATTTTTCACGGTGTTGCCGTATCGATGACTAGAGCGTCCGATTTTACTCTGATGGAAAAATGTTTAACTCCATAATTCAGCGACATGCACTTATTCTATCACTTCCAAAGAAAAGCCTGTGGATTTGTACACTGCATTCCAAATTATTATGCAAATTGTATTTTTGTGTCACAAAGGTAAAACATTTTTTTTTAATGAAACTCATGGATGGTTTTGTGTCTCGGGGCTCTATGAATCACTGACATTAATCTCAGAGACCTGGGATGATCAGTTTTCAGGTTAAGCCCAGTTATGGGAAAAACTACTGAAAAAGGATTTTCCACATTATTAAGCAGATCATCATTTTCAAGCAATATGGGAAAGAAAAAGGATCTCTCTGCTGATGAAAAACGTGAAATAGTTGAATGCCTTGGACTAGGTATGAAAACCTTCGATATTTCATGAAAGATTAAGTGTAATCATCGTACTGATAAGAGATTTGTGGATGATTCAGACACACTCCGGTTTGTGCAGATAAAAGCACAATGAGGACGGTTTCTGCCAGACAAACACATCAGATTAAGAGAACGGATGCTACAAAGCAGCATACAGGTATTTGAAGCTGCTGGTGCCTCTGGAGTCTCCTGAACATGAAGGTGTAGGACCCTCCAGAGGCTGCAGTTGTGCATAAACCTTCTATCCGGGCCTCCCCTAAACTGTTCATTGAAGCTGAAGCAGAAACGGCTGCAGTGGCTCAGAAATACATGAGGACTCATTTTCAAACAGTCTTGTTCACTGATGACCTTGTGACCCTGGATGGTCAGATGGATGGAGTAGTGGATAGTTGGTGAATGGCCACAATGTCCCAACAAGGCTGTGATGTCAGTAAGGAGGGGGCGGAGTCGTGCTTTGGGCCAGAATCATGGAGAGAGAGCTGGTCGGTCCCTTTAGGCCCTTTTAGGATCCCTGAAGGTGTGAAAATGGCCTCTTTCTGACTGACCACTGTCTTCTATGCTACAAAATGAAGAGCCGTGTTTTCCCGAACAAAATCATCTTCATCATGACAACGCACCATGTCCTGCTGTAAAGAAAACCTCTGCATCACTGGCTGCTATGGGCATAAAAGGAGAGAAACTCATGATGTGGACCCCCTCCTCCCCTGACTTCAACCCTATTGAGAACCTTTGGAGCCTCAACAAAAAACACTTCTATGAGGGTGGGAGGCAGTTTTCATCCAAACAGCAGCTCTGGGAGGTTATTCTGACATCCTGCAAAAAAATCCAAATCCAAGCAGAAACTGACCAAAAACTAACAAGTTTAATGGATTTGAGAATTTTGAAGCTGCTTCACACAAGGGCTCCTATGGTAAAATATAACTTGACCTGTTAATATTTTTTGATTGAAATAGCTTTTGATTTCAGTAAATATGACCTCCTAATGCTACAAATTCAACAAATGACCATTTTCAGTTAATTACAAGCTTTAAAATGTATTGAAACGATGAGTTGCATAATCATTTGAGTTTTTTACAATTTTTTTAAATTAAAAAAAAAAAATACTGTTATCACTGGGAGATTTTTTCAACCACATTTAAATGATCCTCTACCAGTTAAAGACTTGAAAATTATGCTGACTCTCATTTGAGTTGACAATTTAGAAAATGTGTAGTGTGTAGTGTGATACAAATTATACCGAGAGGACACGTTAACGCATTCCAAATATCCTAAAACTAAGACCCAAGGGAAAAAACTTAAAAAACAATACCTTAATTTTAGATTGGGGGAGACAAAAGGGCACGCAGCGTCCCCTTGCTTTGGGCAGGGTGGTCAGCGAGGGCCAATAATTGTCACTTGCGGCTATATTTTGGCCTGTTTTTATTATTATTTTTCATATGATGTTGATGTGTTACTGTTATGTTTTCTGGGTTATTCGTCAGGATGTCATGACAGTGCTGACTCTGTCTTCTGTCGACTGCAGTGCCACTGCTAGTGTCTTGTTTGACTTTCTAGTCTGGACTGGGGCAGTGGGGGAGCCCACTTGTCCAGAGGGGACATTTCCAGCTGAAGCTATGATCGATTCATGGAATAAGTGGAAGGTCATACATTTGGCCGCCTTCTCTGTGGAAGACGTCGAAGATATTTAACTTTGCTGTTAACATAAGCCCAAATTGGGCTGTTATCATAAGCCCTAGCAGGGTAGGCCTACCTGCTTACAGGACTAGGAGTTGCCCTGCTTTATTGAAAAGTTGGCGCACTGGCAGCTTACAAGGAGACCCTGCTGACAGAAAATGCATTTTTGCAAAAATCTGGCCTTTTAAAGGCATGTGTTCCTAAACATTTGATCAACTGCAAAAACAGCCTATCCCAGTGTAATTGTTGTATACATTTAAAGTTTTACTCAAAAAGCTGAGTAGAGTTTGGTGGATGCAGCTCTGCTCTGTGGAGAGGGGGTCTCCACTGGGACTGCTGCGACTCAGGGCTCCATATAAGACCCAGGTCCAGACCGAGATCTAAACCTGGGCCGCGCTGCCGTCTGGTGCCTGGCTCTGCTGCCTCCATCCGTAAGATCAACTTTATTCTGTTCTATAGAGCTTATGTGTGTGATGTCATTACAAAAGCAAATTGAGTTCTAACTTAAGTTATTATTTGATTTGTCCATTTATCTGATGTTCCATTCATATTTATACACCACATTCTAAATTATTATGCAAATATTATCCTAAGATTTTCGAATTATAAACTGAAATGACAGTCAGCATAATTTTCAAGTCTTAACTGGTAGAGGATAATATGAATGTGATTGAAAAAACCTCCCAGTGATAATAGTATTTTATTTAAAAAAAAACTACACTACAGGAGAATAGATCAACCTTTTCAGCTCTGGGGGAGCCCAGTGGGCAAAATATTTAGTCAAGTAAAAGTAAAAAAGCACGTGGAGAAAATGTTACTTGAGTATTGTGAGTAACTGAGTAAATGTTTGGGGAAAAGTCTAATTTATTTTCAATGACGCTGCTTTTATAAAGCAGATCTATAATAAAAATGATACATTTTATTTGTACAGCGCTTTTCTAGACACTCAAGACGCTTCACAGAAATACAATAAAATCATAAAACCTAGAGGGCAATTACTGGACATTAAAAGCCTTTTTAAACAGGTGGGTTTTGAGTTCTGTCTTGAAGGTGGGGAGGTCGGGGCAGGCATGGAGCGGTTTGGGAAGTGAGTTCCAGAGTGTGGGGGCGGCGATGGAAAAGGCTCTCGATAAACTGTTGTCCCGCAAACTAAATAATTTTTCATTTTCATTTCATTTCTTCATTCTCTTTTGAGAATGAGAGCATTTGTACTGAAAAATCACTGTGTTCACGCTCAAAATGGATAGAAACAGTTATAGGCTCCTGTCACTGCGTAACACGGGCAAACACAGACTCACTCTATCAAGACAAACACATCAACAAACACACGTGCTTCATGTCAAATGAGTCAGTGCAACAAGGCACATTCAGCCACAGAATAAGCCTAAAAGCACTACACTCACTGTGCACTGGATCCTCTGGGGATCCGTCGTAGAACTTTCTGCTCCTCACCTCTTTATCCATGATTCTCACTCGTCTGGTCAGTCTTTAGCTCCATTTGGAAAAACTTCTTTTGCATGTTCCACAACGACAGGCTGGTCTTCACCTGCACGTGGGGAAATGCATTCATGGACCGTGAGAAGTGCGGGAAAAAGCGCACTTCTTACCTGCTGCCGCTCCTCAGATGCTGCAGTTGTTCCGCCGGCTTTTCCTCCTCCTGCGGTCGTTCCTCCTGATGTTTGGGAGTTGATCCCTGCCACCCCTATTGCCCCCCGCTGGAAAACCCCACTGTTATATATTTTTTGTGGAAAAAAGGGACAGTGTGCCTTTCCCACACTTCTTACGCTCCCTGAATGCATCTTCCACCCTGCCTCCACCAAAACAACAACACATGGTTACAGTAGCTTCACTATGGATAAGTTAAGCCTTATTTACAACTTTAGACATGTGAAACAAGCGGTGATGGGCGCGGGGCAGGTGAAGTCAGGCCTGTTGTTGTGGAATATTGTTGTGTATTCATAGTTTTTATCATCTGTTTGTGAAGCACTTTGGAGCTAATGACTGACCAGACGAGTGGGAAGATCAAGTGCACAGAGAGTGTAGTGTTTTAGTAAAGTCGGCCCTTAATGTGCGGATATTATTGCACTTATTACGACTTATTTGACATGAAGCGCGTGCGTTTGTTGATGTGTTTGTCTTGATAGATTCAGTCTGCGTTTGGTGATACACAGTAACAGGAGCATAACTGGTGTGACTGTCCCATACGCCGTGAAAAAACTATTTTATTCTACAGTAGGCTATATGGACGGACCAGCTCAGCGTTACTTGCTTTTTGTGTAACCCGATTTGGCAAGAGCCCAATGAAACAGGGGAGAGCAGGGCGGAGCAAGACGTCCCTGCTCTGCCTCCAACCCGGTCTGTCCAAACGTCTTCCTGCACTGGTCAGGACTCCTGCAGTGCAAACGTCCCCATATTGCGGGATTTTTGTGGGCGGGAGCGGGACAAAACATCGCAAATGCGGGTGGGAATGAAAATTACAATCCTTTGCGGGATGCGGGCGGGAGCGGTACTGCACCATGCAGGGGCGAAAAATCTGTCCCGCGCAGACGTCTACTTCCAGTCCTATGCCTCAGGGGAACTGAGAAACATAGTGAGAAAAAATTGTTTGTTTGTTAAGTTTTTATATTACATGTTGCAGACTTTTGCTTATAATTTCAGAACCATGAGAGACTTTCCGTTTTTAGTTTTGGAATCCCTATCAAAAATATTGGTTAAAATTATTGGCCGCGCATATCGGCATAAAAATTGGCCTTAGAAAAACCCCTATCGGTCAAACTGACCTCAGGATAATAATTGACTAATGATCAGCTAATTGTGTTACACAGACTTGTGTTTCCTGTGAGTCAGTGATGGAGAACGGGACCTTCCCTTCGCTCCTCCAGCTTGAGGGGCTGATGGTGCCCTCATCCAGCCTCTCCCTGGTGTTTCTGTCTCTCCTGCTCAGTCATGTCTTCATCGTGGGCTCTAACCTGGGCGTGGTGGCTCTGGTGTGGTCTGAGCGCGCCCTGCATCAGCCCATGTACCTGCTGATCTGCCACTTGGCTGTCAACGACATGATGAACAACTTGGCGGTGGTTCCGCGGATCCTGTGGGACATGCTACAGCCGGCCCACCGCCGCCTTATCCCGCTGGGCGCCTGTGTCACCCAGGCCTTCGCCGTCCACATGTACGGCTGGAACACCCACACCATCTTCATCTTCATGGCCGTGGATCGCTACATCGCCATCTGCAGACCGCTGAGGTACAACAGGGGGTCAAACATAAATATGTCACACGCAAGCAAGTCGGCAAGCAGTTAGAGTGAAAAGAGACAGTTGCAGCATATTATGAGTGATTGCAAAACCTGAAGCAGCACCAAGACAGCTCAGGCTCCTTCCCTCTCAGTGAGATGACATTCCACGTCCTGACATCCAGAGGTTGTCCGCATGTCCATAGAAGATTGGGCCTACATTGTCTGTTCAGGCTGAGCCCAGCCGGGCGACATCGGGTTCTTAATATAAAACTAGTGACAGGAGTTTTGCCAACTGCTCTATAGCCCATCACCTAGAACCTGTTTGCCATGGGAGAACCGACAAGAGGCATAATGTCCTTGACAATGTAGCTCCTAGGATCATTTGGTGGCAGTATAAGTACATCTTAAATATAATTTTATAAGAATGCTTTTATTGTGAGAGAATATGATGGTTTTTCCCCTGAGGTCCTACATATAGAGGAAGTGCTTTTCCTCTCAATCTCTTGCTCAGTTTCATCCTTTCAACACTCATCATAGCTTCACTGAAAGTGTGGGACAATAGATGCAAATTGGCCCACGGCTACAATCCGGTGTGGTGTGTTTATTAACATGTACCCTACTAAATAAACCAATAAATAAATTGCTTGTGGAATTGGAAATTGGAATTGTGTTACTCTCCTTCCCTTGGTGTCATATTCTGCTTATTTAGTCATTGTTTACCTCCTGATTCACTCCCTGCTCCTGGATTGTGCCTGTTCCTGTTCATGTTTTCCTGCTCTCCACAGCTGCTCCACATTTCCTTGTCAATTCATGGGAGGGTATATATACTCCCTCAGTTCAGTCAGTCTCTTGCTAGATTGTCAACCTGTGAAGAGAGACACACAAGGTCTGTGGAATTATTGAGAGTTTCTGATTGTGAAGAAATCTGTTTTGTTTTCCTGTCTTCTAAATAAAGAAGTCCTGTTTGGGATAATTTAAGCTACCTGTCTTTGTTTTGGTTTGGTGCCTGTTATTTAGTCTGTTAAAGATATTTTCAGTTTAACTTTACTCCACACTGCGTTGCATTTGAGTTCTAATATATCTGTTATAGTACAATCTAGCCACAATGAACTCTGCAGCACAGAAGGAGAGTCCAATGGAGCGGTTAGACAGACTAGAGAAGTGTATGGAGCAACATCAGGCTCAGTTAGTATCTGCTACTTCTGACATTCGTCTGTCAGCATCAGCTAATGACCAAACCATTGCTACTTTGTCTGCTCAAATCCAACAGCTTGCAGTTACTGTCACTCAGTTAGTCACTGCAGTTGCTCCAAATCCTGCACCAGTTCCACCTCCTGCAGATCTTGCTCCTCCTTATACCTGTTTCTGAACTTCGAGTGGGTACCCTAGAGCGCTATGGTGGTGACCCTGAAGGATGTAATCCTTTTCTGACAAACTGCTCCATACTCTTTGCCCTACAACCTCATACATTTTCCACAGAGAGGGCCAAAGTGGCTTTCGCCATTAATCATCTTACTGAAAGGGCTCGGTTGTGGGGAACGGCTGAGTGGGAGCGCCAAATGCCTGCTTGTGCCTCCTTTCAGGCTTTTGCAGATGAACTTTTTTGGAGAAACCTCCTCTGGTCCTGACGCAGCAGGAGGTCTACTGGGGGTGCGACAAGGGGCCCACACTGTTTCAGATTATTCTATTGATTTCCGGACCCGGGCCCTTCAAAGCCAGTGGAATGCCGCTGCCAAAACTGATGCCTATCTCCTAGGTTTGAATGACTACATCAAGGATGAGCTGGTTTCACACGACCTTCCATCGTCCCTTGATAAACTGATAGGGAAATCTCTGTCTTTACTGTGGAAAGCCCGGTCATTATGTTTCCAGATGTAAAATGGCAAGCTCATCAGTAGAAAGGGGAGTACTGATGAGTAGGGCTGGGTACCGTTAAACGGTACCTACTTGGTACCGACCGAAAAGCTCCGGTAGGGGGCGGTATCGAAAAACCTTTTTTTTTCGATCCTAATTTTCGGTACTTTTTCTCTCCAAACGTCAATAAATGATCCACAGTGAGTCTAAAAAAGCCTGAACTCATGAGCAGCTTCAGCACAAATGCAGAAGCAAAGCTGTAACTTACTCACGCTTCAGTCATTTTCAGAGATGGCAGAGCCGTGGTCTGAGCCAGGACTAAACCGGGACTAAACCAGGACTTACAGTAAACTGGTTAAAAACAAGGACTAAACCAGGACTGAATAAGAAACTAGAGCTCTTAGACAAAGAGAAAAGCAGTGACAACACGGTATGACAACGAGAAACACATGGGCTTTACCTTTATCGAAAGCCCCACAGAGCCTGAAGTTACTGCTGCTGTTTAAACTCCAGCTGCACCAAATGGCTGCACCATTTGGGATCAAAGATTGTTTCTGGAAAAGGTGAGGGCTCACTCTGCATTAGCCATGTTTGGAACATGTTAGTGACAGAGTGAGCGCTCTCACTATGTAACCGATCTTCGACATGTGAGGCGCTTTCACTGTGGAACAGCTCAGTGAGTTTAGAAAAGTGTATCTGAAAGAGAACGGTGCCTGATGTGGATCTGGTCTGTTCCTGCAGCTCAGGAGGGAATAATGTCCTTTCTCTCTTTTTATCACGGCTTTAGTGGGAATTCTGCTCAAAACATGAAGTTCCAGGTGACGCTGCTGCGCCTGTTTTCTGATGTGCCGTGTTTGTGCCGCTGTGCTGTTTGTTCTCCTGAACGATTTTTTATAGCCTACACATTATTTTAACTCAATTAAAATAACATACAGTAGGTATCGAAAAAAGTACCCAGCCCTACTGATGAGTCTTTCCTCCACACCATCCCTTGTCAAACGACCTCACACCCTGGCTACTTTAATAGACTCAGGCTCTGATATTTGCCTTTTGGATGAAAACCTGGCACGGCAGTTAGAGATTGAATGCGTTTCTCTTCCAGCATCTGTCCCTGCTAATGCTCTGGACGGCAGACTTCTGGGTACTATCACGCATCGTACCATTCCTGTTCATCTGATATTGGCTGGCAGTCACCATGAGACTGTCCAGTTTCACATCCTGTAGACTGCACTACATTCTGGGTTTCCCTTGGCTTCTCCGACATAACCCGCATATCGACTGGACTACAGGTTCCATTACCAGCTGGAGTCGATGTTGTCACCAGTTCTGCCTAAACCAAGATATACCAGCTCTGCCATTCAGTGACACCTCTGGCGCTCCGTCTGATCTACAAGGGGTGCCGGAGGAGTATCATGACCTCCAAGAGGTCAAGAATAGGGCTACCTCACTTCCTCCACATTGTTCGTATGATTGTGGTATTGACCTTATACCTGGAACATCACTTCCTCGTGGTCGTATTTACTCCCTGTCTGGACCTGAAAGGGAAGCGATGGAGAAGTATGTCAATGAGTCTCTGGCTGCAGGCTTAATTAGGCCCTCCTCATCTTCCGCTGGTGCCGGCTTCTTCTTTGATGGAAAGAAAGATAAGACGCTCAGGCCGTGCGTAGACTACAGAGGGCTTAACAATATCACAATCACAAATCGCTATCCTCTTCCACTCATCTCGTCAGCTTTTGAACTCCTGCAGGATGCCGTCATTTTCGCAAAACTCGACTCACGCAATGCTTATCATTTGGTTCGTATTCGTGAGGGGGACGAGTGGAAGACTTTTAAGACTCCGACGGGACACTATGAGTATCTCGCTATGCCATTCGGTCTTACCAACACTCCCGCAGTTTTCCAGGCCCTGGTTAATGATGTTCTCCGTGACATGTTAAACCAGTATGTTTTTGTTTACTTCGACGACATCCTGATCTTCTATAAGTCCAAGGAAGAACATGTTCATCACGTCCAGTCCGTCCTGCAATGCCTGCTTGCGAACTCCCTCTTTGTTAAAGGAACAGGCCACCGTTTTTCCATACTGAGATATGTTCTTACCTTAGCTTTGAGGAGTTCTTTAGGACCTGTCTGATCTTCTGAGCGCCGTCTGCGCTGTGTTTACGTGCCTTCAGTCACGTAAACACAGCGCAGACGGCGTTAGCATTTAGCCTCTCCCTCTCTCCTCTATAGCTCCAAAACAGGTCAAGATAGAAGCTACCAAGCTCTTCCACGTTTTCCCTATTTAAATATGGTTACGTGAAGTGTTCCACTACAAAGTATAATTACACAAAATTAAACAATGTGGATTATCTAAGCGGATAAAAGGGGGAACTATATTGTAAGGCGTAATAATACCAGGAGTAATTTGGCATCCGCACAGTAAAGTGAAGATTACTGCGCAGTAAAGTGAAGATTACTGCGCTGATTTCGAACAAAGTTCCAGATCCTGAAGGACAGTTTGTGGTGGAAGTCAATGCTTCCGATGTGGGAGTAGGGGCGGTTTTGTCTCAAAGAGCACCTGATGATCAAAAGTTACACCCCTGTGCCTTCTACTCTCTGCGGTTAACATCTGCTGCAAGGAACTACGACGTTGGTAATCGGGAGCTTCTGGTGGCTAAATTGGCTTTGGAGAAGTGGAGACACTGGCTCGAAGGCAGCAAGGTGCCATTTCTGGTTTGGATAGATCACAAGAATCTGGAATATCTTCAGTCTGCAAAACGCCTCAACTCTCTGCAGGCCCGCTGGGCTCTGTTCCTTACTAGGTTCAATTTTACTTTGTCCTATCGACCTGGTTCTCGTAACACTAAGCCAGATTCGCTATCCCCCCAGTTCTCCACCTCAGAAGACTCCACTGCAGAACCTGAGACAATCCTGCCCAACTCCCACATGGTTGCCGTCCTCACATGGGAGATGGAGGAACGTGTCAAGACTGCTCTGGAAGACAATCCTGGACCCAGCACATGCCTTCTGTTTGTTCCTCATCAGGTCCGGTCTGCTGTTCTACAGGGGGCCCACAGTTCAAAACTCACATGTCACCCTGGTATCCAGCGTACTAAAGAGTTTCTGCGGCAAAGGTTTTGGTGGGCCACCCTGGATGAAGACACCAGAGATTTTTTCAATGCCTGCCCTGTATGCAATCAGTCTAAACCTACACACCAAGCACCTGCTGGACATCTTCATCCGCTACCTGTTCCTCATCGACCATGGTCTCATATTTCCCTTGACTTTGTTACGGGCTTACCTACTTCTGACGGACATACCACCATCTTGACAGTCGTGGATCGTTTTAGTAAGATGGCTCATTTTATCCCTCTTCCATCTTCCATCTGCCAAGGAGACCGCTCAACTCACAAAATGTTTTTCGTCTGCACGGACTACCTACTGACATTGTCTCGGATCAGGGGGCCCACAATTCACCTCCATTTTCTGGCGGGAGTTCTGTTTGCTTCTAGGAGCCACTGTCAGCTTGTCATCAGGATACCAGTCTCAGTCGAACGGCCAAACCGAAAGAATTAACCAACAGATGGAAACCATTTTGCGTTGTATGGCTTCCGGCAATCCATCCTCCTGGTCCCAACAGCTACTGTGGGTCGAGTACTCGCATAACACTGCAAAGTTCTGCCACAGGCCTTTCACCATTTCAGTGCACTTAAGGGCATCAGCCACCCTTATTTCAATCCCAAGAGAAAGAAGCATCTTGTCCATCTGTTCAAGCCTTCATCAAATGCTGTTACAGAACCTGGAAACAGGCCCGGAAAGCCCTGCTCCGTTCAGCACATCGTTACTCTGCTTCTGCTAATTGCCGCCGCTCTGAGGCTCCTGCATACCAAGTTGGCCAGATGGTTTTGCTTTGCACGAAGGATCTCCCTCTTAGAGTGGAGTCCAAGAAACACACGCCAAAGTTTATTGGTCCTCTTGAAATTGAGAAATTGGTCAACCCAGTGGCTGTGCGCCTCAAGTTACCCAGGGCCATGAGTGTTAATGCCATTTTCCATGTCTCGAAGGTTAAGCCTGTCCATGAAAATCCTCTTGCTCCAGCCCGACCTCCTCCACCACCAACTCGTCTGATTGATACACGGTCCGGCGTCTTGTACGTTCCAGGCGCCGCGGCAGAGGACTCCAATACTTAGTCGACTGGGAGGGGTATGGTCCAGAGGAGCGTTGTTGGGTGCCTGCCAGGTTTATCTTGGACCCTCTTCTCATTCGAGCCTTCCATGAGCAACATCCGGAACAACCTTCTGCGGCCGTCACTGCCTCTGGCCGATCTGGTTCAGGGGCGCCTTCTGTCCTTCCTCCTGCGGCCTCGGATGAACAGCTTGACAACAATGGTTCTGTGGAGGGATCGAGTAGTGGTTCTTCTGTCTGTCTTGAGAGTGATTCTGGGAATTCTGACCCTCCGCCATGACCCCCTCCTCCTTCCCGGTGTGGTTGTTGCTGTTGGGACGGCAGGAGCCATCCCTTGAGAGGGAAGGTTCTGTCATATTCTGCTTATTTAGTCATTGTTTACCTCCTGATTCACTCCCTGCTCCTGGATTGTGCCTGTTCCTGTTCATGTTTTCCTGCTCTCCACAGCTGCTCCACATTTCCTCATCAATTCGGGGGAGGGTATATATACTCCCTCAGTTCAGTCAGTCTCTTGCTAGATTGTCGACCTGTCAAGAGAGACAAACAAGGTCTGTGAAATTATTGAGAGTTTCTGATTGTGAAGAAATCTGTTTTGTTTTCCTGTCTTCTAAATAAAGAAGTCCTGTTTGGGATAATTTAAGCTACCTGTCTTTGTTTTGGCTTGGTGCCTGTTATTTAGTCTGTTAAAGATATTTTCAGTTTAACTTTACTCCACACTGCGTTGCATTTGAGTTTTAATATATCTGTGATACTTGGTGCATGTTGGCCACAGTTGAGGGGAGAGGCTTGGGGAGCTTCCTTACAGCCTGGTGGATGAAGTTGTTGTCAGCTGGACTGGGCCTGTAGACTGTAGACCAGCAGCTCCGTGATACACACTTTGAACGCTGAGCTGCTTAGAACAGATCCAGTGTTGGATGGTGGCCTTTTAAAATTGTGGAGGACAGCTTTGTATGTAACCCAGGAAGTACAGATTGGAGCTTCCACTGTCAAAGAAGAAACTCGGAAAAAAACAACCAAGTGAGCAAGGTTTCAAAATTGTACATAATTTTGCACACATTTTTCCTCTTTTTGGGTAGGGCGTCTTTATCATTTGGTCAGGAAGTGTTTATTTACTACACCGCGTTCCAAATTATTATGCAAATTGTATTTCAGTGTCGAACCTTGGATCCAGGAGGAACCATGCGGTTTTCGTCCTGGTGGACTGGACCAGCTCTATACCCTTTATCGGGTGCTCGAGGGTTTGTGGGAGTCAACATGTATTTTGTGGATCTGGAGAAAGCGTTCGACCGTGTCTCTTGTGTTGCCCAGTTTTTTTTTCATTTATTGGTTTATTTGGTCGAGACAGTGCATGTTGATGAACATACATGGGTCTCATGTAGGTAAACATGACACACCTGATTGAACCTTGAGCTAATTCCCATCCGTCGTCCCCCAGGTGCACTCTCAAACACACTCGCATTCATCCTGGCCTATTGTACATGTTTTTAGTGGTAGGGGAAACCGGAGTACCCGAAGGAAACCTACGCAGACACGGGGAGAACATGCAAACTCCACACAGAAAGGCCCCGTCCCTGGTGGGAATCGAACCCGGACCTTCTAGCTGCGAAGCATGAACGCTAACCGCTGTATTACCGTGCCGCCCCCGTGCTGTGGGGCTGCTCCGGGAGTATGGGGTCCGGGGCCCTTTGCTAAGGGCTGTCCGTTCCCTGTATGACCGCAGCAGGAAATTCCTTCGCATTGCCAGCAGTAAGTCAGACCTGTTTCCGGTGCGTGTTGGTCTCTGCCAGGGCTGCCCTTTGTCACCGATTCTTCTTCATTCATTACCTCTATGGACAGAATTTCTAGGCGCCGAGTGGCCTCCAAATCTGAGCTCATGGTTCTCTACTGGAAAAAGGTGCTTCCCTCTTCAGGTTGGTGGAGAGTCCTTGCCTCAAGTGGAGG
The DNA here is from genome assembly GCF_951799975.1 of Gobius niger. Taxonomy (NCBI): domain Eukaryota; kingdom Metazoa; phylum Chordata; class Actinopteri; order Gobiiformes; family Gobiidae; genus Gobius; species Gobius niger. Next base: position 35,113,313 of record NC_136862.1, read on the forward strand.
AGTTCAAGTATCTCTGGGTCTTGTTCACGAGTGAGGGACGGGTGGAGCGTGAGATCGACAGACGGATCGGTGCGGCGTCAGCAGTGATGCGGTCGCTGTATTGGACTGTTGTGGTGAAGAGGGAGCTGAGTCGGGGCAAAGCTCGCGATTGACCGATCAATCTACGTTCCCACCCTCACCTTATGGTGATGAGATTTGGGTAAGTAAGATTTGGGAAGTCTGGGTCTCTCTGCTGAGACTGCTGCCCCGCGACCCGGCCCCGGATAAAGCGGAAGAAAATGGATGGATGGTATTTCAGTACCATAAAGGTAAAAAAAATTGTATTGTGTCTCAGGGCTCTTTAAGTCACTGACATCAATGTCAGACGCCTGTGATGATTAGTTGTCAGTAAGTCCAGCTAAGGGAAAAACTACTGAAAAAGGACGTTCCACATTATTAAGCAGACCACCATTTACAAGCAATATGGGAAAGAAAAAGGATCTCTCTGCTGATGAAAAACGTGAAATAGTTGAATGCCTTGGACTAGGTATGAAAGCCTTTGATATTTCACAAAAAATGAAGCGTAATCATCGTACTGTTAAGAGATTTGTGGCTGATTCAGAGAACACACAGGTTTGTGCAGATAAAGACACAATGAGGATGGTTTCTGCCAGACAAATACATCAGATTAAGAGAACAGCTGCTACAAAGCAGCAAGCAGGTATTTGAAGCTGCTGGTGCCTCTGGAGTCTCCTGAACATGAAGGTGTAGGACCCTCCAGAGGCTGCAGTTGTGCATAAACCTTCTATCCGGCCTCCCATAAACTGTTCATTGAAGCTGAAGCAGAAACGGCTGCAGTGGCTCAGAAATACATGAAGACTCATTTTTAAACAGTCTTGTTCACTAATGAGGCCGTGTGACCCTGGATGGTCAGATGGATGCAATACTGGATAGTTGGTGAAATGGCCACAATGTCCCAACAAGGCTGAGACGTCAGCAGGAGGGGGCGGAGTCATGTTTTGGGCTGGAATCATGGGGAGAGAGCTGGTCGGTCCCTTTAGGATCGCTAAAGGTGTGAAAATGACCTGGAGGTGCTGACTGACCACTTTCTTCGATAGTACAAAACGAAGAGCGGGGCCATCCCTAACAAAATCATCTTCATAGAATACCTCTATGTAAAAACATCTGAGGGTGGGAGGCAGTTTTCATCCAAACAGCAGCTCTGGGAGGCTATTCTAACATCCTGCAAAGAAATCCAAGCAGAAACTCTTCAAAAACTCACAACTTTAATGGATTTAAGAATTTTCACAGGTTTAATGTATTTAAGAATTTTGCTGATTTAAATAGCTTTTGATTTCAGTAAATATGACCTCCTAATGCTACAAATTCAACAAATGACCATTTTCAGTTAATTACAACCTTTAATAGTATTGAAACTATGAGTTGCATAATAACTTGGAACAGTAGATTTTGAGTTGTTTACTTTATTTATTTTTAAACAAAATACTGTTGTCACTGGGAGGTTTTTTCAATCACATTCATATTATCCTCTAACAGTAAAAATTATGCTGACTGTCATTTGAGTTGATAATTTAGAAAATCTGAGGAAAGTATAATTTGCATAATAATTTGGAACTATAAGTAATGTAATATTGTCTTTTTTCTCCCACCTTAGGTACTCTCTGATCATGAGCACCCGCACTTTGATGAGAATGACCATGTGTGCCTGGGGGCTCGGCTTCCTGTTGGTGTCGGGTTTGTTGGGTCTGTCCCTGCGTTTGACCCGGTGCCGCTACTTCATCCCATCCACGTACTGTAGCAACGGAGTTCTGTTCAAGCTGTCCTGTCAGAACACTTTCATCAACAATGTGTACGGCATCACGTTCACGGTGGTGCTGCTGACCGGGTCCATCGGGAGCGTCGTCCTGACCTACGGCTTCATCACCGTGGCCTGCCTCAGCACGAGGAGCCGCAGCCTGAACCGCAAAGCCCTGCAGACCTGCTCCACTCACCTGCTGCTGTATCTGATCGTGCTGTTCAGTGGCCTGTCCGTCATCGCGCTGTACCGCTACCCGCAGTACAAAGAGTACCGCAAACTGTCCTCCACTTTGTACAACGTCATTCCCCCCGCACTCAATCCAGTCATCTACGCTTTCCAGTGCCGTGAGATCCACCAGAGCCTGAGCAGAGTGTTCAAAAGACTGAGGACTGACAATTGACAATGTTTTTTAAAATTGTTAAATGTAATGTAGATGCATTTTACAAGAGGGTTTTGTTGTGTTCATTAGACAGAGGGCGCTCTGAAATGGGTGGCCTTTTAAGGTTTTCCTTAGTAGTAGTAGTAGTAGTAGTAGTAGTAGTAGTAGTAGTAGTAGTAGTAGTAGTAGTAGTAGTAGTTTATTTGAGCAGTTAACATTTTCTCTTTCTCAATCAAACAGTTAATGAAAGCTCAAAGGGAGTCGACTGAAGCAAAAACAAAAAGCTTATAAAGTACCAACTCCTTGTTCATGTAAATTACATTTGCAATACATGATGTGACAGTTATACATTACTTTTATGTATGCATCAAATAAACAATGCTTCCTGAGTATTCTGTATCAGTTTCAAAACACAACTATATACCTGTACATGTTTGTGAGTTAAAGGTCCTATATCATGCAAAATCGACTTTTTAGAGCTTTTAGCCATATTGTTATGCTATTTCCTTATCAAAAACACCCCCAGAGTGGTTTGTGGCTTCATTCACGCAGCTCTCAGTAATCCTCCTGAATCCTGCTCTCTGAGGCTCCGCCCTCTCCTGGTGAACGACTGAGTGTTCAGTTGTGTCGTCACAGCGGAACGGAAGTGCTCGACGTCTGTAATGTAATGTCTTACAGACTGATTTTAATTTGTAAAACAGCTTTTTCATTATTTCTGTCGCAAGAGAGAAACAAAGAGAAAAAAAAAGGTAAAAAAATAATAATTTAAAAAAATAAAAAGGATGTGCCCGAGGTGCTTCCAGGTCAGCTGAGGCCAAAACAAACACATCCCTGAGCGTCTGAACAGATCAGTCATGTTTGCGCTGCAGCTGAAGATGGAGCTCGTTATAACTGGACACACCTGTTCTTTATTCTTAACTAACGATCATGTCACGGAGAAAAAGAAGCGCGTTTGGCTACGAGGACAGGACTATATATACAGTCTATGATTCAACCTTCCTAAAGAGGCCACTTATCCGAAGTTGTTTTTTTTCTCCGGGATTCAGTGACTTTCACCAAAATATTGTTTTTCTGTGACTGTCTGTAACCCAGGTGGGAAAACCTGCCCATCCCTGTATTGTATTGTCTAAGCCAATCACGGTTCGCTGTGCGTATGACGTCACGCGGTTACGTGGGTCAGCGCGACCAGTCGCGTACGTTCTAATATGCCGCTGTAGTCAGTGCGAGTAGGAGCCGTGGGGAAGCCACACGAGAGAGAGCTGCAGGTTTGTTTTGTTTGTTGTTGCTATCGTTCTAATCTAAACCCGCTTGTTTCTTACCCGGTTATTTGTAAACTCTCAGGAGCCTTCCGCCGTGCCTTGGGGGACCGTGAGGAAAGCGCGTTGGGTAGATAGGAAGCGCGGAACTGGTAAGCTTTCTGTTAGCCGTAGCATTAGCATTTGCCTGGCCGCACTTCATTCATTCATATGGGTGCGGTTAGCTCACCGGTTAGCCTAATCTGTTCGTCAACAAAATGCCTGTTTCTACCAAAGTAGTGACTGTGAAAGGGAATCTATAAAGTCAAAGTCGATTCCCCATGTTTGTAACGAAGCTTATTGCCTATTGATTGTTTTTTCTAAGTGAATGTGCGATACGCTTTGAGCTGTTGACCATGGTTTGTAAACATTGTGTTGGTTGCTAAATAATGTAGCGCATATTATTTAGTATGATGTTAATTTAAAGGATAAGATGTAAATATGTTGTTGAAACTAATGTAGTGCAATTAGTGCTATTTAATATGAGTTGTGCACACTGAAGATGATGATGATAATAATGTACATTGTGATTTACTGGGACTTTGGTACTGTTCTACAGGCCAGGTTCCCAAGATTTGATGGCGAGCTATGAAGGAGGCCTAGCCTAATGAACTGAACCTAAAGATTTGCACACTGTGCTGAAGCATCACTCATTCCTGCCGGGCCGGTAGGAGGCGCTCTGCAGCCGCAAACCTCTTACCCCACGAACTCTCTTTTTCCCTTGTCCACCACACACGCACACACCTTCCCTCCCCGAACTTTCATTCAATTCCCTTGGACTATACTTACAGAATCTCAGACGTGGGATTCTGTATTGAACTTTGGGCGGGGTGGGGTTGATTTGGTTTTGTGGCGGTTACAACGCAGACTGTATTTGTGAAACAGCTTTCAGTTACTTTTGTCCACATATTGAGCTCATTGATCTTATTTATTATTTATTAATTGGGTTTCTGTTCACTGTAAATATTGTGCACTGCAACTGTATGTCATTTTCATTGTCAAATATATGGTACCAAAGAAAAGCCAACTAAATTTCAGTCTCCTGCCTCTCCCTTCTAGAGCCGAGTCTATACCTTCTGACACTAGCCTATACGATCCACTCCATGGGTAGCATTTAATCTGCACCGCACTTGCTACATGTCTCTGATGGATTTGGTGAACCTTCACCAGAATCAAAGTGGATTAACTTTTATAACCAACGCGAGTCCCATAATGTAAACAGCGATGGAGCAGAGCGGTGAGTCAGTCCAAACGCGGGTTAGCATATTAGCTTGTGTGTTAGCATATTAGCTTGTGTGTTAGCCATTTATGAAGCTGTGTTGCAGATGTCAACTCCGTATAACTGCATCGTGAAGTATCTTCACTTATTGCTGTTTATTTATATTACGGTAAAGTTGTATGTGCGGCGAGAGGGGGCGGAGTTAACTGAATCGAAGCGTTGTGTCTTCCGGGTTTGAAAAATACCTCCAGAAAACACTTATATTTATCACAAAAATGAGTGCTCCATAGTGGTAGAGGTACAATATATCATATAAATGCCTATACTTAACTTTGGAATGGCTAAAATAGCATGATACAGATCCTTTAACTTTTATCCTAATGTATGTCAACATCCAATCAGCAGACTTAGCTTACAATTTGCAGCACTGGCAAACAAAGAGGTTTTGGCATTTCACATCATTTACACAGCATGTTAATAGGTAGTAATAATAATAATAATAATAATAATAATAATAATAATAATAATAATAATAATAATAATAATAATAATAATAATAATAATAATAATTAAAGCCGCAAGCGGCGTCGTGCGGCCCTCGCCCCTGGCATTCCCCCCCTTGCAACCGCCCCTGCTCGCTGTCGCCCCATGCGAGCCCCCCGATTGCTATGCTCCTTGTGAGCCCTTCTGATGGCTCTTGCCCCTGGCGACCTCCCCCCTTGCGAATGCCCACGTTCGCTGTCACCCAAACCTGCTTTAGCCTCTGTCTCACACCCAAACCACTGTCTTACGCCTGCTAACCCATCCCACTCTCGCCTGAGCCTTTGTCACACACCGGCCTCACTCTTGTCCCAAGTAGCTTTGGTGCTGGCCCACTGTTGCCTCAGCCTGAAGGCCCCCTGTCCTCAGCCTGGGCTGCTGTTCCAGATATGAAGCTTGTAACACAAGCCTATAAGTCATGTAAGTCTATCAAAGATAACAAACGGATACAGGAGAATCAGAAAAAGACCTTGCATCAAACTTTTCATACTTGTTTTAGGAAGACACGTTTTACTGTAATGTGGAACGAACCAGAGGGGTGTTTAAATGGAACACCTCTCTGCAATGGGCCGCACGAGTGAAGAGGGGGAAGGGAATACACAATTGTGTCACATTACTTGGTTCTCATTGTGTACTTTTATCAGGCTCGAAAATCCTGCCATGTCTTTAGTTATGCAAATTCTGTAAGCGTATAAGCGTTTTTCATGAGGGTGGGACCATAGGTGCTGAATTATGTAATTTCCAGTAGGTGCCGAGGAAAAAAAAAAAAAGATAAAAATAGTACAGGTCAGAATTGATCCAGCAGCCTCATGGTTATGAACCCAATGCTCTACCTATGACACTATACAGGCACAATTAAAATACTAGCTGAACAAAGGAATGTCTTATGAAACTCCCCGTGCATTAGAAATGTTAGGACTAGCTACCTCCTTCATCTAAGACGACCTTTTACCACTGAGATATAAGTCCATACAAACATGGGCCTGATGAGGGCAAGGCTTCTCTAAATTTCTGGGCCGAAATGAGGGGACAGCACCCCACTGGAGGAGAGGGAACATTTCCCCATTTTTCATGAGGGTGGGACCATAGGCGGTAATTCATGTTCTTCCCAGAAAGGGCCAAAAAAAGAAAGAAAGAAAGAAAAAAAAGAAAAAAACTTATGAAGGTCAGAATTGATCCAGGGGCCTCTGGGTTATAAACCCAATGCTCTGACCATGACACTATACAGGCACAGACAATGTATTAGTCGAACAAAAAAATATCTTATGAAACACACGCACGCATGGTCTTAGGCTGAGACAATGTGTACAGTGGTCCATGTAAAATGAGAAAGCATAAGAAAAGTGTGAAGGCTGTGTTAGGACTAGCTCTTTCACTGAAGAAAACCTTGCTACTACTGAGATATAAGTCTATACAAACATGGGCCTGATGAGGGTGAGGGTTCTCTCAATTCTCAGGCCAAAATTAGGTCACAGCACCCCACTGGAAGAGGGGGATCATTACCTCATTACCAGAAAGTACCGAGTCCAAAAGGAAAAAAAAAAAAGGTGATGGCTGGGATTGATCCATCAATCTCACATATAGGAACCCTGCACTCTACCAATGGAGCTTCACAAGCTTAGTGAATTCTGCAGCCAATTTAACATTAATGTTATGAAAGACTGCTCTTGTGTATTTGCAGAAAACGGAAATTACAGCTTAAGCATTAATATATTTCATTCTTTTTAATTAGGGTAAATTCCTCTGACCGGCCAAAGATTTGATGAGAGGGTGCACCAGCCCAGCAGCACCCTCCATATAAAGAATATTTCGTTGAGAGCGAAATAGTACGAGGAACACACAGAGTGACGGACAGGAAACGGGTAAACTAAACTTCCTGTCACTATAAACTTTAGAAAAAGTTGATTTTGGAGTCAAAAACATGGAAATTGAAGCATCTTTCTGTGACAGAGGGGTAGTATAAATATGTAAGAGTCTAAAATTGTAGCCGTTGTGAATAAAGGAGGAAATTTGGAAAATTGACGAATTTCAGAGAAAAGTCTTACTGCCTGGCTAAGACCTCTGGCCATTTCCACGGAGGATGGGTGGAACCACTTAAAACCCACTTAAGGCCCAAAGGCGTGAGTGTGTGGCCAAGTTGGTGGAGGCTCTCCGTCATTGGAGGCATTTTTTTCAATTTTGCAGGTGGCGCTGTTGTGCCATTATGCATGTCCCACATTGGACACTCACATTTTCGTAAATTTTTCACCAGACCGGATTTTTCGGTGATTTTTAATTGAGTTTTCGCACACGTTCAGGGGGTCAAAATCCAGTTTTAAGAGGCGGAAAGAAAGAAAGAAAGAAAGAAAGAAAGAAAGAAAGAAAGAAAGAAAGAAAGAAAGAAAGAAAGAAAGAAAGAAAGAAAGAAAGAAAAATAATCATTTTTTGCCAAAAAAAAACCTAAGCTGTTGCCCTTATGACTACATGCTATACACCGTTGGAAAGCTCTGGCTGAGGCGCACAAAATACTTGTGGGTCATTTTTTACTGGTGTAACACCCGTCCCATGTGACCAGGGTTTTCAAACTAATCAAATGTGGTGGTAGACTATGGGCGGGGTCCTGGGTACTTTTACTCTAAAAATAAATAAATACAATTTAAATACTTCCACCAAGAAAATTAATACTCTTGAAACCTTTCACAAACAAATAATAATTAAACAACACACACACACAGTGAAGTTGAATGCAAAAGTAGAAATTTAGTTATAAAAAATGTAGGTAGAATAAACAAACAGTGGGCTGATACAATTACTCCTTTTCAATAACCCCTTTTTTTTAGTTCACTTCGGTTTTTGTTGCAGGCCTGTTGATGCTTGTGATCGTTGTGGCCTTACAAACAGAAACAATGGCCTCTTCACTTGCCATGCAAGCAGAAAAAAAAACAGCACGTGCACCTGGTGTTTTCGGAGTACTCACGGAACCTGGCTTCTACTAGATGGTAGATGGTACTGACCGGGCTCGGCGGCAGATTAGACGAGACTGGTTCTAGATGGTAGATGGTAGTGACCGGGCTTGGCGGCAGATGAGACGAGACGAGACATCGAGCGGTAAAATGGCGGGGTCGGCTCAACAAGTCCTCCCCGGAGCAGCAGGACAGATCCAAACGACGAACAGCAAGACTATAAACTCCCGCAGTAGGGTCCAAAGAGGGCTTCTCATGGTCCACTGCGTATCAAGAAATCTATACTTAGTCTTAAACAAATTTGACCCGTCTACACTCTTCATACAGACGGAGAAGAAAAAAAACTAGCATTAGCGTTAGCCGCGCTTAGCATGCTAAACCGCGCCACGGTCAGCATCAAAATTCTACACACACACTTTACGTCTGAGCATATACAAATAAAAACAATAAATACACTGCATGTACTCACATCACAGGTAACAACAAATCCACCCAGAGCTTGTAGACTCTGCATCCACCTGGATAGACCGTGTTTACTGGACTGGTTTCCTTACATCTGTTCAGTTCGCTGCTAAAAGCCGAGTGACTCGAGGGCTAGACTGTCGTCGCACTTGGGCTGTTAGGCTACGCCCATCAATCTCCGATTGGATGTTACAGGTACATCATCCAATAGAAATAAAAAATAAACCTTTCTTATGCAAATGAACTTTAAATAACATGAGGCTTATTTCTTTTTTAACTATTTATACATACATGAAATTAATTATTTATTTAGGTCGATTTTTAAGCAATTTAATCAAACTGAATATTTATTAGTAGTTTTAATCAATGAACTTATGCACATCGACAGCTTAGTCTAAAGTAGCATTTCTTAGACTGGGCTACACTGGCGTGTACGTGGAGCGCGCGGTTGGCCGCTGAAGCCCCGTGAGGGCTTTTCTGAAAATACAGAAACAATAGTCCCTACCGCCATGTATGGCGCTCGGGCCTAATAATAATTAATAGTTATTGTTATTGAGCATAACAATTATCCTTCTTGTCATTATCAATGGATGAATATCCGATTTCATATTGTAAAGGCAATACAATGACAATGAAAGAACAAGGACCGTGACGCCGCCCGGCATGGCGCAGCCGGGGCCCCACCCTGGAGCCAGGCCTGGGGTTGGGGCTCGAACTCGAGCGCCTGGTGGCCGGGCCTTTGCCCACGGGGCCCGGCCGGGTACAGCCCGAAGAGACGGCGTGGGCCCGCCCTCCTGTGGACTCACCACCCGCAGAGGGATCCGTAGGGGTCGGGTGCAGAGAGGACTGGGTGGCAGTCGAGGCCGGGTGCCTCGACGACCTGGTCCGCATGCGCAGCTTCTGGCGTTCGGGACATGGAACGTCACCTCGCTGGGGGGGAAGGAGCCTGAGCTTGTGCGGGAGGTTGAGAGATACCGGCTAGATATAGTCGGGCTCACCTCCACGCACAGCTTGGGTTCCGGATCCCAACTCCTGGAGAGAGGCTGGACTCTCCATTTTTCTGGAGTTGCCCGCGGGGAGAGGCGGCGGGCTGGGGTGGGTTTGCTCATATGCCCCCAGCTCAGCCGTCACGTGTTGGAGTTCACCCCGGTGGACGAGAGGGTCGCGTCCCTACGCCTTCGGGTCGGGGACAGGTCTCTCACCATTGTCTCGGCATACGGGCCCAACATCGGTGCAGAGTACCCGGCCTTCTTGGAGTCCCTGGGAGGGGTACTTGATGGTGCTCCGACTGGGGACTCCATTGTTCTACTGGGGGACTTCAACGCCCACGTGGGTAACGACAGTGAGACCTGGGAGGGAGTGATTGGGAGGAACGGCCTCCCCGATCTGAACCCGAGTGGTGTTCTGTTATTGGACTTCTGTGCTAGTCACGGTTTGTCCATAACGAACACCATGTTCGAGCACAAGGGTGTCCATAAGTGCACGTGGCACCAGGACACCCTAGGCAGGAGGTCGATGATCGACTTTGTAGTTGTGTCATCTGATCTCCGGCCGCGTGTCTCGGACACTCGGGTGAAGAGAGGGGCTGAGCTGTCAACTGATCACCACCTGGTGGTGAGCTGGATCCGCTGGCAGGGGAGGAAGCTGGTCAGACCTGGCAGGCCCAAGCGTGTTGTGAGGGTCTGCTGGGAACGTCTGGCGGATCCCTCTGTCAGTGGGGTCTTCAACTCCCACCTCCGGAAGAGCTTCACCCAGATTCCGAGGGAGGTTGGAGACATGGGGTCCGAGTGGACCATGTTCTCCTCCTCCATTGTCGATGCGGCTGCTCGTAGTTGTGGCCGTAAGGTATCTGGTGCCTGTCGCGGCGGCAATCCCCGAACCCGGTGGTGGCGCCTGGAAGTAAGGGATGCCGTCAAGCTGAAGAAGGAGTCCTACCTGGCCTTGTTGGCTTGTGGGACTCCTGAGGCAGCTGAGAGGTACCGGCAGGCCAAGCGTGCTGCAGCTCGTGCGGTCGCAGAGGCAAAAACTCGGGTCTGGGAGGAGTTCGGGGAGGCCATGGAGGAAGACTATCGGTCGGCCTCGAAGAGATTCTGGCAAACCATCCGGCGCCTCAGGAGGGGGAAGCAGTGCTTCACCAACACTGTGTGCAGTGCGGGTGGGGGGCTGCTGACCTCGACTGGGGATGTCGTCGGACGGTGGAAGGAGTACTTCGAGGACCTCCTCAATCCCGTCGTCACGTCTTCCAATGAGGAAGCAGAGGCTGGGGACTCGGAGGTGGGCTCGCCCATCACCGGGGCTGAAGTCACCGAGGTGGTGAGAAAGCTCCTCGGTGGCAGGGCTCCGGGGGTGGATGAGATTCGCCCTGAGTACCTTAAGTCTCTGGATGTTGTAGGACTGTCTTGGCTGACACGTCTCTGCAACATCGCGTGGCGGTCGGGGACAGTGCCTCTGGATTGGCAGACCGGGGTGGTGGTCCCTCTCTTTAAAAAGGGGGATCGGAGGGTGTGTTCCAATTACAGAGGAATCACCCTCCTTAGCCTCCCCGGTAAGGTCTACTCCAGGGTGCTGGAGAGGATGATCCGGCCGATAGTTGAACCTCGGATCCAGGAGGAACAATGCGGTTTTCGTCCTGGTCGTGGCACACTGGACCAGCTCTAGGACCAGTCCACATGTGTTTTGTGGACCTGGAGAAGGCGTTCGACCGTGTCCCTCGTGGTGCCCTGTGGGGGGTGCTCCGGGAGTATGGGGTCCGGGGCCCTCTGCTAAGGGCTGTCCGTTCCCTGTATGACCGCAGCAGGAGCTTGGTTCGCATTGCCGGCAGTAAGTCAGACCTGTTCCCGGTGCGTGTTGGTCTCCGCCAAGGCTGCCCTTTGTCACCGGTTCTGTCCATTACTTTTATGGACAGAATTTCTAGGCGCAGCCAGGGGCCGGAGGGTGTCCGGTTTGGGAGCCTCAGAGTCTCATCTCTGCTGTTTGCGGACGATGTTGTTCTGATGGCTCCAACGAACCAGGACCTTCAGCACGCACTGGGGCGGTTTGCAGCCGAGTGTGTAGCGGCCGGGATGAGGATCAGCACCTCCAAATCCGAGGCCATGGTTCTCCACCGGAAAAAGGTGGCTTCCCCTCTACAGGTCGGTGGGGAGTCCTTACCTCAAGTGGAGGAGTTCAAGTATCTCGGGGTCTTGTTCACGAGTGAGGGACGGATGGAGCGTGAGATCGACAGACGGATCGGTGCGGCGTCAGCAGTGAAGCGGTCGCTGTATCGGTCTGTCGTGGTGAAGAGGGAGCTGAGTCGGGGCAAAGCTCTCGATTTACCGATCGATCTACGTTCCCACCCTCACCTATGGTCATGAGATTTGGGTAATGACCGAAAGGACAAGATCGCGAATACAAGCGGCGGAAATTAGTTTCCTTCGGAGGGTGGCTGGGCACACCCTCCGAGATCGGGTGAGGAGCTCAGTTACCCGGGAGGAACTCGGAGTAGAGTCGCTGCTCCTTCACGTCGAAAGGAGCCAGCTGAGGTGGCTCGGGCATCTGTTCCGGATGCCTCCTGGTCGCCTCCCGCGGGAGGTGTTCCAGGCATGTCCTAGTGGGAAGAGGCCTCGTGGAAGACCCAGGACACGGTGGTGGGACTATGTCTCCGAGCTGGCCTGGTGTCGCCTCGGGGTCCCCCCAGAACAGCTGGAGGAGGTGTGTGTGGATCGGGAAGTCTGGGCATCTCTGCTGAGACTGCTGCCCCCGCGACCCGGCCCCGGATAAAGCGGAAGAAAATGGCTGGATGGATATTGTAAAGGCATATTGGAAATTATATTCTGCCATCTTGCCACATTGTCATTACTATCCACAATTTATTATCGTTATTATGATAGTGACATGCCCAAATTGTAAACCCTATCTAGTGTGGTGCGTTAAAAAGCTAGAGTGTATAGTGGCCTGTTAAGAGTGGGTGGTTGCCCTCAATCAACAGCTGCCCCCTGACTTGTTGACTTGGTGGATGATGTTTACCTCCTACACCAAAACATCATCATGGGCTGAACCTCACCATAGTAGCCTAAAGTATTTTTTTTTCTGCAAATGCCAGTGTTTTACATCTGTGGCTCTCAAGTGGTACGGCTTCGGGACCCACTATTAACCCAGGATGACAAGCCACGACCCATTTTCCATATATCGTATAAAATATTTAGTTTTTAAGTTTTTATTGAATAAGTAGTAGATATGTTTTTGAGAGATCAAAACAACCCGATAACATTAATTTTAACAGACTCCCGTGTGATTTCCATGCAGTTTCAGATGGAAAATTGAAAAATTTAAGTTCCTTAGGTAGTAAGTAGGCTTAAGCAGGCTTGCGTCCCACTTAAAATTATTCTGCACACCACCTTTGGGTTTTTGAAGGGTTTTAAGAGTACTTTATCATGTATTTCATCTCTTATTTGCATAATAATATTTCTCATAATCATCTTGAGGGCCAGAGGTTCTTGCTGGAGGGCCGGATTTGGCCCCCGGGCCTGACGTTGCCTACCCCTGTCCTACACTGTGTGATGCATTAAGAAGACGAGGCTTTATGTTTTTAGAAAGCATTATGGACAGAAATACTCTTGTTCTTTTTTTCCCCCCTCATTTTTACTGGTCCCCTTGTGTCCTGATGCACTTACAGTTCATGACGTCTGTATATGGTTGTATGTGTCTCCATTTACTGTTTTACTGTCAGAGAGCAGTGAACAGAATTGTCCATTGGGATGAATACAGTTGTTTTGATTTGATTTGATTTGACTATTCTACATGGCAAGAGCTGCCATCCAAAGTTGCTTACGCACCCATTTGGGACTTGATTAACACTATCAATACAAGAACTTTGACACCAAAATGAACTCTGTATCTTGAAAATAACCCCCCACCCCTTGAAAAAAAGAACCCAAAAAGTGGCATTTTCTATGGCATTTTCAAGAAGGGAGTGCCGAAAAGCCGAACGGAAATGGCGCAAGGCAAAGCTCCAGGTTCATTTTGAGGTTTACAAAGAAGTGCTTTGTGTGTTCAACCAGATTTTGCGTGGAGCAAGGGAGAAGTACTTCTCTACAATCATCTCAAACTGCAGAAACAATTCTCGCGTTCTGTTTTCCACAGTAAACAGATGAACTAACCCTCCAGTTTCACTGCCCCTAGAACTAATCTCTACATCTAAGTGTAATGAGTTTGCAATATTTTTCTATGACAAAGTCCAAAGCATTAAAAATGCCATAATTTCCACAACACAAATAGAAACTCTGCCACCAGATAAACACCTTGAGCTGACACATTTCACACCTGTTACTGACAAAACAATGGAAGAGGTTATCTCCGGTCTGAGTTCATGTACATGCTGCCTTGATGAATTACCCACTAGATTTCTGAAGTCTGTGCTGACCAGCTTGTTACCACAACTTGCTCAGTTAGTTAACATCTCACTTGAGAATGGAGCATTTCCAAAGGCCTTGAAAACTGCAGTCATTAAGCCTTTTCTAAAGAAGAGCAGCCTTGATGCCAAGGTAATGAACAACAACCGGCCCATATCAAACCTGCCATTCTTAGGAAAAGTCCTAGAGAAAGTAGTATATCAGCAGCTCACTTACTTTCTCCTGTCTAACAATGTGTTTGATACTTTCCAGTCAGGCTTTAGGCCCCACCACAGCACTGAGACAGCTCTGATCAAGGTGACAAATGATATCCGCATGAACACCAATGCAGGTAAGGTCTCAGTTTTAGTTCTGCTGGACCTGAGCGCTGCCTTTGACACAGTGGACCACAGGAACACAGTGGACAACAGTGGACCACAGTGGACCACAGTGGACCACAGTGGACCACGGGATCTTACTTCACAGGTTAGAAAACTGGGTGGGAATCTCTGGTACTGCTCTAAACTGGTTTAAGTCCTACCTCGAGCACAGGACGTACTGTGTCTCAGACAAAATTGCCATGACCTGTGGAGTCCCCCAGGGGTCAATCTTGGGACCCCTCTTATTCAACTTGTACAGGCTTCCATTGGGTCAGCTAATAAACAGCAACAATGTGTCGTACCACAACTATGCAGATGACACTCAAATCTACGTGTCACTGACGGCTGGTGAACATGGGCCTGTAGATACTCTCTGTCACTGATACAGGAGAACATGGGTCTGTAGATACTCTCTGTCACTGATACAGGTGAACATGGGTCTGTAGATACTCTCTGTCACTGATACAGGTGAACATGGGTCTGTAGATACTCTCTGTCACTGATACAGGTGAACATGGGCCTGTAGATACTCTCTGTCACTGCATCCAACAGATCAGTTTGTGGATGCAAAACAACTTTCTCCAGCTAAATGCAGACAAAACTGAGATCATTGTTTTTGGCCCACAGGCACAAAGACAAAGTGTTATCAGTCACCTTGAGTCTCTGTCTCTAAAACCAAAAAATCAGGTTAGAAATCTAGGAGTAATCATGGACTCAGACCTGAACTTAAACAGCCACATCAAAGCAATAACATCAGCAGCTTTTTACCATCTGAAAAACATTGCTAAGATCAGAGGAATAGTGTGAAAACCAGACTTAGAGAGACTTTTCCATGTGTTTGCCTCCAGCAGGTTAGACGACTGTAACGGCCTCACTGTCAGAGCTACAGTACATCCAGAACACTGCTGCTCGAGTCCTCACAAGAACCAGGAAATACGACCATATTAGTCCAGTGCTCCGGTCTCTGCACTGGCTTCCTGTCAGAGAATAGACTTTAAAACAGCTCTGCTTGTTACAAGTCTTTTCATGGTTTAGCACCAAAGTACATCTCTGACATGTTACAGCTGTATGAACCATCTCGGGCCCTGAGAACTTCAGGGAGGGGCCTCCTGGTGGTTCCCAGAGTCAATAATAAACACGGTGAGGCTGCGTTTCAGTTTCATGCAGCTAAAATCTGGAACAGTCTTCATGAGGATGTGAGACAGGCCTCAACTCTGACAATGTTCAAATCCAGGCTGAAAAACAGTTCTTTTTACCGATGCATATGACTGAAAGTATTTTATCTGCACTCTTGCTTTTTACTGTAATTGATTAATTTTATGTTGATGTTTTTATTGATTCTATTTGCTTTCTTGGATTTATGCAACTGTGAAGCACTTTGAATTGCCTTGTGTATGAATTGTGCTCTACAAATAAACTTGCCTTGCCTGTACATTCCGCCTGGTACGCATAAGCTATTCTTACTGTTTGCCTGTATACTGTTGAATTAATGCTTTCAAACCCATTTAGGAATTAAGGGTGTATTCAGACCTACACTGTTTGGTCCACTTTAAATGGATCAGGTTTCGTTTTGAACGCTGGTCCAGATTTTTTATGCAGGTGTGAATACAGCAAACGAATCCTTGTGCGGATCAAAGAACCGGACCGAGACCCACTTTTTCAGGTGGTGTAAGTCCGCTTCCAAACGAAGTCAGGTCCGGTTTGCTTCAGGTTTGAACACAAATAGTTTAGATCCGAAACAACTCCAGCATACATTGGCCTTTTTGGCCTTAACAGGCAATCGTAGGAAGGCACCGCGTGTGGGAAAAATGAGCCCTTCACTGCTGCTAACGCTGTAACGATGCCAGAAAAAATGAGCCGTGGACAAACCTGGAGCAACGAGGAGACACAGAGCCTCCTGGATATTTGGGCAGATGAGCACGTAACCCAACTGCTTGAAAAGACACACAAAAATGCGGTCGTGTTCGGCGTGTTCAGCGAGAAAATGAAGGAGAGGGGCTTCAAGCGATCTCCTGAACAATGCTGCGTTAAAGTGAAGAAACTTAAACTTATATGAAAGTACGAGATGCATTGAAGAAGAGCGGGGCTTCGGGAGAGGAAAAAGACCAATGCCCGTGGTTTGATGAACTCGATAAAATATTAGGAAGACCAACGGTTTGCCCCGTGGACATCATAGAAACAAACCGCTCAGAAGACGAGCCCTCATCTGCAGAAAACACCTCCACCAGCTTCTCCGGTGAAGCTGAGGTTAATGGTAAGTGGTTTCGTCTCTTATGTTTCTTTTATTGTCATTGTAAGCGTCAAATGTTCATTTTTATTTCCTTTGTTGAGGTCACTGGCTTTTGTGATTATTAATTGCCAAAATATGCATCACATAACTGGTTTCCATCTGTTGTGTTAACAATATAACTTTACACTTTGCACATACAAATGATACATACATACAAATGCTTGGAGCCTTGAAAAATAAACCGACAGAGCATTTCTGATGTCATGAGCCCTGCGGTCTACAACATGTGCAGGATGCTCTCCATCTGCCCGACATGCTTCATCTTCCTGTTCTTCGTTTCCCTCCCCTTCTATGTATTCCTCATGATGAACTTCACAAAAGTTATGTAATACACAACAGGCTAGTGTGATTTCACTAATCAGTGAAATGTGTGACTCATTTGGTTTAAGGAGGCATCTCCAGCGCCCCTTAAGACGCCCAAAAGCTCTTTCCACTGTCATTCGTGCCTGGCTGAGTCTGTAGTTAAAGTTACTTTGATCCGCAGTCATAGCTCTGGTCTCCCTGAATGACTTCATAAGCCAGGGGAGTAACGGATAAGCAGCATCACCTAAAATCATGAGAGGGACATTTACTCCTTCAATTGTTTCAGTCCATTGTGGAAAAAGTTCACCCCTCTGGCCCTGATCACAAAGAGAAGAGAGTGCAAAAACTCGAGCGTCGTGTACTCGTCCTAGTTGCCCAATGTTTACATCCCGTACTCTCATTTTGTTGTCAACAACCGCTTGAAGGGTGACAGAATATTGGCCCTTATTATTGAAGTAGTCTGCTGGTCTGCTGGTGTGTTTGTGGGGGCTTTGATTGGCACATGGGTTCCATCAATGGCTCCAACAACTTGTGGCAATCTCCATTTGTCTTTGAAGCCTTGCATTATTTTTCTGAAGTCAGCTGCAGATGGTGTCTTTAAATAAAGTGGTTTTAGTGCTGTATTTATAACTGTTATTACTTCCTGTGTGATGACGCAGCATGTGGAAGTGCCAACACCAAAAAGGTGGGAGATGGATCTGTACTCCAAGTTAGTGGCGAGTCTCCACAAACAAATCACCACACGGTGCTCCACAGAATGAGGCCTTCTGCACCTTGTGTGCTGCCGAGACAAATAGGGTTGGAGAATGCCACAGACAGTTTGAAAAGTGTCTCTTCTCATTCTGAAAATAAGTAAAATTTAAAAAAAACAGTATAATCTAAAGTGATGTATTATCGAGCGAAATGAAATACAATAGACTATGGTGAAGTGTGTGCGCGTGTGTGGGATTTATTTATTTATCTATCTATCTTATGATTTATTTATCTAACTATTTTTTTTAAACTAGTTAAAACTGTGCACTGGCAGTTCTTGTTATGGTTTCATATAAAGGAAGCTGAAAAAAATCAGATACTTTGCATCATGTAAAATTACTCTTTACAGTACACAGTAATGTTGATACTGGTAGCATTGTCAAATCATTCGTATTATTAAGCCCCACGTGTTTGACTCACAGCCCCACAAAACAATGTCCCGTATGCCGTAGTGAATGTTGTACGTGATTGTCTGTCTTCTGTTGAGCCACGCTGCTGCCAGCATGTTGTGGGTCAGGGCACGCAGAGCGCACCGTCTCCTTCGGGTTATTGCACGCCGACGCTGTTCCAAAATGATGTTGCAGCTCGAACAACAGCACAAATAGGCAGAGCAGGAGTGCAGCACGTAGGACTTCCATGTTTTCCTCCATTTCCGGGTCTGTGCCGCCCTCGTCATTGTTGTCCAATGGGAGCACCGATCATCACGCGCGTGGATGTGTTTACAAAATATACTTCACTTGCAAAAAGTACAGTCTGCATAAGAACTGCACCAGTGAAGATCACTTGCTTGAAGTGATCTTCACTTGCTTGAAGATCACTTCAAGCAAGTGATCTTGTTCCGGATCACTTGCTTGATCCGGAACAAGCAAGTGGACCAAAGGACTTTTCTGGTCTGAATACACCCATACACACATTATTAATAGAGGAAATGTTACAAAATTCGTATTCAGTCACATTGACATGAAAAGAAGTCATCAGTCTTAAAGGGATATTTCAGGATCTTTGACATAGGGCCTCATTTCCTAGTTATCCAGAGTGTTGCTAATTTCTGAAGATATTTTTTTTGTAATTCATGCAGTTCTTATGTTTGAAGAGTTACGTGGCGCTAGGCTAGTGCAAGGCTAGCCTGCATTAAAAACTCCACAGTGCACCTGAGGCAAATCACTTATAACGCCAGACTAACTATATAAATGTCTGTGTCCATAGAATAATTGTAACCATTTTGCATTTAAAATGACTTATATTTGAGCAGCATCAGCTTCGTGGTTGTATTAGCTACACGGCGGCGGAGTGATCTGCTAGAAAATAGTCCCTCAAAATCGACACAGACAATTATATCGTTAGTCTGGCGTTAGTGATTTGCCTCAGGTGCACTGTGGAGTGCATAAGACTAATGCAGGCTAGCTGATACCATAGAAATGCGCTAGCCTTGCACCATGTTATGGAAATTATGGAAATCCAACTGTATATTATTATATGTTTATTGTAATCACATTACTTATGTTTTATGAGCGACTGACAAGTATGCAGTGTAACCTGTTTACAGCTAAAGGACACCTGCTCGGACACCTGCTCGGCCGGGGTCAGGACATCTTATCTAGAATTGGAGACAGGGTGTTTGTGTCCTTGTGTGGCGACGTTTGTCTAATACATTTCGTCAGTGTCTCTGAATGTCTTAGGTCAATCTGACCCAATACACCATTGGGGCATTCCATAATCGTGTGATCATTGTGCTGTCTTTGTGTATAAATACTGTGAGCTGTGAACTGTTCTTCAGAGCATCTTGTATCTCGGTACTTGATGTGTCTCCATGTGCACATGTCCAATAAATCGGCACGCTTGATTCACGACAACTTCTCTCCGGTTTTCATTTAATATGGTCTCAATATTTACCATAACAACCACGAAACTCATCAAATATAAGGACTGCATGAATGACAAAAAAAAAAATCTCCAGAAATCAGCAACACTCTGGATAACTAGGAAATGAGGCCGTAGGTCAAAAATCCTGAAATATCCCTTTAAGTGGCACCTCACATTTTTCTTAGCCTTTCAAGACTTTCTTGTAATTTTGCATATTCCAGTGTGGTTCGGTCACTCCTCTTGCCTTGGTACGCCTGTTTTCATCCTCCTCTTCCCACTGGGCAGTGTTTCCTGGATTCTGAAGATAGGATCAACTTTTGGCAGAAGTGTGGTACTTTCTCGGGCAAACTGAACCTCAAGCTTCATTCTCTGCAGCTTTGCCTTGTTGTTCAGACGTTCATCTGCAAGGAACTTCTCAACTACCCCACCTCTAGATTTCAGTGTGTCCAACAGGTCTACTCTCTTCCTCTGCTTTCTTTGAGCCATCTCCTGTTTCTGGCCCGCCCCACTCTCGAATTTCACCTTCATAAGTTTACCCCAGTTGAGTTCAACCTATCTTTTTGCTTGGGCTGCTGCCTTGAAACCTCTGAAGGATGGAATCTGTCAATTAGTAAGCTCCTGTCTCCTCTGTAAAATGATTGACCTACTGACCGCGTTCAGTGTGCCTAGCTTCTTCAGCCTGTAGTCCACCTTGCCACATTGTCTCTCCATTCCAATGTTGTGCACAGGGGTGCCGACAATGTTACTGGCCTGTTCACTGACAGGGTAGTCCATTGGGAAGGTCTCCTCATCAATCCCATAGTCCCTCCTCTGCCTGGGACAGTCTTCAGGTGAGGCTGCATGAGACCTATCAGCTTCTTCACCTCATCCAAGTGTTCAGCAGCCACGTCTGACACTGAGTTCAGGACCTCCTCCGTGTAGGTCAGGACACTTAGGCGTTGTGAACGTAGTATTGTTGTCGCTGATTGGCTGACCCAAACCTGTATGCAGTCCCTTGTAGAACTCCCTGAGCTGATTGTGGGTAGCATATTTCTCCATGGTTCAACAGAAGGGCTCCACCAAGTGCACATCCAGGCAGGCAAACACCACGAAGACCAATTTGAGGTAGGGAAGCTCCATCACTTTTCTGACGAGGCAGGCCAGGCGGTTGTTAATGTGAGGGTTCTGGCTCAGGAACTCTGTCAGATGGTCAAAGTGGTCTATTAGGACTGCTGCTGTCCTGGAGACACCCAAACCTGCTGTCTGTGTAGGAAAACACCACACTGGAGACCTGCCTTTGCTCAAGGAAGAGGAGGAATTCCCTGTTTCAGGGTGGGCATACTCAGGAGCCACCAACTTGACACACATGTCCAGTGCCTGTCCAGCCACACTGGCATTCGTGCTGTCTACATCCAGATCCACCATTAAACTCTTTAGCACTTGCTCCGTCTTCATGTCGGCCACAAAAGATCTGCCTTGAGGGTGTTTTAACGGTTTGCTCACAGTCAACCAGGAGCCAGAATGTATTATGTAAATGTATTTTATTTCATTAGAACTTTACAACATCTGACAGGTGAACAAAAGCGTTCCCTCAAGATTTTATTTTATGTTTAATGATAAAAGGTTTATTTCATGAGGTACCAGCTTTCAATACAAAATATTTCCCAAATGACCCAATGCACCATCTGAAGTGGGTGTAATCATTTTCGATTTATTTTTTATTTTTTGGCCATTCATGGCCATGGAATTCCACAACAATAACCCAGCCAGTCTCCAAGCCCACGGACTTGAACACATAACAGCCACAATACAGAAAGGAAACAGACTTTAAAAAGTACAACAAAGACTTTCTGGATTTACACTTCGAGCCACTAAACACCCTAGACTCAATGAGGACCTTGATTCACTGTG
This sequence comes from Gobius niger, assembly GCF_951799975.1. Taxonomy (NCBI): domain Eukaryota; kingdom Metazoa; phylum Chordata; class Actinopteri; order Gobiiformes; family Gobiidae; genus Gobius; species Gobius niger. The sequence goes on from NC_136862.1 coordinate 35,134,796, forward strand.
TTTCTATACAGTTTTAAATCATTTTATACTTACTTGTACTATTGCACTTTTTGTTTGTTTTGTATTGTTGGCTTTGGGCAACAACACCACTATCTTGTGGTGTTTTTAGTCTCTGTCGACCTGAGCCCACCTCCCATAGCTACTGTCTCAGCCATGTGTAGAAATCCTATTGGTGGAACATATGTATGTTACACATGTTTTTTTTATGCTGTTTGTCCCCCTGATGAAGCCTGTGGGCTGAAACGCGTTGGGGTTTAAGTCTTTTTTAGACATGCCGTAATTAATAAAGGCATTTTAATTCATTTTTGAGAGCGTGCCTTGGTTCTTTATGCATTTGTATATGTTGACAATCCCTTCACCAAAGAGCACCACTTATACCATCAGCTTTTACTTTGTTCACAAAGCTCTATATTTCATTTGTAAACAGTGGATTTCTTTGGTAGCATTAAATGTATAACAGTCCATCTCAAACTCTAGCTATTGAAAGTTAACCTCAGATAATAGAGTAGAGTTTGGTGGATGCAGCTCTGCTCTGTGGAGAGGGGGTCTCCACTGGGACTGCTACGACTCAGAGCTCCATATAAGACCCAGGTCCAGACCGAGATCTAAACCTGGGCCGCGCTGCCGTCTGGTGCATGGCTCTGCTGCCACCATCCGTAAGATCAACTTTATTCTGTTCTATAGAGCTTATGTGTGTGATGTCATTACAAAAGAAAATTGAGTGGTTGTGTTTGCAATGTTCTTCTTTAGTTCTTCTTTGAATTGTCCCTCAATGTTATGTTCTAATGTAAGTTATTATTTCATTTGTCTATCCATCTGAGGTTCCTTAATACTGAATTGAAGTAGGACTAAACCAGAACCATGACGAGGTCTAAACCTAAACCAGGACACCTCCCCTAAACTCCTGTATCAGATGCCCTCCCGTGGTCTTGTCCTCCTGTAGTGTCTAGCTGAGATGGGACAGGTCACATTCAGTGGTTGGATGAATCCAGGTAATAGACTTTGTCACTGATTGAAACCATCAGGAAAACATTTGTGGATTTGATCTGATGAAACAGAGAACACTGGGCCCTGCTCCAACTGCGTCTGGAATAGTATATCAACAGGCATTTGTCCTGTCCAACTCTCAGCTAAACACTACAGGAGATAGATCAACCTTTTCAGCTCTGGGGGAGCACGAGAAGTCAAAGAGCAGTCTTATGTGATGTGTCTCACTTATATCAATGCGTGACTATTCAGTCCTGTTGGACTCTCAGAATGAATCCTTCTTATGTAATTGTTCATGGAAGAAGCTGCTGATTGTTTTTCTTGTCAGATTTGTTATGGTAAATATTGAGACCATATTACCAATACCAATCATTTCCACTTTATTTATACAGAACATTTAAACAAGAATGCTTCCAAAGCGCTGCACAAAAAAATCATAAAATAGCAACTTGACTAAAGCCTATGTGTATTTTGGTCTGCTCTTGGCTACGTAGCCTATAAATTGGCCTGCTGCACTTTTCTAACTTGGATTAGTGAACTTGTATTCGTCCAAAACATGAATAAAACGCACTCAAGGGCCAAATAATAGTTATTATCAGGAAAGACAGACTCAATGTTTCTTCAGAAATGTAGAAATGTAGCCGGAGGTAACGTCACTTTGAAATCATTTCAAGTACAAGTCAAAAGTAGTGGGCCAAATATTTAGTAAAAGTAAAAAAGTACTTAAAGAAAATGTTACTTGAGTACTGTGAGTAACTGAGTAAATGTTTGAGCAAAAAACATATCATTTTCAATGACGCCATAAATTGTGTGAAACAAAATTTAAATTAAGGAAATTCAAATATTTCCAAAGAAAATTCCAATAAATTGGCAGAAAATACAGAACAACTAAATCATTGTAAGACCAAGGAGCACTAGACATTTTCTCGATCAAAATGAAGGATTTGCTGTTTAAATATTTACTCATAAAGGAAAAAGTGACAATTACTTTAACGCACTATAACACAGTGCACCTTTCGCTGCCTCGTTGTTTTGCGGATTTATTTTTAGTACTATTTTGCATGCTTTTTTACAGCGTATGAACACCATACGTGCATTGTGTTCTGCGTCCCGATTGACAAAGAGGAGGCTCACTCTACGACTAGCCAGTGTCCCGTCAACACGTCAGGGCACACACTGCGCCGCAGACATGAGCCGGGCATGAGCGGGTCCGACTCTGCGTTCACTTTCTCTGCACTTTTCCGCGAAAATAAAGACCGCTAGCATGTGACGCTCGTCTGAGCTAAACACTCGCCTTCTGAGGCTGAAGCTGCTACGATAAAGCTTTGGTCGTAGCTATGATTGTCTCTGGGTTTGAACAAACGCACAGCGGAGACGAGAGCAACTCACGGTGTTTCCAGCCCCACGTCTGTAATGTCAATCTAAAAATCTAAAAAGACAAAACAGTGACACCAGGCATAAGGAAGAACCCATGTGAACTCGTAAGAAAAGTGTATAAAGTGTGTGGTGATGGGTTTTACAGCCTTAAAACATATATATTAGTTGCAAAATATAAAGCTGACTACTTTGCGGATTTTGTTTATTGCGAGTGATCTTTAGAACGCAAGCGATAAATGAGGGAAAACTGTACTTCATTATAATTTGACTCAAGTAGAAGTACAAGTACTTGAGTAAATATAACAGAGTACTACCCGCCTCTGATATAGCCAAAGCAGCATTTTTGCAGACTAACATTAGACTCAAACTAAATGAAAAGTTAATTCATGACGACTCCAACTATAGGATATTATATATATATATATATATATATATATATATATATATATATATATATATATATATATATATATATATATATACATATATATATATATTTATATTTATATATATATTTGTGACTCCTCACAGTTCTGTCTCAAACCCTCCCACTCCCTTGTCTCCCCCTTCTCTCTGTCTCTCTCTCTCACATGAGAGAGCGTGGCAGCAGACTGAGCACTCTGCACAAAGTTTGCAAAACACTTCATTGTAGAAAAGAAAAATAATGAGGCCTAAATGATCGGTGAGAGTCGACAGGGAAATAATGTCAATGTCTACTTTATTTATATAGCACATTTACAACAATACTATGTTCTTCTCCTCCATTGTCGATGCGGCTGCTCGTATTTGTGGCCGTAAGGTCTCTGGTGCCTGTCGCGGCGGCAATCCCCGAACCCGGTGGTGGCGCCCGGAAGTAAGGGATGCCGTCAAGCTGAAGAAGGAGTCCTACCTGGCCTTGTTGGCTTGTGGGACTCCTGAGGCAGCTGAGAGGTACCGGCAGGCCAAGCGTGCTGCAGCTCGTGCGGTCGCAGAGGCAAAAACTCGGGTCTGGGAGGAGTTCGGAGAAGCCATGGAGGAGGACTATCGGTCGGCCTCGAGGAGATTCTGGCAAACCATCCGGCGCCTCAAGAGGGGGAAGCAGTGCTTCACCAGCACTGTTTACAGTGCGGGTGGGGGGCTGCTGACCTCGACTGGGGATGTCGTCGGGCGGTGGAAGGAGTACTTCGAGGACCTCCTCAATCCCGTCGTCACGTCTTCCGATGGGGAAGCAGAGGCTGGGGACTCGGGGGTGGGCTCGTCCATCACCGGGGCTGAAGTCACCGAGGTGGTGAGAAAGCTCCTCGGTGGCAAGGCTCCGGGGTTGGATGAGATTCGCCCTGAGTACCTTAAGTCTCTGGATGTTGTAGGACTGTCTTGGCTGACACGTCTCTGCAACATCGCGTGGCGGTCGGGGACAGTGCCCCTGGATTGGCAGACCGGGGTCTCTCTTTAAGAAGGGGGATCGGAGGGTGTGTTCAGAGGAATCACCCTCCTCAGCCTCCCCGGTAAGGTCTACTCCAGGGTGCTGGAGAGGAGGATCCGGCCGATAGTCGAACCTTGGATCCAGGAGGAACAATGCGGTTTTCGTCCTGGTCGTGGCACGCTGGACCAGCTCTACACCCTCCATCGGGTGCTCGAGAGTTCATGGGAGTTCGCCCAACCATCCACCTGTGTTTGTGGATCTGGAGAAAGCGTTCGACCGCGTCCCTCGTAGGGATGTCACGGTAACCGGTGTAGCGGTAAACCCCGGTAAAAATTTTGACGGTGAAAATTACCGTCTTGTTTTGTGTTTTGATTATTATCTCGGTGAATAACCGCACCCGCGGTGTAGGCACGGTGAGCCTCACCAGCCACCGTCTCATCTGCTGCAGTTTCCGCGGCTATTGTCAAATATAAAGCTACAGGCATCACAAAACCTAGATCAGTTTGGTGCTCAGTCTCCTGCACAGTTGCGCGCTGTGTCGGCATAGCTTTGTTGTGCAGATGCATTAGCCGCTCCCGCTAGCTACGAAGTAAAAGCAGTAAAAGTTCACTTGTCGTAATATAAAGCGGTATAACTTTCACCTCAGCGTCAGCGCGATGTCTCATGCGGTTCATCGCCCTCAGTGGTGCGTCTGTTAGAGCGGGGTTAGTTTAATATAATAGATCCATGGGTTAGCGAGTAGACGAGCTACAGTCAGCCGGCGGATGCGGCTCAGGTGAAGTGAGGGAGCGAGAGGGCGAGCGTGGGGCAGCGGGGCTCACTCAGCCTGGAGCTGGAGGCTCCTACGGCTGAAGCCACGGGGAAATGGCATAATTGTATGTTATAGCAAGTAAGTTAGCGTTTTAGCTGAAATGCTGATGTGGGACTTTGGGTTGAAGGAGAATGTAACGAGTCGCCTCATAGTGCGGCTGCAGCGCCGCAGTATTAGGAATTTAATAATGATGGTATTTTCCCAAATCTGCAAAGCGAAAGCTCACTGGAAGGAGAACAACAGTTTTCCTGATATAGACGGTTTATCTTCGTTTCTGACGCTATAAATAGTACATGTAATGCCCTCGAAACGATCAACAACACATCGTTAGAGTTCCTTTACTTTGATGTGAAAAGGCTTTGTCTGTATTTTTTTATGTAACAAGCACTGTTCAACTTTTTTGAAACTATTTCAGTTTGTGCAGGACTATCAATGCTTTCTGAACATATTAACACACATTTTAAAAAAATACAGCGATAATACCGAAAACCGTGATAATTTTGGTCACAATAACCGTGAGGTAAAATTTTCATACCGTGACAGCCCTAGTCCCTCGTGGTGCCCTGTGGGGGGTGCTCCGGGAGTATGGGGTCCGGGGCCCTCTGTTAAGGGCTGTCCATTCCCTGTATGACCGCAGCAGGAGCTTGGTTCGCATTGCCGGCAATAAGTCAGACCTGTTCCCGGTGCGTGTTGGTCTCCTCAGGGCTGCCCTTTGTCACCGGTTCTGTTCATCACTTTTATGGACAGAATTTCTAGGCGCAGCCAGGGGCCGGAGGGTGTCCGGTTTGGGAGCCTCAGGATCTCATCTCTGCTGTTTGCAGACGATGTTGTTCTGTTGGCTTCAACAAACCAGGACCTTCAGCTGCTCTGGGGCGGTTTGCAGCCGAGTGTGTAGCGGCCGGGATGAGGATCAGCACCTCCAGGCCATGGTTCTCCTTCCCCTCTACAGGTCGGTGGGGAGTCCTTGCCTCAAGTGGAGGAGTTCAAGTATCTCGGGGTCTTGTTCTCAGTGAGGGACGGATGGAGCGTGAGATCGACAGACGGATCGGTGCGGCGTCAGCAGTGATGCGGTCGCTGTATCGGTCTGTCGTGGTGAAGAGGGAGCTGAGTCGGGGCAAAGCTCTCGATTTACAGATCGATCTACGTTCCCGCCCTCACCTATGGTCATGAGATTTGGGTAATGACCGAAAGGACAAGATCGTGAATACAAGCGGCCGAAATGAGTTTCCTTCGCAGGGTGGCTGGGCGCACCCTTCGAGATCGGTTGAGGAGCTCAGTTACCCGGGAGGAGCTCGGAGTAGAGTTGCTGCTCCTTCACGTCGAAAGGAGCAGCTGAGGTGGCTCGGGCATCTGTTCCGGATGCCTCCTGGTCGCCTCCCGCGGGAGGTGTTCCAGGCATGTCCTAGTGGGACAAGGCCTCGTGGAAGACCCAGTACACGGTGGTGGGACTATGTCTCCGAGCTGGCCTGGTGTCGCCTCGGGGTCCCCCCAGAACAGCTGGAGGAGGTGTGTGTGGATCGGGAAGTTTGGGCATCTCTGCTGAGACTGCTGCCCCCGCGACCCGGCCCCGGATAAAGCAGAAGAAAATGGATGGATGGATCTTCCAGATTGATCTCTGAAGCTGTGGTGCTGTTACAGAGTTGATTCTGATACAGGCACATGTCTGTCTCTGCTTTCCAAAGTTGCTGTCATTTGGCACTTTATAAAACACTTACATTGTTCTGGAGCTTCTGCTGTCATCACAGTTTGCTAGGCTCCATTTTGTCTGCAGTCCAGCTCACCGCAAGTTTGTTTGAATCCATATTTACTGTTTTTTATGACATCTATGAGGCAAACTGGACGTATGCCTGAGCTGAATGCAGCGCTGGTCACGTTTACTCTCGCTTGTTAAAAATAACCAACGTCATCGCGAGTAAGGAGGGACTTGATAAACAGCAGCCGAAGAGTGTGACCCTGACAAGCAGGAAGAGCAGCCAGTCAGTGTTCAGAACAGGAGACTAACCAAGCTCCAACCACGCAAATACAGCGTGGTGTGTGTTTACTGAGGAGACAGACACAGGTCCGTGGCACTGGTCTGTGCGCTACATCCTGGTACTCAGGAGAACGTACTTGCGGCTCGGAGCGGTTACTCTAACCTGGGGTTGTCAGAGGTGGCAGTACAGTGTACTAGTGAGTACCGGCCCACTCAAAGCACTGGTCGTCAATGTTAGTAAACCCACAGCAGCAGGTTTCACTGGTTGGTATATTTGTACGTCATCAGCATAACAATGAAGGAGTAGTTGTACTTTTCAAATATTTCTCGAAGTGGCAGCAGATATAGAGAAAAGAGGGCAAGGCCAAGAACTTAACCTTGAGGAACTTCAGAGTTTAATGTGGCCACGTTCGACATGTGAAAGCCGAGATAGACAAATCCAGCAGGAGAAAAGAGAAACCTCGGGGAGAACCACAGAAGGAGAGAACCACTCTCATGAATGGACAGGCTAAATATCGGCTCTTACTTCCGCATACGTGATCGGAAGAAAATTCAACAGCACACATGGTCTTTTTTCTTACAAACGCTGCATGTATAAAATATGGTGGCAAAAGTTATTTACTTTACAGGAAAATATACTTATTATAACAAATTGCATGTCAAACTAATCTTGTGTTGTGTTTCCTGTGAGTCAGTGATGGAGAACAGGACCTTCCCTTCGCTCCTCCAGCTTGAGGGGCTGATGGTGCCCTCATCCAGCCGCTCCCTGGTGTTTCTGTCTCTCCTGCTCAGTCATGTCTTCATCGTGGGCTCTAACCTGGGCGTGGTGGCTCTGGTGTGGTCTGAGCGCGCCCTGCATCAGCCCATGTACCTGCTGATCTGCCAATTGGCTGTCAACGACGTGATGAACAACTTGGCGGTGGTTCCGCGGATCCTGTGGGACATGCTACTGCCGGCCCACCGCCGCCTTATCCCGCTGGGCGCCTGTGTCACCCAGACTTTCGCCGTCCACATGTACGGCTGGAACATCCACGCCATCCTCATCCTCATGTCCATCGACCGATATGTCGCCATCTGCAGACCGCTGAGGTACAATGAAAATTTTCCAATTATGAGCAAATGGGTTATTTTGTCAAATTGCTGTATAATTCTGGCCAGTGCAAGGAGAGCAAAAACCGTAGCACTGAAGCAGCGACCAGTAACCGCTTTCACACCTATCAGATAAAACAGCCCCCCCCCCCATTTCACAGTTTGGATGGTGCTCTAGGGCTTGCAAGATTACCCTTATCCGGGGGCAGCAGTCTCAGCAGAGATGCCCAAACTTCCTGGTCCACACACACCTCCTCCAGCTGTTCTGGGGGGACCCCGAGGCGACAACAGGCCAGCTCGGAGACATAGTCCCACCACCGTGTCCTGGGTCTTCCACGAGGCCTTGTCCCACTAGGACATGCCTGGAACACCTCCCGCGAGGCGACCAGGAGGCATCCGGAACAGATGCCCTAGCCCCCTCAGCTGCTCCTTTCAACGTGAAGGAGCAGCGACTCTACTCCGAGCTCCTCCCGGGTAACTGAGCTCCTCACCCGATCTCGGAGGGTGCGCCCAGCCACACTGCGAAGGAAACTCATTTCGGCCGCTTGTATTCGCGATCTTGTCCTTTCGGTCATTACCCAAATCTCATGACCATAGGTGAGGGTGGGAACGTAGATCGATCGGTAAATCGAGAGCTTTCCCCCGACTCAGCTCCCTCTCCCTCTTCACCACGACAGACCGATACAGCGACCGCATCACTGCTGACGCCGCACCGATCCGTCTGTCCATCTCACGCTCCATCCGCCCCTCACTGAGAACAAGACCCCGAGATACTTGAACTCCTCCACTTGAGGTAAGGACTCCCCACCGACCTGTAGAGGGGAAACCACCTTTTTCCGGTGGAGAACCATGGCCTTGGATTTGGAGGTGCTGATTCTCATCCCGGCCGCTACACACTCGGCTGCAAACCGCCCCAGAGCAGCTGAAGGTCCTGGTTCGTTGGAGCCATCAGATCAACATCGTCCGCGAACAGCAGAGACGAGATCCTGAGGCTCCCAAACCGGACACCCTCTGGCCCCTGGCTGCGCCTAGAAATTCTGTCCATAAAAGTAATGAACAGAACCGTTGACAAAGGGCAGCCCTGAGGAGACCAACACGCACCGGGAACAGGTCTGACTTATTGCCGGCAATGCGAACCAAGCTCCTGCTGCTCATACAGGGAGCGGACAGCCCTTAGCAGAGGGCCCCGGACCCCATACTCCCGGAGCACCCCCCACAGGGCACCACGAGGGACGCGGTCGAAAGCTTTCTCCAAATCCACAAAACACATGTGGACTGGTTGGGCGAACTCCCACGAACCCTCAAGAGCTGGTCCAGTGTGCCCCGACCAGGACGAAAACCGCATTGTTACTCCTGGATCCAAGGTTCGACTATCGGCCGGATCCTCCTCTCCAGCACCCTGGAGTAGACCTTACCGGGGAGGCTGAGGAGGGTGATTCCTCTGAACACACCCTCCGATCCCCCTTCTTAAAGAGAGACCCCGGTCTGCCAATCCAGGGGCACTGTCCCCGACCGCCACGCGATGTTGCAGAGACGTGTCAGCCAAGACAGTCCTACAACATCCAGAGACTTAAGGTGCTCAGGGCGAATCTCATCCACCCCCGGAGCCACCGAGGAGCTTTCTCACCACCTCGGTGACTTCAGCCCGGGTGATGGACGAGCCCACCCCCGAGTCCCCAGCCTCTGCTTCCCCATCGGAAGACGTGACGTCGGGATTGAGGAGGTCCTCGAAGTACTCCTTCCACCGCCTGACGACATCCATAGTCGAGGTCAGCAGCCCCCCACCCGCACTGTAAACAGTGTTGGTGAAGCACTGCTTCCCCCTCCTGAGGCGCCGGATGGTTTGCCAGAATCCCCTCGAGGCCGACCGATAGTCTTCCTCCATGGCTTCTCCGAACTCCTCACAGACACGAGTTTTTGCCTCTGCGACCGCACGAGCTGCAGCACGCTTGGCCTGCTGGTACCTCTCAGCTGCCTCCGGAGTCCCACAAGCCAACAAGGCCAGGTAGGACTCCTTCTTCAGCTTGACGGCATCCCTTACTTCCGGGCGCCACCACCGGTTTCAGGGATTGCAGGGACAGGCACCAGAGACCTTACGGCCACAACTACGAGCAGCCGCATCGACAATGGAGGAGGAGAACAGAGTCCACTCGGACTCCATGTCCCCCGCCTCCCCCGGAATCTGGGTGAAGCCCTTCCGGAGGTGGGAGTTGAAGACCCCACTGACAGAGGGATCCGCCAGACGTTCCCAGCAGACCCTCACCACACGCTTGGGCCTGCCAGGTCTGACCGGCTTCCTCCCCTGCCAGTGGATCCAGCTCACCACCAGGTGGTGATCGGTTGACAGCTCAGCCCCTCTCTTCACCCAAGTGTCCGAGACACGCGGCCGGAGATCAGATGACACAACTACAAAGTCGATCATCGACCTCCTGCCTAGGGTGTCCTGGTGCCACGTGCACTTATGGACACCCTTGTGCTCGAACACGGTGTTCGTTATGGACAAACCATGACTAGCACAGAAGTCCAATAACAGAACACCACTCGGGTTCAGATCGGGGAGGCCGTTCCTCCCTATCACTCCCTCCCAGGTCTCACTGTCGTTACCCACGTGGGCGTTGAAGTCCCCCAGCAGAACAATGGAGTCCCCAGTCGGAGCACTATCTAGTACCCCTCCCAGGGACTCCAAGAAGGCCGGGTACTCTGCACCGATGTTGGGCCCGTAGGCCGAGACAACGGTGAGAGACCTGTCCCTGACCCGGAGGCGTAGGGACGCGACCCTCTCGTCCACCGGGGTGAACTCCAACACGTGACGGCTGAGCTGGGGGGATATGAGCAAACCCACCCCAGCCCGCCGCCTCTCCCCGCGGGCAACTCCAGAAAAATGGAGAGTCCAGCCTCTCTCCGGGAGTTGGGATCCGGAACCCAAGCTGTGCGTGGAGGTGAGCCCGACTATATCTAGTCAGTATCTCAACTTCCCGCACAAGCTCAGGCTCCTTCCCCCCCAGCGAAGTGACGTTCCGAGTCCCGAACGCCAGAAGCTGTGCATGCGGACCAGGTCGTCGAGGCACCCGCCTCTGACTGCCACCCAGTCCTCTCCGCACCCGACCCCTACGGATCCCTCTGCGGGTGGTGAGTCCACAGGAGGGCGGGCCCACGTCGTCCCTTCGGGCTGTGCCCGGCCAGGCCCCGTAGGCAAAGGCCCGGCCACCAGACGCTCGCGTTCGGGCCCCAACCCCAGGCCTGGCTCCAGGGTGAGGCCCCGGCTGCGCCATGCCGGGCGACGTCACGGTCCTTGAATGTTGTACGTCCATAAGAGTCTTCTGAGCTGCTCTTCGTCTGACCCGTCACCTCGGACCTGTTTGCCATGGGAGACCCTACCAGGGGCATAAAGCCCCAGACAACATAGTTCCTCGGATCATTCGGGCACTCAAACAACCCCACCACGTTAAGGTGGCAGCTCATGGGGGTCGCTAAAGTCATTTTGGCCAAAATATTCATCCTTTTTTCGTCAGGCACCAAGATATGTCTCAAAAAAATCTAAAAAAAAAAGTCTTTATCCTTTTTTATTTCCAAGCTAAAAACTGGCTTTTTGATGTTTCTTTTGGAGTAAGGGCTTCTTCCTGGCAGAGTACCCACTCAGCCCATGTCGGCACAGGACGTGTTTCACTCTGGATAAGGACAAACTCTTACCAGGTTATAGCGCTAGAAACATGTTATTGTCAGACAACTAAACAAACCCTCTGTATCAGGAAAATATTGTCCTCAGTGTGTGTCCTTCCAGTGTGCTTTGCAGATTTGGGAAAATTTCATCAGACAGTAATCATTGTTAAATTCATAAAAATGCGGCGAGAGTGAATCTATTGCAGTCTGCTCCTGGGAGCCCCGTAATGTATTGTGCCATTTCAATATGGAGGTGTCCGCGACATGGCTTATATACTGGCGGTGGCGCTGCAGCTGCACTATGGGATGACTCGTTGTATTCTCCCTCAACCCAAAGTCCCCACATCATACATTTCAGGTAAAACGCTAACGTTAACTTACTTGCATTGGCTACAGAGTTGTAGGTGACGGTCACCTAGATGAGTCATGAGGTTCGAAGTATTGCTGCCTTTCACAGACACACACATTTTTTCTGCACGTTCTGCAAACGGATAACTGTATCAACTGTCCCTCGGCTTTCTTAAAATACCCAAAATGCCCCGACTTCAGACTTGGTCCTGTTTGAAGGCTGATTGATGTCGTGAGCGGTGTCGTCTCCTCATTCAGACATTATTCCAGATCAGAGAAAGTTTTGTTTTGGTTGTAAACTACCAAGTGCACATGCGCGGCAACTTGAGCAGATGAGACGTTGGCTGGTAAGGCTCACTTTGCCATCACCCCAGGTGCAGTAATTAAATATAAAGAAATGGTAATGGTTATAGTAAAAAAAATTTTTTATGGTTATAGTAAATATTTTTGCTAGGAGCAACATTGCTTCGCACCGTGTTTTGAGTGCAAGCTCTTTAGAGGACTAATAGCTATATTTTGGACTTTCAGGTGATATTTTACTATCAGAGATAGACAAATCATGACATTTACAGGGGGCTTAAAGAGACTAGATGCAAGCTGGTCATTTTATGCTCACTACTGCCACCTCAGGTCTTACATGTAACTGCAATCTCTATATTAAGCTTGTGCATAACGGCACTTCAGACCCGAAGTAACAACGTTTTGAGCGACAGTGCAGGATTTTAGAGGCAGTTGTGGTGAACATGTCTGAGCTCATTCTACACATTAGGACATGGCTGGAACACGTAGGTGTGATCTGTTATGTCTTAACTGAGCTTAGACAAGTAGATACCTGTCTGGTCTTGTGCGTGTCCATGGAAGAGCGTGGTAGCTTCCAACTTCACCCCCGTTTGAAGCTATAAGAATATATTGGGAGATGCCAAATACTAACAACATCAACTCGTCTAAGCTCAGGTAAGAACATATCTCAGTAAGTACAAACAGTGGCCTGTTCCTTTAAGTAATTAAGACAAAGCAGTGTTTTTTTTCTTTTATCTTGTGATAAAGCTGGATACATTCTATCTTATCAAGCGCATACCGAAGCAACATCAAAACTAATTCCAAGTTAAAACTGTGACTGACGGCCTTGTCAGTCAGATCAGATGCAGAGGGAATTAATGAAGCATTTGTTGGTTTCTATTCAGCCTTGTATACTACCAGGTCGCCACCTGCTGCACATGTATGAGATGCTTCAAAGTAAACAATTTCCGCAGATAGACGAAGAATCGATGAGAAGCTTGGGTGGACCTATTACAGCAATTGAAGTACGGCAGGTCGCAGGGCCCCAATGGCTTCTCAGCTGAATATTACAAAGTCAACAATGATCTCAATGATGTACAGTGAAGCCTTTTCAAAATCCCAACTTCCCAAAACTCACGTCTCAATGTCTTTAATTTTGATAAAAGATAAAGATTCCTTGTTATGTAGCCGTTAAAGGCCCATTTCATTTTTAAACGCAGATTTTTTTGTACATCTCTGATCCTCTTAATTCATTCCCAGTGCTTTTTGATATACTGGTATGGTACATTTTGCCTCTCAACTTTGGTCAAAAAGCTTCCTTGTTTAATTGTATCATTTAAAGGGACTATACAGAGTTTAAAAAAGTTAAAATTATGTATTTTCCTCCCCCTACATGTTCCAGCCATGTCCTAATGTGTAGAATGAGCTCAGACCTGTTCACCACAACTGCCTCTAAAAGCCTGCACTGTCACTCAGAAAGGTGTTAATTCGGGTCTGAAATGCCATCATGCACGAGGTGCAGTTACGCGTAACACGGGAGGTGGCAGTAGTGAGTATAAAATGATCAACTTGCATCCAGCCCGTTTAAGTGGGCAGAAACTGGATGTCGATATCTTGGAGTTTTTATCTCTTCTTCTATATCTGATATGGTAAAACAGAGCTTCTTATCTTTATTGGAATGTGTAGGTAAGGATTTTGACCGATGGTCTTCACTGCCATTGTCTTTGATAGGACAAATAAAGCTGATCAAGATGGCCGTCCTCCCCAAAGACTAAGTAAATCTATACTTCCGTCCCCCAAGTGGGAAGGTGGTCTTGCTCTGCCCAATTTCCGCCAGTACTACTGGGTGCCAATATACAGAAAGTGTATTTTGGTTTTGTGATGCTGATCATTCTAGTCCTGTTTGGGTAAAAATAGAGAGGGCAACTAGTCGCTATTCGTTAGCATCTGCACTCAGTTCGCCAGTCCCTTTCTCTTTATCTCTTGTTGGAGACAATCCAATAGTATAGGAAACAGTGGCCATTTGGAAACAGGTCTTTTTTGTCCTTTTTTGGAACATACTCTGCGGGAGCATACTGAGCAGCCATCATGGATTTTCTCTTGAATTGTCATTAATGTAAATGGGGAGGACTGAGCACAAGACGTCGGTCATGCCCTGTATCTTTTATGTTTTTCTTTTTACCACCATAGGTATTCCCTGATCATGAGCACCCAGGCGGTGGTGAGGATGACCGTGTTCTCCTGGGGGCTCGGCTTCCTGTTGGTCGGGGGTTTGTTGGGATTGTCGCTGCGTTTGACCCGGTGCCGTTATTTCATCCCAGCTCCATACTGTAGCAACGCGTCACTATTCAAGCTGTCCTGTCAGAACACTTTCATCAACAATGTGTACGGCATCACGTTCACGGTGGTGCTGCTGACCGGGTCCATCGGGAGCGTCGTCCTGACCTACGGCTTCATCACCGTGGCCTGCCTCAGCACGAGGAGCCGCAGCCTGAACCGCAAAGCCCTGCAGACCTGCTCCACTCACCTGCTGCTGTATCTGATCGTGATTTTCAACCAACTGTCCATCATCGCGCTGCACCGCTACCCGCAGTACAAAGAGTACCGCAAACTCACCTCCATTTTGTATAACGTCATCCCTGGCGTGCTCAATCCATTCATCTACGCTTTCCAGTGCCGCGAGATTCACCAGAGCCTGAGCAGAGTGTTCAAAAGACTGAGGACTCACAAATGACAATGTTTTTTCCTGATTTTTCAAATGTCTTTATGCCGGCTCCAAAAAGAGGGCGCAAGTGCTTTGTGTTATGTCAGAGTGGCCAGACCCACAAATTAGACATCTTACTACGCTTTCTGGACGTGACAAAAACACTTTATGCCATGTTTTAAAAAAAAAATGTAAAATAGGCCAAACTCAGGGAGGGAGAGAGGGCTGTCACACATCGGTGCACAGTGGCTCTAACAAAGCGGTAACCAATAGTGATGTACGGGTCATGGTCTTCAGCCTGTTGGGCCCACAGTTTCTAACCCACCTCGCAAACATTAAAATTACGCATAATAAATAAATATGATCGGTTGTAATGGACCACGGAATTAAGAGGTTGCGTTCATGTTATAGAATGTGATGATGTTGTAATGTCAGGGGAGGGCCGGGGCTAATACAGGAGAAAAACTGTTTTTTGTAAGACATCTCCAAAACAATACGGCTGCCTGGCAAAACAATGCTAGTGTAAATATCATGATAGGTCAAAATGGAAAAAAGTTACACGTGCGTGCTGCTTTACTGTGCTGTAATGTCTCTGGTGTAAATTTGACATAACTCACTGCGATATGGGCTACACTCCATACAGAAATAGTAGCCCTTGTGGAAGCATTAGTACATTGATATTTGGGTCCATACAGGTCACTTATATGGGAAAAGTAGTGGGACACCTGCTAGAAATGATTGGTGGTTGAATCTCACTCACTTCTATTCAGGGTCTTTAATACGAGCGATCGCGATGTCGTCACATCCGTTGGCCGTGGTAGGCATTTTACATTTTCATATTTGATAAACATTTTATTAAAATCCTATAATCAGCAAAAACAATGTCCATAAACAGGGCATTGCTTCTCTTGCGCTGTAACAGATCTATCATTTTAGAAAACCGAGTTAGAGGCCTGTCTGCATCAGCTGTTGCCGACCATTCACCAAAACAGCTGGCAAAAATTGCGGAAGTAAACAATAACAGCGATCGCTCGTATGCCTTCCGTGACTCAAACTCTGTGGGCCTACCTCACTCCCTTCAACAAGGGAGTGCTAGGGAAGAAAAGTGGGAAGGGAAAGTAACCCCAACTGACATGTGGGTGAGACCTTTGATCTATCATGCCCATTAGCTGCCATTTTAAGAATATATGCCCCAAATCAATTATAAGAAATACGCCATAGAGATCAATAAAGCCCCATTTCGACAGGAACAAAAGGACCACTTGAGTGCCTTTAAGGCAGGGCTCAAGAGTGCGACCATTTTGGTCACACAAGCATTTTACGATTACTAGATCACTACAGTCATGAAAAAGACAGACACGGCGTCCGACCGATAGTCTTCCTCCATGGCCTCTTCGAACTCCTCCCAGACCCGAGTTTTTGCCTCTGTGACCGCACGAGCTGCAGCACGCTTGGCCTGCCGGTACCTCACAGCTGCCTCCGGAGTCCCACAAGCCAACAAGGACTCCTTCTTCAGCTTGACGGCATCCCTTACTTCCGGGCGCCACCACCGGGTTTGGGGATTTCCGCCGCGACAGGCACCAGAGACCTTACGGCCACAAATACGAGCAGCCGCATCGACAATGGAGGAGGAGAACAGGGTCCACTTGGACTCCATGTCCCCAGCCTCCCTCGGAATCTGGGTGAAGCTCTTCCGGAGGTGGGAGTTGAAGACCCCACTGACAGAAGGATCCGCCAGACGTTCCCAACACACCCTCACAACACGCTTGGGCCTGCCAGGTCTGACCGGCTTCCTCCCCTGCCAGCGGATCCAGCTCACCACCAGGTGGTGATTGGTTGACAGCTCCGCCCCTCTCTTTACCCGAGTGTCCGAGACACGCGGCCGGAGATCAGACGACACAACTACAAAGTCGATCATCGACCTCCTGCCTAGGGTGTCCTGGTGCCACGTGCACTTATGGACACCCTTGTGCTCGAACATGGTTAATAACAGAACACCACTCGGGTTCAGTTCGGGGAGGCCGTTCTTCCCAATCACCCCCATCCAGGTCTCACTGTCGTTAACCATGTGGGCGTTGAAGTCCCCCAGTAGAACAATGGAGTCCCCAGTCGGAGCACCATCTGGTACCCCTCCCAGGGACTCCAAGAAGGCCGGGTACTCTGTACCGATGTCGGGCCCGTAGGCCGAGACAAAGGTGAGAGACCTGTCCCCCCGTAACGAAAATAAAGATGCAGCTCTGTTTTTCATAGCTGCCACTGTTTCACGCCACATCTTGTCTTGGATGAACTCTATCAAGTTGTATCACTGACTGCACTGCCTTGCTAGCTAACTTTCCTGACCCGGGCGCTAACAACAACACGGGGAAGAAAAGTACGATGCAAACGCCGTCATCTATTTCTCTCCCTCCCTGTGTGCGTAGCGGGCGGCCCGTCGTGCAGTGAAGCAAACTGGTAAACATTGATTGTCCCGTTCACCCACCGTTTCTTAAACTACTACAACTAAATTATGTTAAATTTTAAAAATGCAAATAATAAGCTCCACTTTACATTTGTATTAGTGTAATCTGAGCCTTGATATTGAGGAGCAGGTGACGCTCTGAATAAGCCATCCTCTTTTAGCACAAGTTTATACACATTTCTGCAGCACAATTCGTGTACCATGACTGTTCAGATCAGGTTTAGTTTAGCTCCATTTATCCTGCAATCTCACAATTTTACTAACATAAATAATATGCAGCCTATATATACATTTATTTAAAAAAAAAATGCTTATAATGAGAGAATTCATGAAGGATAAAAATAGCTCATGACGGATTTTTTTCAACCCTGTCCGTCAAAATGAAGGAGAGAAATTATTCCAAGCGAAACCACTGATCTAGGCCCACGTCATCCCTTCGGGCTGTGCCCGGCCGGGCCCCCTGGGCAAAGGCCCAACCACCAGGCGCTCGCATTCAAGCCCCAACCCCAGGCCTGGCTCCAGGGTGGGGCCCTGGTTGCGCCATACCGGGCGACATCACATGTGGTCATACCGCCTTTGCTCTGCCCAATCCCGTCAGACCTTGGAAGCTCAGCAGGGAAGGGCCTGGTCGGTACTTGGATGGGAGACCGTTTGGGAACACCAGGAAGCCTAGTGAATGTAGTGAGTGAGTGAGTGGTTGGTGGTGGTCGGAGGGGCCGATGGCGCAGACTGGTTGCCTCGCTTCCGTCAGTCTACCCCAGGGCAGCTGTGGCTACAATAGTAGCTTACCACCACCGAGTATGAAGTGAACGAATAGTGCAATGTGAAGCGTCTTTGAGTGTCCAGAAAAGCGCTATATAAAACCAATGCATTATTATTTTTATTATCACGGTCCTTGCTGTTGTACTGTCCATAGAAGTCTTCTGAACTGCTCTTCGTCTGACCCATTACCTCGGACCTGTTTGCCATAGGAGACCCTACCAGGGGCATAAAGCCCCAGACAACAGAGCTCCTTGGATCATTCGGGCACTCAAACAACCCCACCATGTTAAGGTAGCAGCTCACGGGGTTGAAGACTAACCCTAAATTGATCAAATGTAAATTCGTATTTATGCTAATGATATTTTCTATTCCTAATGCAACAATATGGATGTGTGTCCAGAGTTACATCGACCAGGAAAAGAATTAAGTCTGCGCATTAGTCAGTTCAGCGTTGGCCCAAGACGAGGAAGCGCATCACAAAGTCCAAGGGTAAAAAGATGCATGAGCACGCCTCTATCTATTTAACATAGCTCTTTTAATATGATAATTCTAACCAGTGATTATAACCTACACATAGACAACCTCTTTAACCCCATTTCAACCGAGTTTCTGAATGTTCTTAATTTTATGGACTTCACACAACACGTCACGCAGCCAACTCACGAGAAAGGGCACAGTCTGGACCTGGTCATCACGTATGGCCTGTCCACTACTGTGTCCTCTGTCGTCCACTTGGCTGTCTCTGACCATTACAGCGTGTTTTTTAATGTCACCGGTTTGATACAGCGAAAGTCCTTGGCAAAAACTGTGAGGAAACGTAATTTCACCCCTGAAGGGGCTGCAAAATGTATTGATGCTTTACAACAAATTCCCCCAGTGACTTTGCCTGCTAACTGTGATTTAATTGTTGACAATTTTAGGTATTATTCAAAATCGACTTTTTCAAGCTTTACATCCTGTTATTCTGTCACTCCCTCATTAAAAACATGGCTGAAGTGTTGCCTTGGCACATTCACGTATTTCTGAGTAATCTGTAAAAACTCTGATGGCGGCCATTTTAGGGATAGGTTTGCCTGAGTCCTCCTAGGAACGCCCCCACCTCCTGGAGACGCCTCCGAGCTTTCGTCACCAGCCGAGTAACCAACCACTGCTCCTCAGCAGAACCCCCTCCCCACTGATGCCACAGACAGCGTGTGGAGGGGGCGTGTCGGAAAGGCTTAAAGAGACAGAGGCCTATTTCAAGACATTCACTACAGCCATTTTGAGAGAGACATTTTATACAAGGCAGTTATTCTAATTCAATACCCCCTCTTTAAAGGAAAAAATGCCTTTCGAACTAGCAAAAGTTGCGTACCCCCGCTATGAACATTTAACATTGTAAAAACGTGTTGCCACTCTAGAAATGATTCCTAACCCTGCTTGACACCCCGTGATTTTTTTTCTAGATCCGCCCCTGTTTAGATGTACACTTTTTGCTGTAGTCTACGTAAGCATTGAAGATGTAGCTCATTGTGAGAACGTGAGATGTGATTTATGTATTACAAAGATTAACATGTCACATAAAAGCAGTGTCTTCAAAATAAATATTATTCTGCTATTGTGGTTTGTCATTGTCATTGAAGAGAACACAACATAATTAGGGTAATGTCACAACACTGTGGACCCAAACACACACTTTTCTGATGTATAAAGAGTCACAAGTCATTTCTATTAGTATAACCAATGTAACAACTGCACTAAACCACCACTAAATGATGGCTCTGTATTGTAAAGACCATATGAAAGTCTTATTATTGAAATAAAGATGCTTATTTAGTTGAAGAATTTAATATAGATTTCACATTTTGGTGGCCGTTTACAACTGTTTTCTTTCTTATGCTGATGATGCTTATAAGATAAGATAAGATAAACCTTTATTGATCTCACAAAGGAGAAATTCACTTGTTACAGTCGGCGTTACTTCACAGTCTTATTGTACAGTCTGACAGCAGTGGGGATGAAGGCTTTGCGGTAGCGCTCCGTCCTGCACTGAGGGTGTCTCAGTCTGCCACTGAGAGAGCTGCTCAGCTCCTCTACAGTCCCGTGCAGTGGGTGGGAGGTGTTGTCCATAATGGAGGTGAGCTTGGCTAACACCCTCCTGTCCCTCACCTCCTCCACAGAGTCCAGGGGGCAGCCCAGGACGGAGCTGGCCCTCCTGACCAGCTTGTTCAGTCTGTTCTTGTCCCGCTCTGTGCTGCCCGGGGCCCAGCACACGGCAGTGTAGTGGAGAGCAGAGGCCACCACAGAGTCATAAAAAGTCCTGAGCAGAGGCCTGCTCACTCCGAACGACCTAAGCCTCCTCAGAAGGACCTCAGTCTCCTCAGAAGTACCTCAGTCTCCTCAGAAGGTGAAGGCGACTTTGGCCCTTCTTGTACAGGGAGTTGGTGTTGTGGGACCAGTCCAGTGAACACCCAGGTACTTGAAACTGTCCACCTCCTCAATGTCCTCCCCCTGGATGTTCAGCGGTGTGTGCGGTAGTGGCTTCCTCGTGAAGTCGATCACCATCTCCTTCGTCTTACTGATGTTCAAGCACAGGTGGTTGCGCTCACACCAGTCCACAAAGTCTATGATGACTGACCGGTTCTCCAGGTCGTTCCCCTTAGACACACAGCCCACGATGGCGGAGTCGTGGGAGAACTTCTGGAGATGACAGCTGTCCGTGTTGTACGTGAAGTCCGATGTGTAGATGGTGAAGAGAAACGGTGAGAGGACGGTGCCCTGAGGGGCCCCGGTGCTGCAGACGACCACCTCAGACTCACAGCTGCGCAGCCGCACATACTGTGGTCGGTCCGTGAGGTAGTCGATGGTCCATGCGGTGAGATGTTCATCCACTCCCGCGTCCTCCAGCTTCCCCCGCAGCAGCGCCGGCCTGATGGTGTTGAAGGCACTGGAGAAGTCAAAGAACATGACCCTCACAGCGTTCCCGGCGTGCTCCAGGTGCGTGAGCGCCCGCTCCGACAGGTAGATGACAGCGTCCTCCACTCCGATGTTGGGTCTGTAAGCAAACTGCAGCGGGTCAAGGGTGGGGCTCACCACAGAGCGGAGGTGGGTGAGGATGAGCCACTCCATCGTCTTCATCAGGTGGGAGGTCAGGGCGACTGGTCTGTAGTGGGCCGGTTCCCTGGCGTGCGCTGTTTTAGGAACCGGGATCAGACAGGAGGTCTTCCACAGGACGGGGACCTTCTCCAGGCTGAGGCTCAGGTTGTAGATGTGGCAGAGGACCTCGGAGAGCTGGTCTGCGCAGGTCCTCAGCAGCCTGGGACTGATGCCATCTGGTCCTGCAGCTTTCCCCCGCTTCAGTCGCCTCAGCGCTCTCCTCACCTGGTCCGGTGTGATGGAGAGGGGGGAGTGAGGGGGGACTGGTGTGGGGGTGGACTGCCGGGGGTGAGGCAGGTGCTAGAGGAAGTCCGTATGGTGGGGGCTGGAGACGTGGGTGCAGGGGGGCTGGAGGCAGGTGAATGAGATCGGGGGAGGGGGGCAGTGTCCACTGGGCTGGAGACGTGTGAAGAGGAGGGAGTGGGAGGAGAATCAAACCGGTTGAAATGTTTGTTGAATTCATCCGCCCCGCGCTGGTCTCCATCAGCTGTCCCTCTGGCACTCTGTCCAACACCGGAGATGTTCTTCAGTCCCCTCCACACGTCCCGTGCGTTGCCCTGCGCCAGCTTCTGCTCCAGCTTCTGCTCCAGCTTCTGCTCCAGCTTCTCGCCATAGTCCTTCTTGGCCTTCCTGATCCTCCACTGGAGTTCATGCTGGACTCTCCTCTGCTCCTCTCTGTCCCCTGAGTTGAAAGCCCTTTTCTTTTGGTTCAGGAGGGCTTTAAGTTCAGGGGTCACCCAGGGGTGGTTGTTGGAGAAACACCGTACCTTCCGGGTTGGTACAGTGTTTTCCACACAGAAGTTGATGTAGTCTGTGATGCAGTGGGTCAGGCCGTCGATGTCATCTCCATGAGAGCTGCAGATCATGTTCCAGTCTGTGGTCTGGAAACAGTCCCTAAGTCTCTCTTCAGGCTCTTCACTCCACACTTTCACTGACCTCTTCTGTGCTGGCTCCCTTCGCACCCTGGGTGTGTAATCCGGCCGCAGTAAGACGAGATTGTGGTCTGAGCGTCCGAGCGGGGGGAGGGGGGCAGAGGTGTAAGCGCCCTTCACGTTAGCATACAGAAGGTCCAGGGTCTTATTGTTCCTTGTGTGGCACTTCACATAGAAGGTGGGGATAGTGGCGGAAAGAGAGGCGTGATTAAAGTCACCGGTGATGAGCAGCAGGGCGTGGGGGTGACGCATCTGGGTCTGGGTCACGGTACTGTGGATGCGTTATACAACAATGCAATCTCACTTGAGGTAAAGACCAGCATCTGACTCCTAAACCAAAGGTGCCTGGGTTAGAGACAAAATAAAAAATGCATAAAAGATATATGAATAGACCATTGCCACTTGTACCATTTTGTAGAAACAGGTTTTACATGCTGGTTACTGCAGTGACTAGTTGTACTTCATTTATTAACCGGTTATCTGCTAGCTTAAGATGCGTACAGACCAAACGCTTTTCGGGCGTCAAAAGCGCGCCTAAAGTCCGCAGTTAGACGCGTGTGCTTACCTGAGGTCAGACGCTTGTCACAAATGTCACCACGTTCTGGCCGCACGTCAGCGTGTGTTCGTAGCTACAACATTCATCCTCGAGGCCCAAACACAATCCCAGCACAGATTCAGTCACTGATGTAAGTTTTCTAGTGGTTGGTTTTAATCCGGGTGTGTACCGACGTCCCCCGGGGCTGATGTTCCCCGCATGCGCCCTTTGATGTTCGCATTTCTTCCTCCACCCAAGACGGCATATGATCCGTGCCAACTTCTGTGATTATTGAGGAAATATCAGCCTGTTTACTTTTCTTTTCCCCTCTCGCTCTCTGTGTGTTAATATTTCAGCTGATCGCAGCAAGTGTCTATGTGGGCTAACTTTGGGCATGTTATCCAGCTCCCCCCCTGCTCTCTCCCGGGCATCTGCTATTTGACATCTTTGATTGAATAAAAATTTGAAGATGATTGAAACTATAGCTGCATCTGTTAGCCTATAGTTTTTTCCAAACACACGATTTCACTTTTACACATAATGGACACGCACGACGCGCCCCACGGACAGATCACCTGGAGCCCATCATTATACTCACATTTACAAAAACATAGGTCAGTTGTTGTAAAAAAAAAAGTGATTGTTGTGGCGAGAAAGAAGAGGACACAAGCGAGCTGCAAGTGAGTCAACTTTATTCCTTCTGAGCCAACAACAGAATGGCGGAAACTCTGGACACACACAACATAAGGGCTATGACACGCCCCCAAACCCCAAAACCTACTGGGTGAGAGACACCTCTCACGGCACACGGCATGTGCATCATTGTGCATTGTTGTCCCGCTTTATGCGTCACTCACAATTAAACTGTCCCTATAGGATTTTTATAACTTGAACTTTAATTTGATGCATTTCTGATTTGGACTAAAAACGAAAAAATATAAAATAATAATAGGTCTAAAAAAAACAATGATCAAAGGAATCCGTGTAACCTTCGATCAGTGGTTATTCCGTCTCAAAATACATTTGGAAAAACACAATTTATGGTTTAATTGTGTTTCTCGTTTTTACAAATATTGGAATTCCATAGAAAATATTGAAACGTTTATTGGTTATTAAATGGGTGGGAAAAATACTGCTAAAACAACGGCCATTATTGTGTTTGCTGCTTTGTTCTGATGCTACCGGTTAACGCGGCCGCAGTGTTCGGTTTTCACATACATTCTGCGTCTCGCAGCACATTTTGTTAAATATTATTATGTTTATTTATATTCCATATTGCGTCCTCACTCCTCTCAATGCCACTGCCTATGCTCATATAGGCACTGTGCGTCTGCCTTCAAATGTCCCCACACTGAGGCGACTCTGAAGAGATTTTTTAAACAATCAAACAGTGTTTGTGCTACTGTTTTATTATTGCAGTTGTGGTGTACTTAAATAACGAGGCGAGGCACGCGTTTAACCACTTTATATGTAAGTTATCTGGGAGCAACATAACAACGTGACACGAGGGGATTACCGTCAGGGCAGTGATATGACATGCGCAGTATACATGAAGGCTAACTACGGCAAGTCTTCAGGGTCAACCTTAATAGACATTTTAATAGTGTTAATACACCACATTACCTCCCCTCTTAAATTAAAGGTAATTTTCACATAGTGCCTTAATACAATTCTCCTCCAGCTCTAGCAACCCTAGGGTGCTCTTTAACACCATACAGTCTGTGATTAGTCCTTCTGGCAGCGTGCTGAAGAATGTTTCTGAATCTACATGTGAAAGGTTCCAGAAGCATTTTGTGGACAAAGTGGCATCAGTGAGGATGGGCATTGGCTGTAATGCTCACTCTGTTGTCATTTATACTCCTCCACTGCCCCCTGCTGTTCTCAAAGAGTTCGAGCCTGTGACACTGTCTCTCCTCTCTGAGGTGGTTCAGGGAACGAGACCCACAAACTGTCCTCTGGATATTATTCCATCAAAGTTCTCAGAGATGTTTTTGACACAGTTAGCCCCTACCTTCTCGCTCTGTTTAATAGCAGCCTCAGCACTGGATCTGTTCCTGCAGCTTTCAAGCACGCTGTGGTTCGGCCACTGTTAAAAAAAAACTAATCTAGATCCTGCTGCTCTGTCAAATTTTCAACCTGTCTCTGTTTTTGTCCAAGGTTTTAGAGAAACTTGTTTTTATTCAAATGCAGACCTTTTTGGAAAATAATTAAATCCTGGAAAAATTTCAGTCGGGCTTCAGATCCCGTCACAGTACAGAGTCAGCCCTGCTTAAAGTCCACAATGACATTTTGCTGTGTTTGGATTTGACCTGTTGTCATCTGGGGTGCCACAGGGTTCCATCCTTGGCCCGGTCCTATTCTCACTGTACATGCTTCCGCTCGGGTCCATCATTTCTAAACATAATTTGTCCTTCATCCTTTATGCTGATGATGTCCAGGTCTATTTACCGATACTCCCCAACACTGCCTCTGCTCTCGAATCACTCCACAGTTAAACATACATTAAACAATGGCTTGCTCAGAACTTTCTCCACCTAATGAAGCAAAATTCTTCTTTTTGGTTCCGGGGATGTCCTTCAATTTAAGTCCAGGGTCATGGGTCAAGTTCGTGATGCAGTTAGGAACCTGGGAGTCATCTTTGACCGAGAACTAAACTTCAAACAACAGATAAATGCTGTGGTCAAGGCCAGTTTTTTCCAGCTGCGCCTTTTGACCAAAGTGAAACCCTTTCTCTCACGCCAAGACCTGGAGAAGGCAACGCACGTGTTTATCAGTTCTCAGTTAGACTATTGCAACGCTCTCTACTCTGGCCTCCCACAGTCGTCACTCCACCGGTTACAGTTAGTACAGAATGCAGCAGCCCGTCTTCTCACCTGTTCATCCAGACTCAGCCACATCACTCCCGTCCTCTCCTCCCTGCACTGGCTCCCGGTCCGTTTTCGGATTGATTTCAACATTTTAATGTTTGTTTTTAAAGCCCTCCATGGTCTCGCTCCGTTATATCTAACTGAGTTGTTGACCTTACATCGCCCCAGCAGAGTCTCCGGTCTCTGATGGTTCTGGACGTGCTCAGGTCCCAGTACAAACAGTGGGGCGATCGTTCTTTCAGGGTTGTAGTGCCAAAACTGTGGAACAGCTGCCTCTCAGTCTGCGTGTTCTCACAGAGCTGTCCCTCTTTAAGTCTAGATTGAAGACACATCTCTTCAAACTAGCTTCTAAGACATAGATCGCACTTATTTGATTGATTGATTTTTTTTAATATTGTTTTATCTGTCTGTGAAGCACTTTGGTCTTCCTTTTGTTGTTTTAAGGTGCTATATAAATAAACTTTGATTGATTGATTGATTGATTGATTTGTGGCTGATTCAGAGAACACTCCGTTTTGTGCAGATAAAGGCACAATATGGACGGTTTCTGCCAGACAAACACATCAGATTAAGAGAACAGATGCTACAAAGCAGCAAACCGGTATTTGAAGCTGCTGGTGCCTCTGGAGTCTCCCGAACATCAAGGTGTAGGACCCTCCAGAGGCTGCAGTTGTGCATAAACCTTCTGTCCGGGCTTCCCCTAAATGGTTAATTGAAGCTGAAGAACAGAAACGGCTGCAGTGGCTCAGAAATACATGAGACTCATTTTCAAACAGTCTTGTTCACTGATGAGGCCGTGTGACCCTGGATGGTCAGATGGATGGAGTAGTGGATGTTGGTGAATGGCCACCATGTCCCAACAAGGCTGTGATGTCAGTAAGGAGGGGGCGGAGTCATGTTTTGGGCCAGAATCATGGTGAGAGAGCTGGTCGGCCCCTTTAGGCCCTTTTAGGCTCCCTGAAGGTGTGAAAATGACCTTTGAAAAATATGTGGAGTTTCTGACTGACCACTTTTATGCTACAAAAAGAAGAGCCGTGTTTTCCCGAACAAAATCATCTTCATCATGACAACGCACCATGTCCTGCTGTAAAGAAAACCTCTGCATCACTGGGAAACTCATGATGTGGACCCCCTCCTCCCCGGACCTCAACCCTATTGAGAACCTTTGGAGCCTCAACAAAAAAAATATCTCTGAGGGTGGTAGGCAGTTTTCATCCAAACAGCAGCTCTGGGAGGCTATTCTGACATCCTGCAAACAAATCCAAGCAGAAACTGTCCAAAAACTGACAAGTTTAATGGATTTAAGAATTTTGAAGCTTTTGATTGAAATAGCTTTTGATTTCAGTAAATATGACCTCCTAATGCTACAAATTCAACAAATGACCATTTTCAGTTAATTACAAGCTTTAAAATGTATTGAAACGATGAGTTGTATAATAATTTGGAACAGTAGATTTTGAGGTTTTTACTATATTTATTTTTGAAAAAAATACTGTTATCACTGGGAGGTTTTTTCAACCATATTTAAATGATCCTCTACCAGTTAAAGACTTAAAAATTATGCTGACTCTCATTTGAGTTGACAATTTAGAAAATCTTAGAAAAATGTCATTTGCATAATAATTTGGAACGCAGTGCATGTTATAAAGTAGCCTAATCAGTAGGCTAGTTAAGAGCGAAACCAAGCGGCTTGTTGCTCCATTATCCGTGCGTACAGGGCCGCTCTGTGCCACGCGGTGATGAGAGAGGCGGGGCGCGTGTTCACTGCTTATATTGATTAGAAGAGTTTACAGCAGGACTTTAATTGTAAGGCGCATGAAGACGTGCAGTCGGGGAACATCGGGCTGACCCCTTTAATCCCGGGTGTTTAGGTAAAGAAACACTAAAGTGTGTCTTTGTAAAAGTCCCAGAGCGGCTGTAGCTCCGGTTCACAATGAAGCTAATGACTTGTGGCCGTAATACCAACTTTTTTTTTTTTTTTGGGCCGGCATAGCATCTGCCCCGGTGGCTCAGCTACAACGTACGTCACTGTTGGAGAAAGCTCCTGATTGGTTGACGCTTGCAAATTTCTCCAAAAAGTTCAACATTTCCCAACTCTACCGTGGCCCGCGCTGGACGCCCTGGTGGCGCGTCAAAAGCTTAAAGGGATATTTCAGGATTTTTGACATAGGGCCTCATTTCCCAGTTATCCACAGTGAGGCCCTATGTCAAAAATCCTGACGCTGAGCTCAGAGCCAAACGCCCTTTGCGGCTGAACTGCCTCGCGGCGAGCGGCATGCATTCTTACCGCCACGGAGCGGGGGCGAAGCGCCAGAGTAGTATTGGACTCAAAACAACTTCTCGTGGTTCATTCTAAAGCAACACTATAATAATTATAAGATAGGAATACAACTGATATGTCTCCTTAACGTGCAAAATGTGTTTTAAGCACAATAAAAAAAAGAATTAAAAAAAGTTGGCATGGAAAATTCTGTTTTTAATACGCCTAAAGTTATACTTAAGTATATTTCCTCATGTATTCCAAGTATACAATTGGATAGATGTGAAATTACTTCATAAAAGTGATTTTTGTACATTTTGGTGTTGAAAGCCGCTTCGCTGCGCGGCCCACACGCGAAAGAAATTCGCTGGAGCTCCATTTTTGGTTTTGGGAGCGGAGGCGGCAGCAGCCGAGCCGCCTCTCTCGGCGCCGCCTCGGCGTGCTGTCTGTAAACACAAGAGCTTTCCCATCTGCAACAGGACGGCGCTTGAAGCGCGGCTTGCGAATGATGGCGCAGACTGGTTCGCTCGTCAATTCGTTCATGAATTCTCGTGCGGTGTGAAAGAGGCGTAAACACAAGCAAAAAGCTTCAAAACGCGCCGCACAAGAGGCGTGTGACTCGCTGCGGGATATTTTGACGCTTCGTGAGGCGTGTCTTCCATGTACGCTTTGCCGCATTTGGTGTGAACGCACCTTTAGACATATCCAAATCTCAATCTAATTGTATCATTTGAAAGCCAAGACCTTCTAGTTTCTAAAACTATGGGAAAGATGACGAAAATGGATTTTCAAACATAAAAGACATAAAAGAATTTGAGCTCTACTTTGCGATGTATTTACTGACTTTTCCTGCATCTCGTTTCTCTGCTTCTTGACAGTTTAATGATACTCTATACTTTGTGCGGGGCCCCAAACATAGTGGATTTCTTTGGTAACATTAAATGTGTGCGGAAGAAGACTGGCTTCCTTGATTTAGATTTGTGTTGGATCGCTAAGTAGAGCCCACAGTGGGTGATCGATCAGAATCACACCAGATGTTTCGTTGGATTCGATTTATTGAAGTTACAACTGTATATGTGTGTGTGTGTGTGTGTGTGTGTGTGTGTGTGTGTGTGTGTGTGTGTGTGTGTGTGTGTGTGTGTGTGTGTGTGTGTGTGGTTCTGAAACAGATAAACAGAAATAAAAACAGAATTAGTCGAATGCAATGAATTATAATGCAACAAACATCTATCTGTATTTCCTATCTGCTATGATATTATAATAGCTGGAATACATCACCATAACATAAAAACATGGCCGAAACTGGCATTGTTTTCATGGTTGGGCCTAACAGCTCCAACCATGAAAATGGGAAAGAATACACCATCCACAATACGATGGCGCCCTCTGCTGGTCGTGTAAATAACTACACCAGGCCTCATCGGGAGGTGTCACGTGACCACCAGTGGTCATGCGGGAGGTGCGTGACTTATAGCCAATTAACTGGACTTAAAGGTGCTATGCGCAACTCTAAATGTTAAAATAACCGTTTTTCAAACCCATACGTGTTTAAACAATTGCCTGATGTGCTGATTGAGCTCCTCTCTGATCACTGCACTCGCCCCTATAATCCTGTGCAGTAAAATAAATAAGAGGGATACGGGACGGAGTCTTAAGGTTTTGAGCCTGGGCGTGACGTCATGTGCGTTCACGCGCACCTGGCTCTGGGGAGTTTGTGGATTCGCCGCCATTATCCGCATCAGCGAAGACAACTCCGCCACTTTTGCGAAAGTAGAGGGTGGATTGTAAGAGACCGGACACTTGTTCATCCCAAATGCAAACTCAATGTACGATAAAGAAGATAAAAAGTTTGTCTAGTGTGACCGAAAAAGGGGAATTTAGAGTCAAACGGGCGCCGCAGAGACGAGTCAACATGGGACAAACTACCTCCGATCCGCTGTCGGGCTCACCCGGACCTCAGCTGCTTTCTTCTTACTACAAGGGTAAGACACAGTCTCTAATGTCTAATACAAGGTCTGATACGGTAGATCTATGTCAACAAATGACGATGCGTAATATGTGTAATGCTACGTCTTTAGCTTGTAGCGTTAGCTAAATGTACGATCAGAATTGGTTTTATTGCCATTGTCAATGAGCAGGTTCACAAACTTGGAGTTTTCTTCAGATCAATCGTACAACATGAAACACAACATAAAAGATGAACTCTATGTTTTAGTGTTTGGTTTACCGGGAGCCTTTTACGTTTCGCTCACATCTTCAAAATGATGCTAAATGGTGCTCCTGTCCTTGACCAACACACTGACCTAAGACTCAACTTTGTCTGATATGTTTTCTTTTGGGGGAAAATCAGTAAATTGTTCCCAGAAACGTGGCTGTTGCTGTGTACTGATTCTAATACATTATTTGTGAAGAGCACACACAACCCATATAAATGTTAGTCATTGTTTACTCCTACTTTAGACCTGGTTTATGTCTAGACCTAGTTCCTACTTTAGACCGGGTTCATGACTAGACCTAGTTCCTACTTTAGACCTGGTTTATGTCCTAGACCTAGTTCAGACCTGGTGTAGTCCTGAGTTGGTCCTGAGTTGGTCCTGGTTTAGATGGTGTGTAAATTGATAATGAATAAATAAATAAATAAATAATAATAACGTAATAATGATAATCTCTTTCAATCTTTACTTCGTTTGGGGTCAATAATTTTTTTAATTGATGTGCATTTTTTGGCTAAGATCTTGTATGTTTTCTTGTGCACATGTGTGCCACAGACACACATGTCTCTGATTATGTCGCCCTGTGTCTTTGTGGTATGTTTGTAATGCAGTTCCTACTGTCTTTTCCTTGTAAATGAGTGAATAAAGTGTGTATGTTTTTGTTACACAGCCCTGGTGGTTCAGTGCAGACTCAATTGGATGAACTTCCCATCATTGGGCTTGAGGAAGGAAAGCAGTTATAGTAGACTTGGTGAGTACTAAATGTCTGTAGTCATGAAAAAAGTCATGAACAGGATGTTATGTAATATAATGTAGGTGCATTTGTAATACTTGTGCATATATATCTGCAGTTTGCCCACGCGGACACAAGATGTGGAACAGCCATGACCTCTTCAAATAATAAACATGAGAATGGTGCATCTTCTACTATGGGATACATCATTTCTACTGCGTACCAGCTGTAAGGGAGTTGTGGACAGAGAAGAGGGCTGCCATTATAAACCCATTACAGACTAAAAACAGTGTTGTTGGCCTTGGTAAGTTATAAACTGCAGATATTTGCAAATTCTCTAATAACTGACATGCATCTGTGTTTCTATTTTAGCTGACGGACAAATGGACTCCAGGTAATTCAGTGGTTAATGTGCTTTGTCTCTGGCCTTTTTTGTTTCATTTGTAAATCAGAATATTTTCTGTATTTGAGGTAGTGATGGGCATTTTCTAATGCAGTGTTTGTGTTTTATAACAAGGAGAGAATCAACGAGAGGGGCGCTTCCCATTCCCTCACTAAGAGACTTTATGCTGTAAGTGACATGGTTTTCATGTGAGAGTGACATGCAGTAACGAAACATGAATTTAAAATTTGAACTTGTTCAACAGGCCTGGGTGATGTCGCGACATAAAACAATACTTGGCTGGATAAAAGTTATTGTAATTGTATTGCTTGTCAACATGCAAGCAACAGAGGAGTTTATGGTGAGTATGATCATTCAAAATGTATGTAAAGTAAAGTACTGTAGTAATAGATGTCAATGTTGCTTCTACTATGACATTATAGAGGTTCATTTTTGTATTTTAGGGTGTGTGGTGAGGTGCACTCCACTGACATGGTGGAGTCCATGGGTGTTTGGGTGATAAAAGTAAGGAAAGAGAGGTCCTACGCCCGGGATCTGCCTCTTCATATGAAGCCGGGACAGACGACGGCCACAACCACCATGACCACCATAACCACCATGACCACCATGACCACGGACCAGCGCATGTCAACAACAAAGGCCATGTGTCGTAAGTGATCGCTTTATGACTTCCCGATATAACGCATGTTTTGAGAACTTATGTCATATAAATTGTTGTGCAGGCAAAAACGACTGTACTGCAAGAAGTCAAAGACCGGGCAAAAGACTACAGTTACATCCCTGACAAAAATTCTACGAATACGACTTCAGTCTGCAGGACTCCCCAAAGAAAACGAAGCTTCAGAACATATGACCCCTGTCTGGCCTTGTGCCCCCTCCTGTAGCTGATCTGGTGCAGTCATGTGTCCACAGAGGGCAGGTATGTTCGTTTTTCATTGCTTTACAATGCATGTCTCTTATCTGTTCCATAAAAACATATTTGTTCTAATTGCTAAAAATCCTGTTTTGTTTTACTAGATGCCATCAGCTCCCTGAACAAAGTCCAAGTGAAACATAAGCAGTGCATATATATTTATTTTTACAAACATGGAACAAAATATTTACAATAAAGCCTTTTCTTCCCTAATTCGTAGACATATTTTCTCATGTGCTCACAGCTTGTTTATTGCCTGAATGCTGCTTCTTTACAGTCAACATAAATGTCCTCACTGATCAATCTTGCTCATGATTGCACCTGCCACGAGTACTTCTGCCTCCCCCCCTTGGTTCTCCTCGTGGTCTCACCGTCTGCTCTGCCCCTTCCACTGCTGCCACTTCTCTCCACAGGAACATCAAAATGACCCGAGTTGGAATTCTAAAGGGAGAACAACATTTTGTTATTGTGATAACATACATGCTGTATTCTACACATCGCAGGAAA
This sequence comes from Gobius niger, assembly GCF_951799975.1. Classification (NCBI taxonomy): domain Eukaryota; kingdom Metazoa; phylum Chordata; class Actinopteri; order Gobiiformes; family Gobiidae; genus Gobius; species Gobius niger. The sequence goes on from NC_136862.1 coordinate 35,167,143, forward strand.
GAAATACAATAATGAAGGGGTGCTTATTTTAATTCCCTCATATTGTACAGCAGGCTGACTTTTTCCAAAACAAATAACTGTATTCGTCTACATCAGGTTTGCTTCTGAACTGCATAACTACCGGCCCTTGCACTTTCTATTTCTCGGCTAATATGATCTTGTACTGTGTGAATTCATTCCATGTTATGTGTATAGGGAGCCTTTTTTTCTCTTCTAAATGTATAAACTAGTGACTTTTAGCCGCTACATACCCTGCACTGGTACAGTAGTTGAAAAGTATTAGCACTTTTCACAGATAAATGTATATCAAATTACTGTCTAATGAGAATATATTGCAGTTGGATTATGCTACTAAGTAGATCAATAAAACAGGCTAAACCCTCACAAATATTCGGAGGATTGGGCTGTTTTAGCTCAGATGGTAACGTTATATTTCAGTCTACTTTGTTGACCAACTAATAAGGTATTTGGTGTATCACTCACAGATTATTATTTTTTAGCTTATACAAAGTAATAATTTATATTATTCATGAATGCATTACCATTATAATTCAATCATCAGTGAACACACAAAACGAGTAGAAATGGGATTATTATTATTTTTTACCTTTCTCCTACCCCCGTTTTTCCTCTCAAACATTAATGTTGTTTACTGAAATGCAAAATCCTTTCACATAATTCAAAATAACTTATAACTTTCTTACCTCTGAAGACATTACGACTCTCAACAAAAGATTTGTGCAATCACGAATGACGCTCCTTTGGTTCTGATCGGCTCGTGCTCGTGCAAGCGTGCGTGTGGTCCAGGAGCGTGCACAACCCTGATTGCAGTTCCGCTTTTCGCCAAAGGGGGCATAGTTCTGCGAAAACTCAGAGACTTGCGTTGTGCACCTTTAAGGCGAATGTCGCTGTGATAGTTTTCAAACTATGCAACTACAGTGCTTAGCTGCTAGTTTACATCGTGTAACCAAAATAATAATGCCCGAGTAGCAACTTCTACATCTATAGAAGGAAACATCACGCTCGAGGCCTTGTTAGGCCTAGCTTACGTTTAGCAACACTAAACAGATCAAACACGACAAATGTAGCTTTAGCAACCACAGTACAGAAACAATGACATACGGATGCTTACTGCAGACGCACACAGAATAACAGGACAGTTGTATTCACAAGGTGGGTTATGGGTGCTGCGAGCGTACACTACTGGCAAAAGTCTCGTGCTGAATGATACCAGCGTGCCGCGAGCCTGCGTCAACTTGTGATTGGCTAAGCGTCCAGGTGAAGCGAGACGTCCCTTCGTAGGAGAGAGAAAGTCACAGTAAAGTGTCTGAGTGGCCACAAGGGGGCCTTTTTTACAAAATGTATTACAGTCCATCTCAAACTTTTGGGTGGATGCAGCTCTGCTCTGTGGAGAGGGGGTCTCCACTGGGACTGCTGCGACTCAGAGCTCCATATAAGACCCAGGTCCAGACCGAGATCTAAACCTGGGCCGCGCTGCCGTCTGGTGCATGGCTCTGCTGCCACCATCCGTAAGATCAACTTTATTCTGTTCTATAGAGCTTATGTGTGTGATGTCATTACAAAAGAAAATTGAGTGGTTGTGTTTGCAATGTTCTTCTTTAGTTCTTCTTTGAATTGTCCCTCAATGTTATGTACTAACGTAAGTTATTATTTCATTTGTCTATCCATCTGAGGTTCCTTAATACTGAATTGAAGTAGGACTAAACCAGAACCATGACGAGGTCTAAACCTAAACCAGGACACCTCCCCTAAACTCCTGTATCAGATGCCCTCCCGTGGTCTTGTCCTCCTGTAGTGTCTAGCTGAGATGGGACAGGTCACATTCAGTGGTTGGATGAATCCAGGTAATAGACTTTGTCACTGATTGAAACCATCAGGAAAACATTTGTGGATTTGATCTGATGAAACAGAGAACACTGGGCCCTGCTCCAACTGCGTCTGGAATAGTATATCAACAGGCATTTGTCCTGTCCAACTCTCAGCTAAACACTACAGGAGATAGATCAACCTTTTCAGCTCTGGGGGAGCGTTACATTTTTTTATTGAAAATGTGAAGTCCATGATGGACAGAGGGGGTGTAGTTGGTGTCGTTTTCCTGGACTTGAAAAGGGCATTTGATACCATCAGCCATGACGTTCTCATTTCAAAATTATTGCGGTTCAACTTCTCACCTGATGCTGTTCATTGGATAAAATCATACTTGGATCGTAGAACACAAGTTGTCAGGGTCAAAAATGAATTGTCATGTAACCTTGTCAACAATATAGGCGTGCAATACTGGGGATACTTTTATTTAGTCTTTACATCAACGACCTGCCATCTGTGCGCTCTGATTGTGAGATACAAATGTACTCGGATGATACTGTGATCTATGAACATGGGAAGGACAAGGACGAAGTGGTTAAAAAGCTTTCTAAAACTATGGACTGTATATTTTTTACCATGAGAAAGTCCCACTTACCAGATCCTGACGTGTATATCGCAGGAGAGAAGATCAATGTTTTAACAGAGTAGGATCAGAGTTTGAATACAAATTATTTTTTTATACTATGATAATGCCACATGTGTCGTACTGTGTCACCAGCTGGTCTCAGGGCTGTAAGACAATGCTGAAACTCTGTCTATAAACAGGCCCTGAAAGTACTGGATATGAAACCTTTTCATCATCACCACTGCAGTATATTGGATAAGTATAACCTGCTGAAATGGGAAAACTTTGTAAAATTTCATGATGCTAATCTGTTTTTTTTAAAATTTTACGTGGTTTGGCTCCTCCACCACTTTCGAATTTTATAAGTCTGAGCAGGAGACAAACTAGATAATAATAGATCAAAGAAGCTGTTGTTCAGCCAGTCGGCCCGTATGGAGCTGAGAGTTTTTAGCTGGGGGAATCCAGTCAAATGACTTGACTTGAGTCAGACTCACAATTTTTAGGACTTGAGACTTACTTGACCAAAGCTCCAAAAAGACTTAACTTGGACTTGAGGCCAATGATTCTCAATGACTTGCTGTGACTCTATAGTTATTATTTATCTGTTCAAAGGGCAGGCCCTGAGCAGTTGAAAGAGCGTAAAACCAGTGCATCTATGTTTACTTATGGTAATTAGCCACATGCGTGTTCAGTTTCGCGACACACCACGTCTAATCAATACAGCACGAAAAGGCAGGTGGAAATGTGCGTTTTTTTGGATGCATTAAAAGTTTTCTACTGTGTGGGAAGAGATGAAGATTCACAGACATTTATTTAAATCTTAAAGACGTTTATAAGGAAAACGTTTGAAACAATGGACTGATGCTACGGCGCAGACAGTAGTGATGGGTCGGTCCCGAACGGTACAAAGAGCTCTTTTAAGTGAACGATGAGAGCCGAGTCTCACCCGTGAGCCGCTTTTTTTTTTTAAAGGTTGCATGTTTTTCAAGCTTTACGTGCACCGCTCCGTGCTACATTGGAGAAAAATAGAAAAAGGCAAATGCTAAAAGAGAAAAGAAAAGAGTAAGAGAATTTGATTGGGGAGAGAGGGAGAAAGGAGGTAAAACATCTGCAGCTGCAGCCCGGCGTCCGCCAGGAATGAACCTGCTGTTTACACAAAATCAAGACCTCTACAAACTTAAACTAATCCATAAACGTAGTCAGTGCATCTCTAGCTTTTAGCCACTTCTTAAATGAGAAATATCCGCCTCATATTTTCAGTTTTATGGTTACCCTGGGTTTGTGGAGTGAAAAGTAAACAATGCGATCACACACGGAGCGTGATACTCGCAATGTCAGCCTTTACTGCTCATGTGTATGAGCCCATTGCAAAAGCAACTAAAGCAGAAGGACAACAAAAGTCCTGGCTAAAGTTTGGACTTTGGCCGTAGCAGCTACAGACGCAGCAGGACCAGGGCGGAGCTACAGGCAGCTGAGGGACTGGGGGGGTTTTGACTGTAAATAAAAGAGTACATTATGTAACTACTACCAGCTTTAAAAGTTCATGTGTTGCTATAATAAACAATGGCTCTACCATCTCGAAAAATCAACGTGGATTATTGAAGACAAAACAACACCACTATAAGCCAAAATCACTTCATTATAGCAATGAAAAAAAAATACATTATTTTTAATTTCTTTCTTGATTATAGTTGTTTTGTGCTGGGAGTAGTCGAAAAGCTCATTTAACATGCCATGAATCCAAATCTCTCCGGAATTTAAACTGTATATGTAAAAACATGGGAGCCAAAAGAGCCGGCTCTTTTTGGCAAGCCGATCCAAATGATCCGGCTCACCAAAAAGAGCCGTAAATCCCATCACTAGCAGACAGGCAGCCTCCAGAACCATGATGTGTAAAGGTGCGTACAGACCAAACGCTTTTCGGGCGTCAAAAACGTGCCGAAAGCCCGTAGTTAGACGCTTGTGCTTACCTGAAGTCAGATGCTTATGTAATTAATTAATATGTTTTTATTGAACTATTCCATTGTAGATTTATCTTTGTGTTTCGGGTCATTGTCCTGCTGGAAGGTGAATCTCCGCCCCAGCCTCAGTTCTCTTGTGACTCCAGCAGGTTTTCCTCCAAAATGTCTCTGTATTTGGCTCCATCCATCTTCAAAACTATTCTTACAGTCTCCCCAGTCCCCGCTGAGGAAAAGCAGCCCCACAGCATGATGCTCCCCCCCGTATATTTGACACTGGGGATGGTGCACTCAGGACGATGAGCAGTGTCAGGTTTGCTCCATACATAACGTTTGTCTCATCTGACCAAAGCTCCTTCTTCCACATGGAGCTGTGTCCTCCATATGACTTCTAGCAAACTTCAAACAGGATTTCTTATGGCCTCCTTTCAATAATGGCTTTCTTCTTCCACTCGTCCATGAAGGCCACATTTGTGTAGATACGACTTATAGTTGTCCCATGTACAGATTCCCCCAGCTCAGCGGCAGCACTTCACAGCTCCTCCAGAGTTATCTTGGGGCATTTGGTTGTATTTCTTACCAGTGTCTCCTTGTTCAGTTTGTTAGTTTAGGTGAACGACCACACCTTGGTAAGTTGGCAGTGGTGCTTTACTCTTTCCATTTCTGAATGATGGATTGAACAGTTGCTCCGTGAGATGTTTAAATCTTGGGAAATCTTTGTATAACTTGATGCTGCTTTAAACTTCTCCACAGCTTTATCCCTGACCTCTCTGGTGCCCCTTGGCCTTCATGATGTTGTTCAGTGACCAACACACTCCGACCACAGCTCTGAGGGCCTAAAAGAACAGCTGAAATTAAACTGAGAGTAGATTACACACAGGTGCCTCTATTTAACCGTTAGGCCAAGGTGTGAACATTCTGGAGTCATTAGGAATGTTTTAAAGGCAATTTAATGCACTCAGAAAATGCTGTATGAATACTTATGCAAGCCCCACTTTTCACTTTTCTATTTTTTGAAAAATAATAATAATCATGTATCATTTTGCTTTCACTTCACAGTTGTCTGTTACTTGTGTGTGAACGTTCAGTAAAAAAATCAAAATGAAATCTTTATGTTTAGGGTTGTAAACATGACAAAATGTGCAAAAGTTCAAGGTGTATGAATACTTACGAGAGGCACTGTAGGGGAGTTGCAGGGGACCCACTGAAGAAAAACTGCCAGAAACTAAGGACCGGTCCAGACACCACTTTAGAGGCACTATAGGCCAAATTTTGGCAGCGCCAAATGGTGGTCGAACACAATGTAGTAGTGGAACATAGTGGAACAAGGGCAGAAAGGGGCAACCAAAAGAAGAACCAAAAGGGGAGGTGGTCCAGAAGGGGAGGCCCGTCTGATGATCCTACAGGTTAGAATTGGATTTACATTAGGATGGAAAATTAATATTACTATTATCGGCTAGTTTAGGAGCTATATGACCATACATTACCAAGATCACTGCAGTTCAGAGTGCAGCGTGGAGGTGCAACTTCTTTAGTTAATTCCAGATTAAATGCACACAGCTGCACAAAAGTTGTAATATAAGAATATATTTATAAAATTCGAATATATTTAATTGTTATTAAAGGTTTAGGTGGTTTACCAAGAACGAAGGATAGTTTAGAATAAGGACTGCGAAAAATAAGCTCAGCCTCACGCCGACGCAACAGCCTAAAACAAAGCTGAGTTAGACCCAATGAATGAACCAAGGTATGAATGAGGCGCTCTAAATCTGGCAACAACAGGTTGAAGTCAGCCCGCGCGCTGACACAGAAACCTAACGAGAGCAAGTGTTTTAGTAAATAATGTGGTAAATGAATTGATAAAGGAAAGCGCTGATAATACTCACCGAAAACGTGTTTAACACACGAGCCAAGCAGTACAAGGGCGGCCCGCACGCCGTCACAAGAAGCTACGAGAGCGGTGGGTTAGAATCGATGCGTAAGACAAGTTTATGAATGAACCATGGATTCTATTCACCACGGAGATCGCCACGCTATGTTTAAGCCACAGGCTTAAGACTAGGAAAGCGGTGATCTGCGTTTTTAGTGGCGAAATGAGCCTTTCTCAGTGGCTCTGCTTCGAGGACAGCTACACTGCGTGTGGACGGCAGAGGTGAGGAGAGAGGCGGCAGGTCAAGCGAGTTACCGCAATCAAGGCTCTGCCACGGCACAATTGGCTGCCCAGCGGGCATGCACATACCACTACATCGTAAAGGAGAACCTCTCCATGAACAGGTATGGAGGACTTCGATTTCATCTAAATCCAGTGAACAGAAATCTCTTATGGTCCCTACCTCCAGGGCCCTGTCATGTTAATGGGACTGAAACTCAACCCAGCACAGATCAATAGGCAGGTAATTAGCAGTGATCAGCTAAGATTAGGGTTGTTAAGACTGAAACTTAGGGGTGATTTAAGGCGTTGGGACTTATAATTGCAAAGGACTTATAATTACAAAGATGTTTACCTACAGGTGAGAATAGCTGTTAATAGAAGGGAGGGACTGAACCAAGCTGAACTCCTCCCTGTGGTCTTTATCTGAACTGCGAGCTGAGCTGAATCTTAGTGCGCTGACAAAGCCTGAGAGGCGAAACGTTCGACACTTCAACTACAGAGGACAGACGATGACTCAAGAACCTTCATTGAAGATGGATAACGCCTGTACGACTGACAGCCTACACAAACATCGCAATACCAAGTGTTTGCAACATCAGGAAAAAAGAACATGAGAAACTAGAGAAATACCAGAGGCTCAGAGAAGAGCTGGAGAAGGCCTGGAGGGTGAAGCAGGTGCCCTTGGTCGTTCGGGCACTCGGGGCAGTGACCCCCAAACTGGAGGAGTGGCTCCAGCAGATCCCTGGAAATACAAGTTTCAAGTTTAAGTTTCAAGTTTAATGGTTTTGTATAGCCCAATATCACAACAGAAGTCGCCTCAAAGGGCTGCAACAAACATCAAGGCAATAAAACACAGCAATAAATATGACAATTAAAAGTTCAGGTGAATCCAGGCAAATATAATGTCCAAAGGTAGCGATGAGCGGCGTGGGCGTCCCCCGTCCTTAGACTCTCCAGCACGGCAAGGAAAAACTCAAAAACCCGGCAGGAGAAAAGAGAAACCTTGGGGAGAACCACAGAAGGAGAGATCCACTCCCATGGACGGACGGGCTATAGAGACCCAGGCCGAAGGATCCCTCAGCAGACGGGCCAAGATCACAGACTGTCCAGTCCTCAGATTCCAGAAAGCAGGTTCCTCCGTTCACCCAGGTTCCTCCGTTCGATCTAGACAGGCAGTCCCGAGGGGGGGGGACAGGAGACACCATGTGAATAGTGATGAACAGACTACAGATAAATTAAGTATTGTATCATGATAAAACAAAGTCTGCAGTACAGTAGGAAGAAGAGGATAGCGCTCAGTGGACCGTACTTCCCACAGCAGTGTTTCTCCTAAGGCAGCTTTACTTCAGGCTGTGGGTCAGAGCTTTACTTCAGGCTGTGGGTCAGAGCTTTACTTCAGGCTGTGGGTTAGAGCTTTACCAAACTGACCTGATTATAAGCTAATTCGAAGAGGTACGTTTTGAGCCTAGTCTTAAATATAGGGACTGTGTCTGCTTCTTTAACGTGGGCTGGGAGTTTATTCCACAAAACCGGAGCTTAGTAGCTAAAAGCTCGGCCTCCTACAGTAATTTTGGAGACTCGAGGAATCACTAGTTGCCCTGAGTTTTGAGAGCGGAGAGCTCTGGTTGGCTGATATGGAATGACAGCGTCTTGGAGATAAAGCGGAGCTAAACCCTTTATGGATTTAAATGTGAGGAGCAGGATTTTAAATTTTATTCTAAACTCAACAGGAAGCCAATGGAGAGACTTTAGCACAGGTGTAATGTGTTCTCTTCTCTTTGTCCGCGTTAACAATCTTGCAGCTGCATTTTGAACTAATTGAAGACTTTTCAGGGAGCTTTTAGGGCACGCTGCCAGCAGGCTGTTGCAGTAATCCAGCCTTGAAGAGACAAATGCGTGAATAAGTTTTTCTGCATCGCTCTTAGTTAGGATATTTCGTATTTTAGTAATGTTGCGCAGGTGAAAGAACGCTATTTTACAAGCCTGGTTTATATGTGTTTTAAAAGAGAGGTCTTGGTCAAACAGAACTCCGAGGTTTTTTACTGTTGTGCTCGTTGATATGCTAATATTATCCAGGGAGATGATCTGTTGAGATAAAGACTCTCCCAGTTTTTGAGGGCCTAATATAATAATAACCTCGTTTTGTCCGGGTTAAGAAGGAGGTAATTTGCTGTCATCCATGTCTTAATGGCTTTTACGCAGGAGCTAAGTGTTTCTAATTTATCTGTCTGACCTGGTTTTATTGATAAATACAGCTGTGTGTCGTCCGCATAACAGTGAAAACGTATATTGTGATTTCGGATTATGTTTCCTAATGGAAGAATGTATAGTATAAATTAAATTGGCCCGAGCACTGAACCTTGTGGCACCCCATAGCACACTTTGGAACACGGTGAAGACTTTTGGTTTACATTAACGAATTGTTGCCTGTCAGATAAATAAGATTTAAACCAGGAGAGGGCTGTTCCCCTGATGCCTACGTCACATTCTAACCTCTGCAGGAGAATATTGTGATCGATTGTGTCAAAGGCTGCGCTAAGGTCTAACAAAACTAATAAAAAAATACACCAGAGATCTCAGTCCAGAAAAGTGCAGTTCTAGGAATAGCAAAGATACTGAACCCTCAAGCTCCCGGGCCTCTGGTTGGCCACTGCCCGCAGTCGGTGGAGAATATATAGTTTGATATATAGCTACTGTAATAACGCTGGAATGCATCATTTATCCACTCTAATTACAATCAGATCTACTCAATTAAACAATTCATGATGACAGTCTAATGCAAAGATAATAAGTTTTGTGAACTTCCATCTACATAATAAACAACAGTAATGAAAGCCCAGTCTTACCTCTAGAAGACAGACTGTTTTAGCTGAACTCTTCCAGATTGATTTCTAAAGCTGTGGTGCTGTTGATTCTGATACAGGCACATGTCTGTCACTGCTTTCCAAAGTTGCTGTCATTTGGCAGTTTATAAACACTTACATTGTTCTGGAGCTTCTGCTGTCATCACAGCTTGTTAGGCTCCATTTTGTCTGCAGTCCAGCTCACCTCAAGTTTGTTTGAATCCATATTTACTGTTTTTTATGACATCTATGAGGCAAACTGGACGTATGCCTGAGCTGAATGCAGCGCTGGTCACGTTTACTCTCGCTTGTTAAAAATAACCAACGTCATCGCGAGTAAGGAGGGACTTGATAAACAGCAGCCGAAGAGTGTGACCCTGACAAGCAGGAAGAGCAGCCAGTCAATGTTCAGAACAGGAGACTAACCAAGCTCCAACCACGCAAATACAAATACAGCTGTGTTTACTGTGGACAGTATGACAGAGGGACGCTTGCCTGGCTCCTCCATACTCTTCCCTGTCCATTCCTCACAGGAAATTACTTTGGTCACGGAGCAATTGGAGCAGTTTGAGAGGGCGGGCCTGTGTATATAAATATGTAAATATGCACTGAATAAAAACTCACACGGAGAACACAGAGGCAAAATCCTCGACTGCTTCATCCATGATTAGTTTTGGCTAATGTTACTGTTAATTAACAACATAGTGGTGCAGCGACTGACGTAACCTTGTCCTTTCTCTGTGACGGCCGTGATTGGTTCGGCCTTAACCACCAATCAGCAACTTGTTTACCGCGTATGGCCGGACCCACCTTCTTTCACGCAGAAAGAAGTGGGTGTGGTTTATCAAGCTAGAGAAACACAGATCCGTGGCGCTACGTCCTGGTATTCAAGAGAACGTACTCACGACTCGGAGCGGTGGCGGTTTCACTGGTTGGTATATTTGTACGTCATCAGCATAACAATGAAGGAGTAGTTGTATTTTTCAAATATTTCTCAAAGTGGCAGCAGATAGGCTATATAAGGGCAAGGCCAAGAACTTAACCTTGAGGAACTCCAGAGTTTAATGGGGCCACACTCGGCATGTAACATGGTGCACAAATACAGATTTGAGACAGTGTTAAGAAGTGAACAGGGCGGACCGCCCAAGAAAACACTGCGCTAATATCGCCTCTTACTTCCGCATTCGCAATCGGAAGAAACGCTAGTCACAAGTAGATCTATGGTGGCAAAAGTTATGTACTCTACAGGAAAATATACTTATTATAACAAATTGCATGTCAAACTAATCTTGTGTTGTGTTTCCTGTGAGTCAGTGATGGAGAACGGGACCTTCCCTTCGCTCCTCCAGCTTGAGGGGCTGATGGTGCCCTCATCCAGCCGCTCCCTGGTGTTTCTGTCTCTCCTGCTCAGTCATGTCTTCATCGTGGGCTCTAACCTGGGCGTGGTGGCTCTGGTGTGGTCTGAGCGCGCCCTGCATCAGCCCATGTACCTGCTGATCTGCCACCTGGCTGTCAACGACGTGATGAACAACTTGGCGGTGGTTCCGCGGATCCTGTGGGACATGCTACTGCCGGCCCACCGCCGCCTTATCCCGCTGGGCGCCTGTGTCACCCAGACTTTCGCCGTCCACATGTACGGCTGGAACATCCACGCCATCCTCATCCTCATGTCCATCGACCGATATGTCGCCATCTGCAGACCGCTGAGGTACAATGAAAATATTCTAATTATAAGTAAATGGGTATGTTGTCAAATTGCTGTATAATTCTGGCCAGTACCACTCTAGCAGCGACAAGCAATCGCTTTCACACCGATCAGCTAAAACACTGACTGTGACAGCACCAATAACCAAACAAGGCATTTAAAAGATTTGATTTAATAGAGAAGGACCAAACAGGGTTTATTAAGGGTGCCAAGCTCAAGACAACATATTGCATACCTTACACATAAATAATGAAGTTAAAAAACTAAATATTTCAACGGCCCTAGTAAGCCTTGAAGCCGAAAAGGCCTTTGAAAGAGTTAGCTGGAACTACCTTTTTGCAGTTTTGAAAAGACTGTGATTCAATGATACTATTAAATGTATTCAAGCCTTATATCATTACCCAATGAATCAAAAATAAACAGAGGAAGTATGCAGGGCTGCTATTTATCGGGCCTCTGGCCCAGTACATGCGACAAAGAGCAGAGCTCAAAGGTAATAGTGTCCAATGAATAACAGGGCCAAACCGGTCTGACCAGGTATAGGTTTTGGGACCGACCTCTGGCTGTGGCCAAAGCGCTGACCCGTGTCTGATGTGACGTGAACAGACTCTGACCTCTGATTGACAACGAGAGAGTGGACAGCAGGTCATACAGATATTTCACAAATTTCCACCTACATTAGGCACTCAAAGCGCTTTACAGCAAGGATCCACTCACCCATTCATACTCTCATTCATACACCAATGTACGCACACACTGGGGGCAATGTGGGTGAAGTGTCTTGCCCAAGGACACAACGACAGTGTGCACTTTCAGGAGGTGGGAATCGAACCCCCGACCTTCCGATCATGAGACGACCTGCTCTATCATCTGCGCCACTGTCGCCCCAACATAACAACAACAACATAATACGGCTGATGTTAGCATAGCATTTACATGTAGCTTGCCTTCATAGTTGTATTTAGTGGTTTCACAGCTTGGCTGTGAAAGATGGGGTAATAGTACAGTTGTGCTCAAAAGTTTACATACACAGGCAACATTTTTTATCTTTTGACTACTTTTCAGAGAATATGAAAGATAACACAAAAAAGTATTTTTTCACTCATATTTAGTGGTTGTGTGAAGCCATGTGTGGTGATCTGATTTTACTGTTTTTAAATCATAATGAAAAAAGAACGTACCAAAAGGACCCTGATCAAAAGTTAACACACCCCCAGTTTTTAACACTGTGTATTGTCCCTTTAACATCAACAATAGCTTGGAGTCTTTTGTGGTCGTTGTGGATGAGGGTCTTTTTTTCTGATGGTAAAGTGACCCATCGTTCTGATAAAAAGCCTCCAGTTACTGTAAATTCCTGGTCTGTTTTGCATGAACTGCACGTTTGAGATCTCCCCACAGTGGTTCAATGATACTGAGGTCAGGAGACTGAGATGGACTCCAACGGGACCTTCATTTTATCCTGCTGGAGCCAGTGGCATCAGCGAACCAGCTCCATATTTCACAGTAGGTATGTATGCAACAAAAAAGTGCACCATACTTACTGTGAAATATGGTGGTGGTACACTGATACCACTGGCTCCAGCAGAATAAAATGAGGGTCCCAGCTTCACACAACCACTAACACTAACTTTATCTTTCATATTCTTTGAAAAATAAAACATTCTGCCAGGGTATGTAAACTTTTGTTTTGTATATCTTCAAAATCCTGATCAAACATTCCCTAAACTTTCTAAACATCCTAGATGATTTTGGAGAAAAATCAGGCTATAATTTAAATGTTACCAAGACTCAGGTCTTCTGTATTAATTATAGTCCAGCTGAAACAAATGGAGATAAGTATTTATATTTATCTGAGGTTCGAGAGCAGGACCACACCTCCCATACGCCTCTTCCGGCCGCTTATTTAAGCCCCCGTCTACTAACCTCATCCTCTTGTTCGAGGTTTCGGGCTCGTTCCCATTTACGTGCGCGCTCCTGTCCCTACGCCCCGCACGCATCGTACCGGCTTTGCGAGTCTACTCGTGTTATGGTAATCTTTCCTCTTACCTAGTGTCGCAGCTGTGTCTATCCGTCCTCTCCATTATCTTTGTAAATTGCTGGTCCCTCCGTCCGAGTTGCGCCTGGGCGCACGTACGCCACTGCGGCTTCAGCCCGGTTCCACGTGGGCATCACACTACGCAGTAATCCCGTTCAGGTAACCGTGAGCTTTACTGTACTGCCACGCTGGTTGTTGGTGGAGCATATATCCATCTAAGTCGTGCTGTCCCCGCATCCAGTTCATGTGGTTAGAGTCCCATGAAAAGGGGTCGTGTGGCTGCAGCGCGCCATCTTCTTTTCCACCCCACGCTTTCCTTCACGTGACCATCCAGCCTACATTTAGCGCCAAGACACGCTCCATGCGCTCCCCTTCTCGGTTCTACCATGTTATCCAGCGTCTCTGGATTTCTCTTGCAGATAGCCATACTGCTAGCATGACACTATGACAGTTCCGGCTGGCGTGTGGGTTGCCAGATCAGGTTCTTTCAAGGATGTGAGCCCGAAAGTTCCGGCCTGTGCTCGGGTTGCCAGATCGGGTTTCTTCCAGTATGGAAGCCCGAGCTTGTTTCAGCTCAAGTTGCTAGGTTCAACGTAAGGCACCCATCCATCCATCCATCCATCCATCCATCCATTTTCTTCCGCTTTATCCGGGGCCGGGTCGCGGGGGCAGCAGTCTCAGCAGAGATGCCCAGACTTCCCGATCCACACACACCTCCTCCAGCTGTTCTGACCCCGAGGCGACACCAGGCCAGCTCGGAGACATAGTCCCACCACCGTGTCCTGGGTCTTCCACGAGGCCTTGTCCCACTAGGACTTGCCTGGAACACCTCCCGCGGGAGGAGACCAGGAGGCATCCGGAACAGATGCCCGAGCCACCTCAGCTGCTCCTTTCGACGTGAAGGAGCAGCGACTCTACACCTAGGTCCTCTCGGGTAACCGAGCTCCTCAACCGATCTCGAAAGGGTGCGCCCAGCCACCCTGCGAAGGAAACTCATTTCGGCCGCTTGTATTCGCGATCTTGTTTTTTCGGTCATTACCCAAATCTCATGACCATAGGTGAGGGTGGGAACGTAGATCGATCGGTAAATTGAGAGCTTTGCCCCGACTCAGCTCCCTCTTCACCACGACAGACCGATACAGCGAATACAGCATCACTGCTGACGCCGCACCGATCCCTCAGTCGATCTCACGCTCCAACCGTCCCTCACTCGTGAACAAGACCCCGAGATACTTGAACTCCTCCACTTGAGGTAAGGACTCCCCACCGACCTGTAGAGGGGAAACCACCTTTTTCCGGTGGAGAACCATGGCCTCGGATTTGGAGGTGCTGATCCTCATCCCGGCCGCTACACACTCGGCTGCAAACCGCCCCAGTGCGTGCTGAAGGTCCTAGTTCGTTGAAGCCATCAGAACAGCATCATCCGCAAACAGCAGAGATGAGACTCTGAGGCTCCCAAACCGGACACCCTCCGGCCCCTGGCTGCGCCTAGAAATTCTGTCCATAAAAGTAATGAACAGAACCGGTGACAAAGGGCAGCCCTGGCGGAGACCAACACGCACCGGGAACAGGTCTGACTTACTGCCGGCAATGAACCAAGCTCCTGCTGCGGTCATACAGGGAAGGGACGAGGGCCCCGGACCCCATACTCCCGGAGCAGCCCCCACAGGGCACCATGAGGGACGCTGTAAAACGCTTTCTCCAAATCCACAAAACACATGTGGACTGGTTGGGCGAACTCCCACGAACCCTCAAGCACCCGATGAAGGGTATAGAGCTGGTCCAGTGTGCCACGACCAGGACGAAAACCGCATTGTCCCTCCTGGATCCAAGGTTCAACTATCGGCCGGATCCTCCTCTCCAGCACCCTGGAGTAGACCTTACCGGGGAGGCTGAGGAGTGTGAGCCCTCTGTAATTGGAACACACCCTCCGATCCCCCTTCTTAAAGAGAGGGACCACCACCCCGGTCTGCCAATCCAGGCAGACCGGGCAAATCTCATCCACCCCCGGAGCCACCGAGGAGCTTTCTCACCACCTCGGTGACTTCAGCCCCGGTGATGGGCGAGCCCACTTCCGAGCCCCCAGCCTCTGCTTCCTCATTGGAAGACGTGACGACGGGATTGAGGAGGTCCTCGAAGTACTCCTTCCACCGACCGACGACATCCCCAGTCGAGGTCAGCAGCCCCCCACCCGCACTGTAAACAGTGTTGGTGAAGCACTGCTTCCCCCTCCTGAGGCGCCGGATGGTTTGCCAGAATCTCCTCGAGGCCGACCGATAGTCTTCCTCCATGGCTTCTCCGAACTCCTCCCAGACCCGAGTTTTTGCCTCTGCGACCGCACGAGCTGCAGCACGCTTGGCCTGCCGGTACCTCTCAGCTGCCTCAGGAGTCCCACAAGCCAACAAGGCCAGGTAGGACTCCTTCTTCAGCTTGACGGC
The DNA here is from genome assembly GCF_951799975.1 of Gobius niger. NCBI lineage: Eukaryota > Metazoa > Chordata > Actinopteri > Gobiiformes > Gobiidae > Gobius > Gobius niger. Next base: position 35,182,726 of record NC_136862.1, read on the forward strand.
ATCCCTTACTTCCGGGCGCCACCACCGGGTTTGGGGATTGCCGCCGCGACAGGCACCAGAGACCTTACGGCCACAACTGCGAGCAGCCGCATCGACAATGGAGGAGGAGAACATGGTCCACTCGGACTCCATGTCCCCAGCCTCCCTCGGAATCTGGGTGAAGCGTAAGGCACCCGAGTTACTAAAAGGGGACATATATTGTGTAATTCGCTGCATTTTCAGCCCCAGACGTAAATATTATGCTGACAAATTGTTGATTTCTATGTTATGTTTGTTAAATGTTGGACGGAAGAGTCAAGCTATGGCTCTCATGCTGTATTCCGCTCCCTTTGGCACTGGGTTGCCAGAGCTACATATTGTGTCTCTTGGCTCTGAGTTGCCAGATTTCATATCTCTCCTCTACGTTTCCAGCACCGAGTTGCCAGTCCCTTCTACTGTTCGTGTTTCCAGAGGATTCACCACCGTACTCAGGGCAGCCCAGCTCAGGTCACCCCATACTATTTCACATGTTGATAACCATTTCTCCAGCGCTAGCTATTCAGCTTCTGTTTATTCCGCAAAATTCCGTTTTGGCTCCTGCTAACTCAACTACGCTAACTGAAGCTCTTGCTTGCTCGGGCCACCTCGCCTCCTTCTAGCCAGGCCATCTCGGCTCACGCTGACTCATGCTATCTGCCGCCCTCACCTCCGTCGTCCTTTACGCCGGTCCCCCCGCATCCCCCCCAGATGCTGCTACGCTCACCTCAGTCGTCCCTGAAGCTGCCGCCCTGCCCCAGAGGCTGCCGAGCTCGCCTCAGTCGTCCCTGACACTTCCGCCCTCACTTAAGCCGTGCCACACGCTGCAGACCTTGCCCCAAACTCTGCCTCCCTCATGTACGTCGTCACCCAGACGTTTCCGCCCTCGCCTCAGTCGTCCCAGACGCTTCCCCTGCCTCAGTCATCCCAGACGCCGCCGCCCTCGCCTCAGTTGTCCCAGAAGCCGTATCCCTCACCTCAGTTGTCCCAGATGTTGCCTTCTTCGCCTCAGTCATCTCAGACGTTGCATCCCTCGTCTCAGTTCGTCAAAGACACTCCCGCCCTCGCCAAAGTTACCCGCTGCCCTCGCTTCCGTCGTCCCCGGCTGCATTATCTTCACCCCCTTTGTCCTGGGCGGATTTTTTGCCTTGTCTCAACCACGCCCTCTTTCGTTGTACTCAACAATGCCTCTACGTTCGCCATCCCTAGCACCACTGCTTGTCATGCCCAGTGATGCCTCTGCTTGTGTCGTCCCCTTCGCTTCCTTCACCTTAGTCTTCGCCAGCGCTGTCGCAGGTCTTCGTCGTCCTCAGCCGTGCCTTTTAGAGTTGCCTCCGCTTTCCCTGGCAATGCTTTTACCTCGTCGTCCCTGGCCGTGCCTCCTTCGTAGTTGTTCCAAACACTGAGTTGCCCCGCGTAGGTTGTGTTGCAGGCCCGAGACGCCCCGTCTAGGTTCCTTCGCTAGTATGGAGATCACGTTCCTTCTCTGGCACCAAGATGCCCCGTCTGGATTCCTTCGCTAGAACGGAGATTCCTCATCCAGGTCCCTTCGCAGGTCGAAGACGTCGTCACTGGGTTCCTTATCAGGCACCAAGATGCCCCGTCCAGGTTCCTTCACAGGTCAAGGATGTTGTAATCATGTTCCCTTGCTGGCACCGAGATTCCCCGTTTAGGTTCCTTCTCAGGTTGAAGATTTCATCACCGGGTTCCTTCTTAGGCACCGGGATGCCCCGTCCAGGTTCCTTCGCGGGAGTGGAGTTGCCTCGCCCAGGATCCTTCCCAGGCACCGAGATGCCTTGTCTAGGTTCCTTCACCGGTCCTGGATGTCGTCGCCCGGGTTCTCCAGCACCGTGATGCCCCGTCTAGGTTCCGTCGCAGGTTGAAGATGTCGCCACCAGGTTCCTTCTCAGACACCAGCATCCCCCGTCTAGATTCCTTCGCAGGTGTGGAAATGCCCCGTCCAGATTTGTTCGTCGCAGGTTCCCAGACGTCCCCTCCGGTCTCAAGATGTTACCGTGGATGTTATTCCTCAGCCGTTTTTGGGGGGATTCAGGTCTAGCGTTGCATATACTTTCTCACTAGGCTTCATCAGTTTGACTGTTAATTCGTCCCGACACAGGCATCAGGAGCGTCCTAGAGTGCGTGCACCGCTTAACCTAAGAGGTATACTCGTTTCACACACCCGCAGCTTCCCCCAGGAACTTCTTATCTTTGTTGCCATCCGTCATCCTTGCCTTCCGCCCGGTGATTCCTTGTTCCGACATAATTATGAACATGAACAAGTTATCGTCAGGTTTCTTTGCTAAAGAGCTTGCAGGCATGCCTCTTTAGGCCCCCATATTCTCAGTCAGGTCCTGAAAGGCTTGCAGCGCCACACGCCGCCAACTCCCTCTCACGTCAGACCTGCTCATGAGATGCCAAGTTTCTATTCGCTCTAACACGCTGCCCCTGCACATATTGCGCACGCTCGAGTCTATGTTCATGCTGGTTTTCTTTGGCTCCTTTATTGCTGAGTTCGCCCCGCCTCCCTCATGCACGGCTCGGCAAGTCTTCCTCACGTGGGCGATCTCCAGGTAGTTTTCGACAATTGCTTGGTTTTCACCACAAGCAAAGCAAGACCAACTGCAGCGGCATTTCGGTTCCTATTGAGCTTTTCAAGCTCAACTTATTTAAGCCCGTTTGAGCCCCCCGTGAACTACATCCAGTATAGGATGTGGAGCGGCTCTTCCCTCCAGGATCCACTTTTCGTAATTGAACTCGGCCTTCCCGCGACTAGATCATGATTCATCCCTTTATTCAGGTTTGTTTCGTCCAACATCTGCCCTGAATTTCTCCGGGGCACTCATTCCGAGTCGGAGCTGCTATGTCTGCTTCCAGCCAAGGCGTGCCCGACCATCTCATCAAGATCTTAGGCCGTTGGTCTTCCTCAGCCTTCGAGGTCTACACACGTCACTTTGGGCACGCGAGCCCGTGAGCTTCCCTCATCGAAGCCCCAGAACGTCATTGATCACCTACATCGTATCTGGGGTTTGTGGTCCTTGTGAGCGAAATGGAGATAAGTATTTATATTTATCTGAGGTTCGAGAGCAGGACCACGCCTCCCTTACGCATCTTCCGGCCGTCAGCTTTCGACCAATCAGCTTTCCAATTTGTGTTTCTTTTACCTAAACACCCAGGATTAAAACAAGAAAACTTATTTCAGTGGCTGGATCTGCGCTGGGAATGTGTTTGGGCTTTGATGCAGTGAGCATTCCCTCCGGGAACCAGGCTATGGATACATACAGATGCATAAAGAAATGACCTGCAGTACAACTGAAAATCCACTAATGGGAGCTCAAACACTATAAAACTGAACTTGCATGAATGCCATAAATATCCAATTGGTGAAAAGTGCCAAAACAGGTGAAATATACAGTCAGGTCCATAAATATTGGGACATCGACTCATTTGTTATGTTTTTGAGCCTATACACCAGTATATAATTATATATTAAAAAAAATTAAGGAAAATTCTTCCTCACCCTCCGCGGGCGGTCTCTTTTTCCTCCAAGCTCAGGTCCTCTACCAGAGGCCTGGGAGCTTGAGGGTTCTGCGCAGTATCTTTGCTGTTCCTAGAACTGCACTTTTCTGGACCAAGATGTCTGATGTATTTCCTGGGATCTGCTGGAGCCACTCCTCCAGTTTGGGGGTCACTGCCCCGAGTGCCCCAACGACCATGGACACCACTGATTCCTTCACCCTCCAGGTTTTCTCCAGCTCTTCTCTGAGCCCCTGGTATTTCTCTAGTTTCTCGTGTTCCTTTTTCCTGATGTTGAAGTCGCTTGGTATTGCGCTGTCGACCACAACGGCTCCTCTGCTCTTTGTCCACCACCACAATGTCCGGTTGGTTTGCCATTCCCATTCTGTCCATCTGTATCTGGAAGTCCCACAGGATCTTGGCTCGGTCATTCTCAACCACCTTTGGAGGTGTTTCCCACTTTGACCTTGGGGTTTCCAGCCCATACTCTGCACAGATGTTCCTGTACACTATACCAGCCACTTGGTTATGGCGCTCCATGTAAGCTTTCCCTGCAGCATCTTACACCCTGCAGTTCTGTAAAGCTGGATTGTCTCATTGGCCTCTTTGCACAGTCTACACCTGGGGTCTTGTCTGGTGTGATAGATCTTGGCTTCTATTGCTCTGGAGCTCAAGGCCTGCTCCTGTGCAGCCATGATGAGTCTCTGTGCTGTCCTTTAGTCCGGCTCTCAAGAGCCATTGGTAGGATTTCTGAATATCCGCCACTTCAGTTATGTTTGGGTGGTACATGCCGTGTAGGGGCTTGTCCTCCCATGACGGGACCTCCAGCACCTCATCTTCTGTTCCCCATTGTCTGAGACATTCACTGAGCACGTCATCTGTTGGAGCCTTGTCCTTGATGTACTTATGGATCTTGGATGTTTCATCCTGGATAGTGGCTCTCACACTCACTAGTCCTCGGCCTCCTTCCTTACGGCGAGCGTACAGTCTCAGGGTGCTGGATTTGGGGTGGAACCCTCCGTGCATGGTTAGGAGCTTCCACGTCTTAACATCTGTGGTCTGTATCTCATCCTTTGGCCAGCTTATTATTCCTGCAGGGTATCTGATGACTGGCAGGGCGTAGCTGTTTATTGCCTGGGACATGTTCTTGCCATTGAGCTGCTTCTTAGGACCTGCCTTACTCGTTGGAGGTATTTGGCCGTAGCCGCTTTCCTTGTCACCTCTTCGAGGTTGCCATTTGCTTGTGGGATTCCGAGGTACTTGAAACTGTCCTCAATGTCTGCTATTGTTCCTTCTGGGAGTGAGACCTTCTGTGTGGACGACCTTCCCTCTCTGAGTCACCATCCGACCACACTTCTCTAGTCCGAATGACATCCCAATGTCTGCACTGTATATCTGGGAGGATCAGTGAGTCGATGTCTCGCTCATTCTTAGCGTACAACTTGATGTCATCCATGTAGAGGAGGTGACTGATGGTGGCCCCGTTCCTGAGTCGGTATCCATAGCCAGTCTTGTTGATTATTTTTACTTGTTGGCTGAGGGGGGTTCAGACCTATGCAGAACAGCAGTGGGGACAGGGCGTCTCCTTGTGGCTTGCCATTGGCTTCAAGGGTGGTTTTCCACAACCTCATCGAGTTTGCAATGAAGGCTCTTAGAGTCCTGTTGATGTTGTAGAGCTCCAGGCATTCAATGATCCAAGTATGTGGCATTGAGTCGTAGGCTTTCTTGTAATCAATCCAGGCAGTGCTCAGGTTAGTGTGTCGGGTTCTGCAGTCTTGAGCGACTGTTCTGTCGACCAGGAGCTGGTGTTTGGCACCTCTGGTATCTTTACCGATTCCCTTCTGAGCTGTGCTCATGTATTGATCCATGTGCCTGCTTATCTTAGCCGCTATGGTGCCGGACATGAGCATCCAGGCAGGTTATTGGCCGATAGTTGGATGGGACTGTACCCTTTGAGGGAGTTCCTTCAGGATCAAGATTGTGCGCCCTTCGGTTAACCATTCAGGGTGATTCCCATCCCTCAGCAGCTGGTTCATTTGTGCTGCCAAGCGCTCATGGAGAGCTGTGAGTTTCTTAAGCCAGTAGGCGTGTATCGTGTCAGGGCCTGGTGCTGTCCAATTTTTCATACCTGAGGCTCTTTCTTGGACGTCTGCCACTGTGATGGTAACTGGATTCTGTTCAGGGAGGTTGCTGTGGTCCTCTTTCAGAGCCACCAGCCACTGTGCATCACTGTTGTGTGCTGCCTCCTTCTCCCATATGCCTTTCCAGTACTGTTCAGTTTCCAGCCTTGGTGGGTCTGCTCTGTTATTGTTACCCTGCCACTGAGCGTACACTTTCGCTGGTTGAGTTGCGAACAGACGATTTACTCGTCTGTCTTCGTTGTCTCTCGTATACCTCTTTAGGCGGCTGGCCAAGGCTTGGAGCCTTTGTTTGGCAGTTTCCAATGCTTCAGGTATGGACATCTGGCTGTACCTTTTGGGTACTTGCTTTTTCATTGCACCTTTCAAGGCCACTGTCAATTGACTCACTTCCCTCCGTGCTGCCTTGATGTTATCCTCCAGCCTTCTTTTCCATGGTGGGTATTTCATCTCATGGTTGCTCTTACGATAGGACAGTACTTCTCTTAGCCTCTGTAATTGGCTTCGGGGTTGCCTGCTGGACATTTTTGCCTTATTTTTCAGGTCAGTCCTTGTTCAGCATGATGGCACTTATTGGGGCTTCGTACCCAATCTCCATTGGGGCTGGTGTTAACTCCCCTCTGACCTGGTGTCCTGGCTCCCCGTAGCCGGAGCATTGGTGTTGTACCTCGTCAATCTCAAGTTGTGATAGCAGTTGCCGTTTATGGAACACTGAGCTACTAGTTGTTTAGCCGTGAGTTTGGACTGTGGGTTTCGAAGTAACCATTTCTCCCACATCCTCTGCATGTAGCCCCTCTGGCTAGGGTTACTGGAGTAGTAGCATTCCATCAGAGCCCTGTTCTCGCATCTCTCCCATTTCCGCCTTGTTCCAGTAGCCCATTTTACATCGAGGTGCTCTGGTTCCCCAGCACCTGACGCAGACCTTGTTTGGCCGGGCGACGTCTGAGCCGGCATGTCATTCATTTCATTGTCTCTCATCATTGTATGAGGTCGGCAGTAGCGTGAGGGGTCTTGCCTAAGGACCCAGACTGGCAGCCCATTTCCCCAACGGGGATTCGAACCGGGGTCAACTGTATATATATATATATATATATATATATATATATATATATATATTAGAGGTGGGCATAGATAATTTTTTAAAATCTAGATTAATCTAGATTAATTTTGAAATTAATCTAGATTAATCTAAATTAAAATGTCTCGCTTGAATTCTGCTGAAGCCATTCAGAATATGTGTGCTGCCCAAATAATGACTAAAAGTAACTCTTTGAGAACAAGTTTCTCAAGTCAGGCGGTGCGTTAGACCAGGGGCTCATCTCCTGTTTCCAAAATGCATCACAACCTGCTTGAGAACGTTCTACTATAATTGGTGATGAAAATAATTCATGTTCAAGAAGATGCACTTGTGTTTACTAACTGTTTATTCAGTTAAACATTAATTTTGAACTGTAGGCCGACATTAGAGGTCCTGATGAACAGTTTACAGTCAGTAGCTTTGTGTTAATCAGTCCAAGCTGTTTCTCCTTCTTCCACCGGTCACTCAGGCTGACCAGCTTGTTCACATTTTCTGGTGATTTTCTGGTCTCCTCTTTTGCACAAAATGACCTGCTAAAGAAAAAAGTCTCTCAGTTGTGGCAGGAGTCCCCAAGTATTTATTTACGGGCAGATCATTATTTATATTTTTTTTATTTACCAGATCAGAAAATATAGGCCTCTGTTTGTGAGCGTGGGAAACATGTGCGCGTCTCCTGATTGGTCAACAGTGTCAACAGTGTCACGTGATCACTGTCACAACAACACAGCTCATGCTGCTGCAGCTGCTGCTACTACGAGCTTCAACCTGGAGATAGTTCTGTCAAAATGGAGATAAACATCGACAACACGAAGATGTGGGACGTATTTCTTTGGATTCAATAAGAAAAGGAAACGGGCCTCAGCCGCGAGGCGGAGGAGACAGAGGAGAGCGGAGAAAGAGAAGCTAACGGAGAAAAGGAGCAGGAAAGTTCGTCTCCAAACTCAGTAAGTGCTGCGGTTAAACTCTGCTCGCGGTTGAAATTTACCTGGAGAAGGCTCTCGTGAACTTTAGGTCAGTGTTTTTCAACACTGTGCCGTGGCACACTAGTGTGTCTTGAGATATTGTCTGGTGTGCCTTGGGAACTTGTCCAATTTCACCTAGTTGGTTTGAAAAAAAAAAAATCTTCAAAACATATGAATTATTATCTGCAAATAATGTGCCATTGTGGAGTCTCTGTGCTGTGTAGTGATCGGCAGAGTAAGCATGTAAAACTCTTCCATCTCAGTGTGACCGCAGAGAGAATTAGTGATGCATGAATGCGACAGGTGGTGGTGACAGTGGCATTCCTATTAAAGACACAACTTCATATTGTGACTATAGGCTACAGAGTTACACTTTCAAACATTTTCTGCTGGTGGTGTCCCTCGTGATTTTATCGCTGAAAACAAATGTGCCTTGGCTCAAAAAAGGTTGAAAAACACTGCTTTAGGTGATAAAGTTGCGCTGTTTCGTGAAATGAGATGTTTATGTCGCTGTTTTGAAAGAGAAGTGAACACGGAGGGGCTCCGGTGTTTTTCTGTCTTTTGTCTCTGCCTCTGTCATTGGCCGCTGCTTCTGTGTGTTCGCTTTGGAGACGCTATATTCACTCACGTTTCTCCTGTGGGTCCCAAATTGGGCATAAAAGTCATCATAGCTTGCAGAGTATAGACCCATCTCCCAACCCAACTTTGAGAATAGATTAACGGCAATATTTTTTTAAATCGCCCGATAAGAGTCTCACGTTAACGCAGCACGTTTACACTGATAACGGCCCACCACTAATTTGAACTGACATTAGATTACACACAGGTAGACTCTATAGTCGTTGGGTCAACAGGTGATCATTCAGAAATGTTCATTCAACTTCTGAAGGTAATTGGTTGCACTAAAAATGACAGGGGGTACAAAACCCCCAGTTTTTATTTATAAAAAACTGAAGAGCGGGGCCGATACTTAAGCACCCACTGTATTTCAGTTTTTTATTTTATTTAATACATTTGGAAAAAATTCTAGAATTTTTTTCACTTTGTCATTACGGCGTGTTGTCTGTAGACTGATGAGGGGAGATAAAGGGCTATAACATAACAAAATGTGGAGAAAGTGGAGGGGTGTGAATACTTTCTAGATGCTCCGTATGTGAGTAATCTTTTCTTTTTACCACCATAGGTATTCCCTGATCATGAGCACCCGGGCGGTGGTGAGGATGACCGTGTTCTCCTGCGGGCTCGGCTTCCTGTTGGTCGGGGGTTTGTTGGGATTGTCGCTGCGTTTGACCCGGTGCCGTTATTTCATCCCAGCTCCATACTGTGACAACGCGTCACTGTTCAAGCTGTCCTGTCAGAGCACTTTCATCAACAATGTGTACGGCATCACGTTCACGGTGGTGCTGCTGACCGGGTCCATCGGGAGCGTCGTCCTGACCTACGGCTTCATCACCGTGGCCTGCCTCAGCACGAGGAGCCGCAGCCTGAACCGCAAAGCCCTGCAGACCTGCTCCACTCACCTGCTGCTGTATCTGATCGTGCTGTTCAGTGGTCTGTCCATCATTGCTCTGCACCGCTACCCGCAGTACAAAGAGTACCGCAAACTCACCGCCATTTTGTTTAACGTGATCCCTGGCGTGCTTAATCCATTCATCTACGCTTTCCAGTGCCGCGAGATTCACCAGAGCCTGAGCAGAGTGTTCAAAAGACTGAGGACTCACAAATGACAATGTTTTTTCCTGATTTTCCATGTGTCTTTATGCCGGCTCCAAAAGATCCATCCATCTATTTTCTTCCGCTTTATCCAGGGCTGGGTCGTGGGGGCAGCAGTCTCAGCAGAGATGCCCAGACTTCCCAATCCACGCACGAGGCGACACCAGGCCAGCTCAGAGAATTAGTCCCACCAGCGTGTCCTGGGCCTTCCACAAGGCCTTGTCCCAATAGGACATGTCTGGAGTACCTCCCACGGGAGGCGACCGGGAGGCAACCGAAACAGATGCCCGAGCCACCTCAGTTGGCTCTTTTTGACGTGAAGGAGCAGCAACTCTACTCCGAGCTCCTCCCGGTTAACTGAGCTTCTCACCCGATCTCGGAGGGTGCGCCCAGCCACCCTGCAAAGGAAACTCATTTCGGCCGCTTGTATTCGCGATTTTGTCCTTTCGGTCATGACCCAAATCTCATGACCATAGGTGAGGGTGGGAACGTAGATCGATCGGTAAATCGCGAGCTTTGCCCCGACTCAGCTCCCTCTTCACCACGACAGACCGATACAGCGACCGCATCACTGCTGACGCCGCACCGATCCCTCTGTCCATCTCACGCTCCATCTGTCCCTCACTTGTGAACAAGACCCCAAGAATCTTGAACTCCTCCACTTGAGGCAAGGACTCTCCACCAACGTCAACATCGTCTGTAAACAGCAGAGATGAGATCCTGAGGCTCCCAAACAGGACACCCTCCAGCCCCCGGCTGCGCCTAGAAATTCTGTCCATAAAGGTAATGAACAGAACCGGTGACAAAGGGCAGCCCTGGTGGAGACCAACACGCACCGGGAACAGGTCTGACTTATTGCCGGCAATGCGAACCAAGCTCCTGCTGCGGTCATACAGGGAACGGACAGCCCTTAGCAGAGGGCCCCGGACCCCATACTCCCGGAGCACCCTCTACAGGGCACCACCAGGGACACGGTCAAACGCTTTTGCCAGATCCACAAAACACATGTGGACTGGTTGGGCGAACTCCCACGAACCATCAAGTACCCGATGAAGGGTATAGAGCTGGTCCAGTGTGCCCCGACCAGGACGAAAACCGCATTGTTCCTCCTGGATCCAAGGTTCAACTATCGGCCGGATCCTCCTCTCCAGCACCCTGGAGTAGACCTTACCGGGGAGGCTGAGGAGGGTGATCCCTCTGTAGTTGGAGCACACCCTCTCTCTCTTTTTGAAGAGAGGGACCACCACCCCGGTCTGACAATCCAGGTGGCACTGTCCTCGACCGCAACTCGATGTTGTAAAGACGTGTCTTTCTAACCTCCTCGGTGACATCAGCTTAGATGATGGGCGAGTCCCCCTCTGAGTCCCCAGCTGCTTCCTCATTGGAAGACATAACGATTGGATTGAGGAGATCCTCTAAGTACTCTTTCCACTGCCCGACAACATCCCCAGTCGAGGCCAGCAGCCCCCCACCCGCACAGTAAAAAAACTAAAAATAAACAGTGTTGGTGAAGCACTGCTTCCCCCTCCTGAGGCGCCGGATGGTTTCCCAGAATCTCTTCGAGGCCGACCGATAGTCCTCCTCCATGGCTTCTCCGAACTCCTCCCATACCCAAGTTTTTGCCTTGTGCCTCTGCCTCCAGAGTCCCACAAGCCAACAAGGAAAGGTAGGACTCCTTCTTCAACTTGACAGCATCCCTCACTTCCGGGCGCCACCACCGGGTTGGGGGATTGCCGCCAGAGACCTTACGGCCACAAGTGCAAGAAGCCGCATCAACAATGGAGGAGGAGAACATGGTCCTCTCGGACTCCATGTCTTCAACCTCCCTCGGAATCTGGGTGAAGCTCTTCGGGTGGTGGGAGTTGAAGACCCCACAAACAGAGGGATCCACAAGACATTCCCAACAGACCCTCATAACATATTTGGGCCTGCCAGGTCTGACCGGCTTCTTCCCCTACCACCACCAGGTGGTGATCAGTTGACAGCTCCGCCCCTCTCTTCACCCGAGTGTCCGAGACACGCGGCCGGAGGTCAGACGACACAACTACAAAGTCGATCATCGACCTCCTGCCTAGGGTGTCCTGGTGCCACGTGCACTTATGGACAACCAAATTGTCAAACAAAATCAGCGACCGCTCGTATTGCGATTGATTTTATTATTATTATTTTTTTCCCATTTACTACTGATAACTTTTTTTTGCATATAACTAAACTATAGCCTAGACTGAAACAATGAAATAATTACAACTGTCTGACTTATTAAAGTATTACCCTACTTACACCGCGTTCCAAATCATTATGCAACTTGTATTTAAGTGCTATAAAGATTTAAAAAAAAATTGTATGGTTTTGTGTCTCAGGGCTCTTTGAATCACTGACATTAATCTCAGACGCCTGTGATGATTAGTTTTCAGGTTAAGCCCAGTTAATGGAAAAACTACTGAAAAAAGACGTCCCACATTATTCAACAGATCATCATTTTTCAAACAATAAGGGAAAGAAAATTTAATCTCTCTGCTGATGAAAAGCGTGAAATAGTTTAATGCCTTGGTCTAGGTATGAAAATCTTTGAAATTTCACAAAAGATCAAGCATAATCATCATACTGTTAAGAAATTTGTGGCTGATTCAGAGCACACATGGGTTTGTGCAGATAAAGGCACAATATGGACGGTTTCTACCAGACAAATACATCAAATTAAGAGAACAGCTGCTACAAAGCAGAAAACAGGTATTTGAAGCTGCTGGTGCCTCTGGAGTCTCCCGAACATCCAGGTGTAGGACCCTCCAGAGGCTGCAGTTGTGCATAAACCTTCTATCCGGCCTAGGATTTATTAGGCCTTTCATTAAGATGAACTTCATATAAACCTAATTTTTACACAACACTTCTACCAATAATTTTATAAGTTTTTTTTGTACAATCGTGGGACAAAACTTTGTTTTGTTTGAGTACACACAAATACAATTTTGGGAGAAAAGGAAAGAAGAAAAACAATGTTGTAGTGCATGGGTAATTTCAGCTCTCCGGGGCAACGGAGGATCCACAGGTGTTTCCTTCGTGAAAGAGCCAAACGGAGGAGTGGAGCTGCGAGAGGGCGAGTGGTCCAGGTGAATTGGAACACTGCTTGGTGGTGCTGAGACAATGTGGATTCCGTCCGAACTGGTCGAGGCGCTGAGGATCCTGGCAATTGGGAAACAGCCATTGTGCAATTGTGCACGTGGGAAGCATACTGTCACAGAGGTCAGGAGAGGGAGGAGAGGTCAGGAGAGGGAGGAGAGGTCAGGAGAGGGAGGAGAGGTCAGGAGAGGGAGGAGAGGTCAGGAGATTATATTCCAATGCAGCCCCTGCTGAAAGACGTTGCTGTGGTGTCTTTGGTTCATACATATTCATGATTCCAGCACAGTCTCTTCAACAGCTCAGAGTACTCTGTTCCACCTGATGATGTCACAAGGTGGTACTCAAGGTGGTGGCATATTAAAGCCACACTGCGTAACATTGGACAAAGTAAACGGGAAAGACAATCCAAGCACTTTTTGGATATTTTACTGATATTTTTATTGACAAAAAAATCCATTTGAACATGTATTTGCATCTTATATTCTAATACCTGTCTCTGTCTCTCCTTCTGTCCTCCCGCCCCCCTCCATCTCTCCATTTCTCCTTGTCCTCCCTTCCCTCCCCCTTCCTCCCTTTATCCCGCCATCTCTCCCTGTCTTCCCTTCCCTCCTCTTTCCTCCCTCCATCCTTCCATCTCTCTCCGTCCTCCCTTCCCTCCTCCTTCCTTCCTCCATCCTTCCATCTCTCCCTGTCCTTCCTTCCCTCCTCCTTCCTCCCCTCATCCTTCCATCTCTCTCCGTCCTCCCTTCCCTCCTCCATCCTCCCTCCATCCCTCCATCTCTCCCTGTCCTCCCTTCCCCCCTCTCTCCTTCTGTCATCTCTGTGTCTCTCTGAATTCCTGTCTCGCCCCCTCTCCCTGCTCCCCTCGCTCCTCTCTCCAGGCTTGGGTTCATATCTCTCTCTCTCCTCCTGTCTGCTCCACTGCGCCCCCTGTTGTTGGTGTGAGTGGCTGTATTTGTCATATCCCACGTCGTGTCTCTCTTCCTTCACCCTCATGTTAGCGGAGGACCCAGCCTGAGCAGCAGGGGGCGACTGTGAGGAGCTTGGCGAACGCTGCTCCTTTTCCTTTTTCTTCTTCTTCTCCTTTTTCTTCTTCTTCTCTTTCTTATCTGGAACAAGAGGAACGGTCTAGTTTCAATACAGTGATTCCCAAACTGTGGTGCGTGGACCCCTGGGTATACACACAGCATATCAAGAAGAAAGAAAATGTACACATTTGATCCTGCCACAGGGTCAGTCCATCTCAGATCACCCAAAAAAATAGCATTTTTAAACCTCACCCTCTCCAAATTTGGTGAGTATGTAATTCATGGCCAGAAAAAACAGAATTTCCAATTTTAAACTAATCGGACCAACGGTTTTCGAGATATCGCATTTTCATTTTTTTGCGAAAAAGGCTGTGGCCGCCTACTTTCAAATTGCTGTAACTCAGCAACTACTGGTCCGACTTTCAAAAAACAGGTATGTCTGTAAAGGGGAGACCATTCTGGGCAGGTCATAATGAGAAACACTGTAGTTTCAAGTGGAAGAAGATTTCAAGACCTTATTATACAAGTAGAAGGTTTGAGCAGGTCCCTTAAGACACATAAACTTTATGTTGTTGAGACGTGCTCCACAAAACCAATCCATGGAGCGTTATCGTAGCTGCAGCACACAATTCTGAGGTCTAGTAACTAGAAGTATGTCAGCACTGCCTTCATGTTCATTACTCAGGTGTTCCTGAACTGCTACCAAATCTGGGGGGGGCTCACCTGTTCACCAAGTTGTAGACATGCATCTCTGTCATTGAAACAGGGATGAAACGATGGAACTGCAATGTTCCTTTAATGGTCGTAGCCAGGATGAATCTAGGCTTGAGTTCAGCTTCACAACTAACCACCTCATCCACTGGCACAGGGAAGACATTGATATCCTTTACACAGTCATCAAACATGGCAAGAGATGTACGAATAGCTGTTTTCACAATGAGACCTTTAAATTTTGTCTTGAAAAATTATCAGCAAAGTCCCCTTCAAATTGTTTATGTAGGCACTTTGAGACTTTGCAGTGAAGCTGTGTCTTGTAAGGGTAACAATTTTCAATGAAATAATCTTTTGGCTCCACAATGCATGATGGGTGAATGCAATGAATGTCCTGGTTGCCAAGGTGTTACAGATTTGTTGTCCACCAGTGATGAATCAACATATATGGAGGAGGTCACATACAGGCAGTGGGTCAGTGTTGACAGAACAAAACTTGTGAGAATTATGGGTTTCAAAGTTTTCATTGGGAAAACAGCCAGACATCAAACATCTGCAAGGACCATACGACAGTGACTGTGTATGTCTTTTTGAAGGTCGTTATCCCCTACCTGTAAACAGAACTACATGAGGGCGGCATGAGGGCGGCATGAGAGCGGCATGAGGGGGCGGCATGAGGGCGGCATGAGGGCGGCATGAGGGGGCGGCATGAGGGCGGCATGAGGGCGGCATGAGGGCGGCATGAGAGCGGCATGAGGGGGCGGCATGAGGGCGGCATGAGGGCGGCATGAGGGCGGCATGAGGTCGGCATGAGGGCGGCATGAGGGCAGCATGAGGGCGGCATGAGGGCGGCATGAGGGGGCGGCATGAGGGCGGCATGAGGGGGCGGCATGAGGGCGGCATGAGGGCGGCATGAGGGGGCGGCATGAGGGCGGCATGAGGGCGGCATGAGGGCGGCATGAGGGGGCGGCATGAGGGCGGCATGAGGGCGGCATGAGGGCAGCATGAGGGCAGCATGAGGGGGCAGCATGAGGGCGGCATGAGGGCGGCATGAGGGCGGCATGAGGGCGGCATGAGGGGGCGGCATGAGGGCGGCATGAGGGCAGCATGAGGGGGCAGCATGAGGGCGGCATGAGGGCGGCATGAGGGCGGCATGAGGGGGCGGCATGAGGGCGGCATGAGGGCAGCATGAGGGCAGCATGAGGGCAGCATGAGGGGGCAGCATGAGGGCAGCATGAGGGCGGCATGAGGGCGGCATGAGGGCGGCATGAGGGCAGCATGAGGGCAGCATGAGGGCAGCATGAGGGGGCAGCATGAGGGCAGCATGAGGGCAGCATGAGGGCAGCATGAGGGCAGCATGAGGGCGGCATGAGGGCAGCATGAGGGCAGCATGAGGGCGGCATGAGGGCGGCATGAGGGCAGCATGAGGGGGCAGCATGAGGGCAGCATGAGGGCAGCATGAGGGCGGCATGAGGGCAGCATGAGGGGGCAGCATGAGGGCGGCATGAGGGCGGCATGAGGGCGGCATGAGGGCAGCATGAGGGCGGCATGAGGGCAGCATGAGGGCAGCATGAGGGCAGCATGAGGGCGGCATGAGGGCGGCATGAGGGCGGCATGAGGGGGCAGCATGAGGGGGCAGCATGAGGGCAGCATGAGGGCGGCATGAGGGCAGCATGAGGGCAGCATGAGGGCGGCATGAGGGCGGCATGAGGGCGGCATGAGGGCAGCATGAGGGCAGCATGAGGGCAGCATGAGGGCGGCATGAGGGCGGCATGAGGGCGGCATGAGGGCGGCATGAGGGCGGCATGAGGGCGGCATGAGGGCGGCATAAGGGGGCGGCATGAGGGCGGCATGAGGGCAGCATGAGGGCAGCATGAGGGGGCAGCATGAGGGCAGCATGAGGGCGGCATGAGGGCGGCATGAGGGCGGCATGAGGGCGGCATGAGGGCGGCATGAGGGGGCGGCATGAGGGCGGCATGAGGGCAGCATGAGGGCAGCATGAGGGCAGCATGAGGGGGCAGCATGAGGGCAGCATGAGGGCGGCATGAGGGCGGCATGAGGGCGGCATGAGGGCAGCATGAGGGCAGCATGAGGGCAGCATGAGGGGGCAGCATGAGGGCAGCATGAGGGCAGCATGAGGGCAGCATGAGGGCAGCATGAGGGCAGCATGAGGGCGGCATGAGGGCAGCATGAGGGCAGCATGAGGGCAGCATGAGGGCGGCATGAGGGCAGCATGAGGGGGCAGCATGAGGGCAGCATGAGAGCAGCATGAGGGCAGCATGAGGGCGGCATGAGGGCAGCATGAGGGGGCAGCATGAGGGCGGCATGAGGGCGGCATGAGGGCGGCATGAGGGCAGCATGAGGGCAGCATGAGGGCAGCATGAGGGCGGCATGAGGGCGGCATGAGGGCAGCATGAGGGCGGCATGAGGGGGCAGCATGAGGGCAGCATGAGGGCGGCATGAGGGGGCAGCATGAGGGGGCAGCATGAGGGCGGCATGAGGGCGGCATGAGGGCGGCATGAGGGCAGCATGAGGGCAGCATGAGGGCAGCATGAGGGCAGCATGAGGGCAGCATGAGGGGGCGGCATGAGGGCGGCATGAGGGCGGCATGAGGGCGGCATGAGAGCGGCAGCATGAGGGGGCGGCATGAGGGCAGCATGAGGGCGGCATGAGGGCGGCATGAGGGCGGCATGAGGGCGGCATGAGGGCGGCATGAGGGCGGCATGAGGGCGGCATGAGGGCAGCATGAGGGCGGCATGAGGGCGGCATGAGGGCGGCATGAGGGCGGCATGAGGGCGGCATGAGGGCAGCATGAGGGCGGCATGAGGGCGGCATGAGAGCGGCATGAGGGCGGCATGAGGGCAGCATGAGGGCGGCATGAGGGCGGCATGAGGGCAGCATGAGGGCGGCATGAGGGCGGCATGAGGGCAGCATGAGGGCAGCATGAGGGCGGCATGAGGGCAGCATGAGGGCGGCATGAGGGCAGCATGAGGGCAGCATGAGGGCGGCATGAGGGCAGCATGAGGGCGGCATGAGGGCGGCATGAGGGCGGCATGAGGGCGGCATGAGGGCGGCATGAGGGGGCGGCATGAGGGCAGCATGAGGGCGGCATGAGGGCGGCATGAGGGCGGCATGAGAGCGGCAGCATGAGGGGGCGGCATGAGGGCAGCATGAGGGGGCGGCATGAGGGCAGCATGAGGGCGGCATGAGGGCAGCATGAGGGCAGCATGAGGGGGCGGCATGAGGGCGGCATGAGGGCGGCATGAGGGCGGCATGAGAGCGGCAGCATGAGGGCAGCATGAGGGGGTGGCATGAGGGCAGCATGAGGGCGGCATGAGGGCAGCATGAGGGCGGCATGAGGGCGGCATGAGGGGGCAGCATGAGGGTGGCATGAGGGTGGCATGAGGGCGGCATGAGGGCGGCATGAGGGCGGCATGAGGGCAGCATGAGGGCGGCATGAGGGCAGCATGAGGGGGCAGCATGAGGGTGGCATGAGGGCGGCATGAGGGCGGCATGAGGGCGGCATGAGGGCGGCATGTGGGGACGGCATGAGGGCGGCATGAGGGCAGCATGAGGGCGGCATGTGGGGACGGCATGAGGGCGGCATGAGGGCAGCATGAGGGCGGCATGTGGGGACAGCATGAGGGCGGCATGAGGTCGGCATGAGGTCGGCATGAGGGCGGCATGAGGGCGGCATGAGGGCGGCATGAGGGGGCAGCATGAGGGTGGCATGAGGGCGGCATGAGGGCGGCATGTGGGGACGGCATGAGGGCGGCATGAGGGCAGCATGAGGGCGGCATGAGGGCAGCATGAGGGCGGCATGAGGGCGGCATGAGGGCGGCATGTGGGGACGGCATGAGGGCGGCATGAGGGCAGCATGAGAGCTGCATGAGGGCGGCATGAGGGCGGCATGAGGGCAGCATGAGGGCGGCATGAGGGCGGCATGAGGGCGGCATGTGGGGACGGCATGAGAGCGGCATGAGGTGAAACGAGCACCGGGAGACAGACAGCCGAGTGGGGATACGAGCGGAGAAGTAGCCTACTCGTGTGTTGGGAGTGACAGGGGGAAGGCGGTCGGTCTCTCCTGCTCATCATCAGTGAAACAACACCGTAGTGTCAGCGTATAGGAAATACCGGCTCCGCGGCAGATTGACTGGTTGATGGCGATGGCAAGAACGCGGTCTGGTGTTTTCGTTTCACATGTTCGTTCATAGCCGTTGTGCTGTAGCCTGGCTAATGCCAGACTAGTGATATTGCAGTTGGAAATGATTGGAGCGCACACAGCAGTCTGGCGTTAGCCAGGTTATTTGTGCTGCTGTGATATGCCATTTCCGCTCGACACAGTGTGCATACAACAACATTATTAGGCCGTTTCTAGAAATACTCCCACACTTTTGACGACTTTTGGCGTGCTTTTTCCCGCAGCGTCTGCATCACGCGCAGCCATGCTGGAAGTGAAATGTAAACAAGCGTCGTTGCAGCCTTATTTGTGATTGACATTATATCTTGGAATAAATCAATCTGAGGCACTATGTATATTAATTAATGGAATTGTACAGAATGGACAGTGAATGGATGCCTGGAGAAGTGGGTATGTCAACTGCTAAATACATGAAGAAATGTCACATTTAGATTCCTCGTGGTCTCCCCTTTACAGACATACCTATTTTATGAAAATCGGACCAGTGGTTGCTGAGTTACAGCAATTTGAAAGTAGGCAGCCACGCCCTTTTTCGCAAAAAAGTGAAAAAATTAGAATGCAATATCTCGAAAACTGTTGGTCCGATTAGTTTATAATTTGAAATTCTGGCTTTTCGGGCCATGAATTACATATATTCCAAATTTCACAAAAATTGAAGAGGGTGAGGTTTAACTCATCAGGTGAACTGAGACCCCCTCCTGGAACCGCCACCTTAACGTGGTGGAGGGGTTTGAGCACCCGAATGATCCTGGGGCTCTGTTGTCGGGGGGTTCGTGCCCCTGGTAGGGTCTCCCATGGCAAACAGGTCCTAGGTGACGGGTCAGAAGCCCCTTATGAGAGACCAATAGGCCCAGTTAATTGTGAGGCCGTCCTTCTGTGGACCCACCACCTGCAAGAGGAGCCATAAGGGGCTGGTGCAATGGGATTTGGGCAGCTCCAACAGCTGCCCCCACGACCCGGAAACGGAAAAGTGGAAGAAGATAGATGGATGGATGGATGGATGGGTGAACTGAGATGGACTAACCCCACAAGGGATTAACAAACATGACTCTGAGCGACTTTCTGCTTCACTGCTTGGTCATTTCTTTGAAAAGATGCCACAGAAATTGGTCGCGCAGAGCACATTGACACACATGGTGTAACCAAGTTATTTAATACAACTCTAGATGGGACATGACGATTGCAATCAATGCTAAACAATGCAAAACAAATGTGAGGTACACATTGTTTGTGAACGCCACTTCTCCTTTTATTTCTATGGGCTCTCCACTCAATAGGTAGCGTTCATGATTTAGAATGTGATGATGTCAAAATGTCAGGCGGAGGGCGGGGCCAATATAACTATGGGAGAAATACAGTTTTTGGAAGAAATCTCCAAAACGAAAATTGTCAGATGGTTTTCCTCATCAGTATTTGACAGTGATTGGATTCACAAACCTGACTTATTATTTTTATGTCTGAAAGTCCTCTCTATTGGCAAACATCTCGCTCATGTTTTTGAATATTGTCACCACTTTTGGATGCCTTTATGAGGAAATAACTGGACAATGAAACAGTTTTTGTTTCATGTGGATTATTCGAGTAATGATTGAGATATCAACCAAAAACTAAGACACAACATTTTTTTTGTCAGCTACCATAGTGACCGTCATTTTTCAGTAGCCCTCCACCTTGATTTTAGCTCTTTAGAATGTTGTGATGTCACGTGAACGCAACCTATTTGCAGTTGCTGTTTGCTGTGGTAAAATCAGCTATACACTATGTAACTGTAACTGTATTTCAGTGTCACAAAGTTAAAAAAAAAAGTTTTTCAATGGAACTCATGGATGGTTTTGTGACTCGGGGCTCTTTGAATCACTGACATCAATCTCAGACGCCTGTGAGATTAGTTTTCAGGTTAAGCCCAGTTAAGGGAAAAACTACTGAAAAAGGATGTTCCACATTATTAAGCAGATCATCATTTTCAAACATTATGGAAAAGAAAAAGGGTCTCTCTGCTGATGAAAAGAGTGAAATAGTTGAATGCCTTGGACTAGGTATGAAAACCTTCGATATTTCATGAAAGATTAAGTGTAATCATCGTACTGATAAGAGATTTGTGGCTGATTCAGAGCACACACAGGTTTGTGCAGATAAAGGCACAATGAGGATGGTTTCTGCCAGACAAATACAGCAGATTAAGAGAACAGCTGCTACAAAGCAGCAGACAGGTATTTGAAGCTGCTGGTGCCTCTGGAGTCTCCCGAACATCAAGGTGTAGGACCCTCCAGAGGCTGCAGTTGTGCACAAACCTTCTATCCGGCCTCCCCTAAACTGTTCATTGAAGCAGAAGCAGAAACGGCTGCAGTGGCTCAGAAATACATGAGGACTCATTTTCAAACAGTCTTGTTCACTGATGAGGCCGTATAACCCTGGATGGTCAGCTGGATGGAGTAGTGCATGTAGTAGTAGTAGTAGTAGTAGTAGTAGTAGTAGTAGTAGTAGTAGTAGTAGTATATCTCACCCTTCTTACTCTTCTTCAGGGGTATGACGCCGTCGTCCTCAGACTCCTTCTCCTCGCTCACAGTGGGTGCACAGCCTTGTTCTCTCAGTCTGCGCGTCACATCGTCCATGTCCTCGTGATCTTTGGGCGGTTTGTAATCTTTCACATGGTCCACTCGGATCGTCCGTCCCTTTATCTGAAAACAACAACAAAAGGAAAAAAAAAGGGTTAAACCAATATCTAACTCGTGCACTACTGTCCCCAATATGCTTAATATTTCATACTCTTAGAACTGTACAGCAGTACGTAAGCAAAGCTGTAATGGAAACATTCTGTACACGGTACAGTTAGCTGCAGATAAACCGCTCTCTCATCATGCACTCCCTCCTGGAATGGCACAACTGAGAGTCTTAATTCAGTTATTAATTCATTATTTTATTCTTTCAAAAGCACCGTGATTGAGCGGCCCACCTGGAAACGTCCCGACTCTCCCGATTACCCAAACACGCCTCTGCATAGAGGTAAGATTTTATGCCGGAGCTGACCTTTCACTGACAGCTGCTGGGGCAATAATATTATCAAGTATTTTTTTACATTTTGCATAATGCACCTTCAGAATCACAGTTCTTCGTTGCATTTGGGGGAAAAAAATATGTAGTGCGACAGCACCCCCTACAGGATTGAACACTCTTTTGTATCAATGACTTTGTCTAACTCAGTCATAACTATGCAGTGCAGATCAGGGCCTGATTCACTTCAGATAGGTTATGGTAGAGTGGTTAAGCATAAAAATGGTGCACTTTGTGAAGAGAGCAGAACATTTCTACCAGCGTTATTACATATTACAGGCAGTCATTTCCGATGAGGGCAGCCATCTTCGATTTTTTTTAAATTACCACCGTAAATTATTACTTATTTTTCTCAATTTTGTAGCTTCTAATTGACCAATCGTTTTGATCTTAGTGTCAAAACCTACTTTTTAAGGGCAGGTATCCAATGGAATCAAATTAAATAAGCTAGACCTGACCACAACGCTGTTTTACTCTTTAAAGAGACTAGAGTTGGTCATTTTATGCTCACTACTGCCACCTCAGGTCTTATGCATAGCTACAGTCTTTATATCAAGCTTGTGCATGACGGCACTTTGAACCCGAAGTAACACCTTTTTGAGTGACACTCAGTAGGACGTGGCTGGAACATGTAGGGGGGCCGCGCAAACATACTGCAGTTAGCGGCAGCATGCTAATGCTAGCTTCAATCAGTCAAGGCTGCGACTGAAACTATGACTGAGTCACACCTAAAGTAGTGAAATAGGCTAATACTGGCCTAGTGTTTGCATTTTAGTTTGAGAAATACTGTTACAGAATCACTGATATAACATATTTAAAGGAACAGGCCACCGTTTTGACATACTGAGATATGTTCTTACCTAACCTTAGACGTGTTAATATATCCCTGTCTGGTCTTTGTCCGTGCGCTCTGTCAGGCAAACGGAGCACATACACAGCCTCTCCCACATGTCACATAGCTCCAAAAAAGCTCACGATAGAAGCTACCAAGCTCTTCCACGTGTTCCCTATTTAAATAAAGTTACGTGAAGTCTTTTCATGAGAAGTATATTTACACAGAAATGTAACATGTGGATTTTATAAGCAGATAAAAAGGGGGACTATATTGTGAGGCGTAATGATACGAGGAGCACAGTGTCCGCGCAGTAACTCCTAAAGACTTCCCCGCTCACTTCCGTCAATAACCTTTAGGAGTCGCCATGTGCAGACTTGCCCACAGCTAAATGCAGCCCTGCCCTTGCAGTACCTTTTTCTGTCCATAAGAGGGCGGCATTTGGGCACTTTTGAGCTGCCCAAGTCTCGTTTGTTTTATGTCATTATTTAGACATACTATTTTCACCTGTATATCCTGTTCAAGATGTTTATCCTCTTAAGGATTATTATTGACATATTGCATGACACTTTATCCTTGATTATTATTGCATTGATTGTAATTATTTTCCTTTTTCTGTTTTTTATAGAAACCACACACACATGTATCTACACACATCCTCTGATTATAACCATCAATGACTGTTCGACCCTGGAATAAAGTTTGGGAATTATAAAGCTGTGGATCCATCCTCATCATTTCGAGTCACCTTACCTTCTGCCCGAGGCTGGGATATCAAGACGCACGCACATTGTTCAGTTCACTTACAATTACCTGAACAACTGCTAAACATGTGTTGTGGACCATCCCATTTGCAGGCATGTGTTTCACTCATGTACACGTTTCCATAGCAACATGGGCAAATAAGCCAAATGCCCATCTTGACTGTGCACGCGTGGGTCATTCAGGCTCCAAACAAAACCACTCCGCCATTGAAATGTGTGAACCAGTGTTCATTTTGACAACATATTTTAATTTAGTTTTAGTCTCAGTCTTTTGACGAAAATGTAATTCAATTTTAGTCTAATTTTAGTCAAAAAAATATCTTCAATTTTAGTCTAGTTTTAGATAAAGATAAAAGTAAATTTAGTCGACTAAATTTAAGACGAATTGTGTGGACTTTGCATTGATAATATTGATTATAATCATATTTAATGTTGTTCCTCTGCTTCATGGAGCTGCTCTCACATGAACAAAGCTCAGAGTGATTGTAAATGATCTGAGGCTCTTTCAAACTGTCAATAGAAGTTTGGATGAGTCTCTCCTTTTCATTCTTATTTTAGTCGACTAAAATATCTGGACATTTTAGTCATAGTTTTAGTCTCATGTAAAACTTTTAATTTAGTTTTAGTCCAATTTTAGTCGTCAAAAATAACACTTTGACTAAAATTAAGACTAAATATTTTAGTCGAGGAAATGAAGACTGGTGTGAACGTGTCCAGGTAGCGGAGCGTGAACACTGAAGTACAGTATATTGAGCCATAACCGTGACCCAGGCTTACGGGCATTGGTTTAGCGGACCATAGCGGACCATAGTGGACCATAGTGGACCATAGTGGACCATAGTGGACCATAGTGGACCATAGTGGACCATAAGGCTTACGGGCATTGGTTTAAAGACTAGAAGTCTCAAGTGACATTTCTTACAAACATTTATGTTGTCAATATCTTGAAAGCGAGGGAAATGTCACGACAGGGGCTCCGTAGGCAGGAGCGGACCATAGTGGACCATAGCGGACCATAGCGGACCATAGCGGACCATAGCGGACCATAGCGGACCATAGCGGACCATAGCGGACCATAGCGGACCATAGCGGACCATAGCGGACCATAGCGGACCATAGCGGACCATAGCGGACCATAGCGGACCATAGCGGACCATAGCGGACCATAGCGGACCATAGTGGACCATAGTGGACCATAGTGGACCATAGTGGACCATAGCGGACCATAGCGGACCATAGCGGACCATAGCGGACCATAGCG
This sequence comes from Gobius niger, assembly GCF_951799975.1. NCBI lineage: Eukaryota > Metazoa > Chordata > Actinopteri > Gobiiformes > Gobiidae > Gobius > Gobius niger. Next base: position 35,207,113 of record NC_136862.1, read on the forward strand.
GACCATAGTGGACCATAGCGGACCATAGCGGACCATAGTGGACCATAGCGGACCATAGCGGACCATAGCGGACCATAGCGGACCATAGCGGACCATAGTGGACCATAGCGGACCATAGTGGACCATAGCGGACCATAGTGGACCATAGCGGACCATAGCGGACCATAGCGGACCATAGCGGACCATAGCGGACCATAGCGGACCATAGTGGACCATAGCGGACCATAGCGGACCATAGTGGACCATAGTGGACCATAGTGGACCATAGCGGACCATAGTGGACCATAGCGGACCATAGCGGACCATAGTGGACCATAGCGGACCATAGTGGACCATAGCGGACCATAGTGGACCATAGTGGACCATAGTGGACCATAGTGGACCATAGTGGACCATAGTGGACCATAGCGGACAGGACCTGGGATCAGCCTGACACCGAAACCGCCACTTTTTAAAATCATTTCAATTCATCTTGAAATCACAGGGGGAAGTTTCCAAACGGTGTTGATGTTAAATATCGTGGGCACATTTCCGTCTGTCATTAGCGATTGATTAGCCCTGTTGTACCATCAGATCACTCGTAAAAAATACAAATAAGTACATTTGGCATAGCCGGTGTACGTGGATCTCTCTCACAATTAAGACAAAGATTCCGTTTACTGTCCACCTCATTATTGACAAAAAAAAAAGATTCCATGTTTTTATTTCTCATTCCAGTTTAAATGTAATGAATGTCGGCCTGAGGCCACAGTTTCAGACCCTGGACTTTGTTCAAGGGTCAGAAATGTTTTTCTCACAGAGTTATTCCAACTAGTGGGACAAGGCCTCGTGGAAGACCCAGGACACGGTGGTGGGACTATGTCTCCGAGCTGGCCTGGTGTCGCCTCGGGGTCCCCCCAGAACAGCTGGAGGAGGTGTGTGTGGATCGGGAAGTTTGGGCATCTCTGCTGAGACTGCTGCCCCCGCGACCCGGCCCCGGATAAAGCGGAAGAAAATGGATGGATGGATGGAGTTATTCCAACTATGTGAAAGAGGACTGGTCATCACTTTTGAAGCATCTCTTCATATGAACGTTCAGTTCTTTCAGTTTCTGTCTGTCTCCGTAGCAGCCCTGGTTGTAAAAATAGACTTTATGCCAATATTGTAACAAGCTCCACGGCGACAACAAGAACGCTTTATATCATCAACTTTCCAGCGGATAAAACCATAGAAATAAAAAGTTAAACGGTCCAAATCAGAGATTTCTTTGTTGCTTTACGCTAACTATCAATATTGTTTGGTTGTCAAAATAAATTCCATTACCCATAATGCAACAGGCGACCCGAGATGGGCATTCGGCTTATTCTAATACTCACCAGGTGGCACAGCATATTATTGATGCTGGACAATGCAAAATAATATAGCCACATGTGCTAGAAATTTTAAATGCATAGAAATGCACTATTTTACACACTGTGAATATGATTTTGTTACATACAGGCTGAAATAAGTCTGCATTTTGGGGTCAATGACCTCTCAGGGTCATCAGAGGTCAAATACAGCTTACCTCCACATCTAAAAATAAACCTTAAGGTATGGGCCAGCTGTGATCAAACGTTCATGCTTTCTTCTTTACTATTAGTAGTAGGGCTGTGCCGGTTTGGATGTTTTCAGACCGCGGGCAGTAATCAATAAATTCCCGCGGTTTTGCGATATACCGCTCACTGGCGTCAGAAGCGTTTCGAAGGTGGGGGGGACACATTTGAACAGGGGAGGGGGGGCTATCCAAGCACCTGAGACGCTGTTCTCCTGCCAGACCCGGTGCTTTATGAAACACTGAGTGAATTAGGCTCTTATTATGAGATGACGCTCATGTTCACGTGATCATTTATTCAGCTTCAGCCTCTTCACTCCGACCATCGCAAACAAACATCTCTGGTCAGATCTGCCAGTCCGTCCAGCGATCAGCCTCTGGTCTTCGTAGTTTAGCTGTTTTTCACCGGTTTACAGAGCCACGTGTACATTTCAGCCGCTCTGAGGTGACGGTAGCGGAGCCGCGTAAACACAGCTGCACAAATCTGGGCGAATGCGCCGCGGAGCGTCGTGGTGCGGATAATGCCAAAACTTTTTTTTTATGGAAAATAAGACGCGGGTCACATTTAACTGTTCGCCCTCGCGTCGCCTGCTCATTAGGCCCAGTCCTGCTCATGTGCATATGGAGCTGTATCTCCGCTCTCACGTAGGCCTGATGTGACTGCTGCTCCTCACCTGCTCCTCACCTGCTCCTCCCCTGCTCCTCCCCTGCTCCTCACCTGCTCCTCCCCTGCTCCTCCCCTGCTCCTCACCTGCTCCTCCCCTGCTCCTTCACCTGCTCCTTCACCTGCTCCTCCCCTGCTCCTCCCCTGCTCCTTCACCTGCTCCTCCCCTGCTCCTTCACCTGCTCCTTCACCTGCTCCTCCCCTGCTCCTCCCCTGCTCCTCCCCTGCTCCTCCCCTGCTCCTCCCCTGCTCCTTCACCTGCTCCTCCCCTGCTCCTCCCCTGCTCCTCCCCTGCTCCTCCCCTGCTCCTCCCCTGCTCCTCCCCTGCTCCTTCACCTGCTCCTCACCTGCTCCTTCACCTGCTCCTCACCTGCTCCTCCCCTGCTCCTCCCCTGCTCCTCCCCTGCTCCTCACCTGCTCCTCCCCTGCTCCTCACCTGCTCCTCACCTGCTCCTCACCTGCTCCTCCCCTGCTCCTCCCCTGCTCCTCCCCTGCTCCTTCACCTGCTCCTCACCTGCTCCTCACCTGCTCCTCCCCTGCTCCTTCCCCTGCTCCTCCCCTGCTCCTCCCCTGCTCCTTCACCTGCTCCTCACCTGCTCCTTCACCTGCTCCTCACCTGCTCCTCCCCTGCTCCTCCCCTGCTCCTCCCCTGCTCCTCCCCTGCTCCTCACCTGCTCCTCACCTGCTCCTCCCCTGCTCCTCACCTGCTCCTCCCCTGCTCCTCACCTGCTCCTCACCTGCTCCTCACCTGCTCCTCACCTGCTCCTCCCCTGCTCCTCACCTGCTCCTCCCCTGCTCCTCACCTGCTCCTCCCCTGCTCTTCACCTGCTCCTCACCTGCTCCTCCCCTGCTCTTCACCTGCTCCTCACCTGCTCCTCCCCTGCTCTTCACCTGCTCCTCCCCTGCTCCTCACCTGCTCCTCCCCTGCTCCTCCCCTGCTCCTCACCTGCTCCTCCCCTGCTCCTCACCTGCTCCTCACCTGCTCCTCCCCTGCTCCTCCCCTGCTCCTCACCTGCTCCTCCCCTGCTCCTCACCTGCTCCTCCCCTGCTCCTCCCCTGCTCCTCACCTGCTCCTCACCTGCTCCTCACCTGCTCCTCCCCTGCTCCTCACCTGCTCCTCACCTGCTCCTCACCTGCTCCTCCCCTGCTCTTCACCTGCTCCTCACCTGCTCCTCACCTGCTCCTCCCCTGCTCCTCACCTGCTCCTCCCCTGCTCTTCACCTGCTCCTCACCTGCTCCTCCCCTGCTCTTCACCTGCTCCTCACCTGCTCCTCCCCTGCTCTTCACCTGCTCCTCACCTGCTCCTCCCCTGCTCCTCCCCTGCTCCTCACCTGCTCCTCACCTGCTCCTCCCCTGCTCCTCACCTGCTCCTCCCCTGCTCCTCCCCTGCTCCTCACCTGCTCCTCACCTGCTCCTCACCTGCTCCTCCCCTGCTCCTCACCTGCTCCTCCCCTGCTCCTCACCTGCTCCTCCCCTGCTCTTCACCTGCTCCTCACCTGCTCCTCCCCTGCTCTTCACCTGCTCCTCACCTGCTCTTCACCTGCTCCTCCACCTGCTCCTCCCCTGCTCTTCACCTGCTCCTCCCCTGCTCCTCACCTGCTCCTCCCCTGCTCCTCCACCTGCTCCTCCCCTGCTCTTCACCTGCTCCTCACCTGCTCCTCCCCTGCTCCTCCCCTGCTCTTCACCTGCTCCTCCACCTGCTCCTCCCCTGCTCTTCACCTGCTCCTCACCTGCTCCTCCCCTGCTCCTCACCTGCTCCTCCCCTGCTCCTCCCCTGCTCCTCACCTGCTCCTCCCCTGCTCTTCACCTGCTCCTCCCCTGCTCTTCACCTGCTCCTCCCCTGCTCCTCACCTGCTCCTCACCTGCTCCTCCCCTGCTCTTCACCTGCTCCTCCCCTGCTCCTCACCTGCTCCTCCCCTGCTCCTCACCTGCTCCTCACCTGCTCCTTCACCTGCTCCTCCCCTGCTCCTCACCTGCTCCTTCACCTGCTCCTCACCTGCTCCTTCACCTGCTCCTCACCTGCTCCTCCCCTGCTCCTTCACCTGCTCCTCACCTGCTCCTCACCTGCTCCTCACCTGCTCCTCACCTGCTCCTCCCCTGCTCCTTCCCCTGCTCCTCACCTGCTCCTCACCTGCTCCTCACCTGCTCCTCACCTGCTCCTCACCTGCTCCTCCCCTGCTCCTTCCCCTGCTCCTCACCTGCTCCTCACCTGCTCCTCACCTGCTCCTCCCCTGCTCCTCACCTGCTCCTCACCTGCTTTTTCATTTTATTTTCACCTGTGGCTGGTCTTTTTTGAGACTTTTGTTAGTTTTTTCGTTGAGACACTTGTGCAGGTTTATTATTAGTTCATTTTATGGTTAAATTTTGTAAAAGCTAAAGGCATTTTTTTTTTTGCCGGTGATGACGGTGAGGAACTCAGACCTGCGGTGTGCGTCACGTGACCGCGGTATGGCGGTAATCCTATAGTAGTATGGGGGTAGGTGGGTCTCCGCAGGGTCAATATGTCAGACACTTACATTTAGCTCTCTGCAGAGGATGCTGTTACATTATCATTTGTTCAGAGCAACCATTCCAGCTCAGGCTACACAAAGGATGGTTGGCACGATATCCATACACTGGAGTCATGTTTTGTCACTTAATGGACCTGACTGAGTTGAAATAGTTTTGATTGTCATCGCAAAAAGCTACTTCTTGATTATCCACATGTTGTTCTGGTCTCATGCAGGGCTAATTGTGATTCTCTGTTGTTTTTACAGTCCTAACGTGGAAGTGTGTTTGTACCTTGATGCCGTTGAAATTGTCCACAGCTAAGATGGTGCTCCTCTGGTCCTCGTAGCAGATGAAGCAGAAGCCTTTGGACTTGCCCGTTTTTTTGTCCCGAATCAGGTTAATGTTGACCACCTCCCCATATCTGAAACCACAGACCCAGCATTTACATCTGTGGGACAAACAACTTGATCTTAGTGCAGAGATGACCCAGTGGCTGGATGGATGGTGGGCTCTATGGTGCTTTTAGGTATGGTGGTTTTTAGGGTTTCTGGTAGGTTTTCTGGATGGAATGAATGAGAGAAAACTGCTAATGGAACCACTCTAATATCATTTTCTTCACATACAAGTTCCATAATGCACCACCATAATGTGTCTTGAGTCTAGCAGTTACATCCAGCTTAAAGTAGGTTGGAAACAATCCTGTGCCACAGCTATAACCTTAAAGACAACAGGAGCTGGTGTTTTCTGTGTAATAACACTTTGTTTAAACTTGAACCTCTTAACCCCCACCTGAACCGAGCACATTTTCTCCCGTTTGGCTTTACCCAAATGTAATCTAATTTAAAAACACAATAAAAATGTTACAATGTTAGGCGGGTGGTAAGAAGTTCATGATATTGAAACGGCACTTATGGGAATGCAACACGCTCTGCTCTGGCAATAACATTCACAGCACAGAGACGCCACCGGGTCTGGACCAAATCACCTCACGTTTGTGAAGGACTTCAGGTCAAAACGTTCTGGAGGTCCCGATTAGTGGTTTGTATCAAAATCATTGATTCAAGATATTATTATATTAAATATTTTTCAACATTCTTAACCTCTTGCCCCCCACCTGATCAGAGCACATTTTCTCCAGTATGGCTTTACCCAAAGCTAAAAGCTTCTGGAAAAAAATTGGTCAAACTAGCAACAAAAATGAGACGAAAACAAGGATGAAAACGCAACAAAAGAGCGACAAAAAACATTTTTGAACATTTTTTTTTTTTTAAAGTGACAACATTGCGAAGGAAAAGATCCATTTAGATGAGTGTTGTAGGTCTTAGCTTTCAAATGAGGCGTTACCCTGGCCTACAGGCTGTAAACTCCCAGGTCAGGAAGCTTTTACATTTGGCTAAAGCCAAACTGGAGAAGTTAAGCTATGTTACTTTACAAAGATTCCTCTACAGAGATTAATAGAGAATGTTGTTCTCATCCTCGATGCCGCCGGGCGACCTGCAGGAGCAGTGAGCTGATGGGCCGGCGCTCGGGGACCATCTCCATGATGTGGAGCCAGGCTGGTGGTCAGAAACACCATTCAACATGCACATGTTTTTACCACTAACCTTTGGTATGAAAAAGCACTTTATAAATAGAGTTTGATTAATTGATTGAGACATGGGGAGAAAGGCCCCCTCCAGGTGGGAATCGAACCTGGGACCTTCGAGCTGTGAGGCTAACCGCTGCGCCACCATGCGAAGAAAAATGTTCTTGAATTCATATATATATATATATAGTGCATTTTTTTGCTCATGTTAAAATGCACTCTGATGATTGAAGGATAATATTCACAGATGCAGTTCACATTATTTTTGCAATGAGCACTTTTGATTTTGTAATTACATTTTTTGTACTTTTTGGTTTGTTTGCTCTACCCCACATCCGTCTACAGCCTTAACTGAAATCTTTTCTTACTGTGAGAAGACGCAGATGATGTCGCCCTCGCTCAGCTCGTACGGCATTCCTCCTGGATCACAAAGCCTCATCAAAAACACAATCGGATTGAAGTACACAGACCACATCAAAGGTATTCCTTCAGTACCAACAAAGATCCAGGCGCTGTCCGAATACTCCGAGTGCCACGACACCGTCTCCTTGATGCCCAGATCTGCCTCGCGCTCGTTCAGCTCATTTATGAGACGCACTTTTGTCAAAGGACTGAGGACACAGACAGAATGAGTTTATAAGACACAGTTTAGACCAGAGGTGGGAAATAAGAATAATATACTTTTAAATCACTTTCATCAGAGCCAAGCAGTGCTGTTTTTGCTATCACATTTTTTTCATCAAGTTTTCCTTGCTTTTGTGTCGCATTTTTGTCAGGTTTTCTGTGATTTTCTGCACGTTTTGGCCACATTTTGTTATTTTAGTGTATTGTAAATGTCTCAACTTTTGTACCTTCATTCGGCCCAAAGCGCTTTAACAACAAGGAACCGCTCACCCATTCACGCTCTCATTCAGACACCAATGTACGCAGACACTGCAGGGAAGGTGGGTGAAGTGTCTTGCCCAAGGGCACAACAGCAGTGTCCACATGCGGGAGCTGGGAGTCAAACCCCTGACCTTCCGATCATGAGATGACCCGCTCTACAACCTGCGCCATCGTCGCCCCCACAAGCCACAAACACGTGACCAAAATGTGTCCAAAAAAAGAAACGATGAATGCGATGAAAACACAACCAAGAAGGACAAAAACCATCAAATCATAACAAGGATGAAGCTTAGATGATTTTTGTGGGTCTTAGCTTTCAAATGAGGTGTTACTCTGGCCTATAGGCGGTGTACAAAAGGCCCTGGTTAATACTTATCTTATGGTTACTGGTGATTTTCTCCTGCTCTGTAGTACACACACATAGCTTCAGTTAAAGCAGTACTGAGTAACTCATGCCCCATAAGCGCCACTGCAGGTGTCGTAGCACGTTGCGTTTTTTTACTCATTAATTGCCTGGAGAGTAAATACTACACTGACAGAAAAGGCGAAGGGACAAAGGGATATTGTACATCCAATTACATATTGGAGATTTTTTTTTTTTCACTCGAACTTGGCTGTAAATACTTTTTCAGTGGCACTAGCCTGCAGTTAGCTTGGCCCGTTAGCCTGTTAGCTTCTTCTTCGTGATTCCATTAGTGTATATTGGTGGCTCTGACCTGGAGGTAGGGAAGTTGCATGGGTGGATTTCTGGCCAGAGACATCCCATGTATTACTCCCAGAGGGATTTATTAAGCTAAACAAGTTACTTAGTACTTCAGGCTTGGAGGTGTCTGCAGCTGTCGTAATCCTTAAGAATTGTGATTTATCGGAAAGACCACGTCAATTGTTGTTTTGTTTTCTGTTTGTGGTGCCTCTGTGTTTGATTTCCTTTGTTAGTGCTTAGGTGATTCAGAGGTGTTCTAGCTGACACTCCTGGTTGAAGGCGGGGATAATCCAATGGCCGCTGGCTGCTCTGCTTTGTGCCGACGACACTAAAGGCCGCCATTGCTCCGCCATTGCTGTAGTACCTCCATACAGCCGCTAGTCTCCCATTGGAATGCATTGGACTTAAGACACGTTAAAAACAATTTTAGAGCCTAGTGCCTAAACTTTCTACAGCTAAATATTCTTCCTGTGATAACGCTTACAATTAAAGGGACCAGGCTGGTTTTTCGACTTTTTTTTTCTTTCGAAATTTTCGAAATCTCGTACTAATGAGGGCCAGACTGTTAGCATGGGAGCTGGACTACACCTCACGCAAGGGCCAAGTCTACAGTGAAGATCCCACCCTTATGACCTTTTTGGAAACATGCTTCGTCAGAGCTGGGGAGGAGGAGTCTGTAAATCCACCATGATTTCCCCTATTTTGTCAAACGGGGAGGAGTGAGTAATGACGGTCTATTAATAATATGGCTATGGGATAAACACAACTCGTGCCTTACAGTTAACACGAAAACTACAAACAGAGTGTTTCTCTCTAACAGGCGCTAAGCTCCAGTCGAGAAGCTTTCAGATCTTAGATGTCTTCACTTCCTCAAGCTTTAACGTTGTTTTACAAATCTGTTTTATAGATGTTTTGACACATTTCAGGTTAAACATATTGTTCTTTCCTGCTATGTCAAATTTACTAAACCTAATCCTAAACCTAGATTTGGGTAAAGCCGATCTGGAGAAAATGCACTCGGTTAATGCGGGAGTTAAAAGGTTAAAAGTTCCAGTTTTGATTTGGTACACAATATACCCACAGTATAATTTAAAAATAAAACATTTTTCTTTTTAAGTGACGTTATAGATTTTATCTTTACATGATACATGGTTACAATCCGGTGTGGCGTGTTTACATGCATGAGACCCATGTGTGCCTCAATAAATAAAAAATACATTTGAGCGTACCAGACCAAAAAAAGGAAACAGTTGTTAAAATAACCCAGTGAAATGATTTTTCACTGCTCTTCTTAAAACGTTACAAAAAGTTCATACATGTCTGTCATTTTGTTTGGTATAAAAGCATATGAATAGTTTAAAGTTTAAAGTGTGATTTGTTTCGAAGGCTGTACCGATCGTGCGTACTTTCCAACATTACTAAATAAGAAATGGAAGGATCACTTTGAATGAATGACCAACGACAGATCTATGACGGGGATACAGAGTGAGTGATGTTGCAACATACAGTATAAAGCTGTCGTAGGTGTAAAAACATTGAATGAATCGCATTGTTTACTCACTTCATCTTGCACACGCACGGAGCCAAGCGGAAACATGAGCGGAAACGACAACGGAACACTTCCGGTCTGCCACTTCTTCTTCTTGAGATTGAATGGCGGATGACAACTTAAAAGAAAAGTGTATTGCCGCCACCTACTGGACCAGAGTCTTAGTGAAACTACTAATGAATAATAATAATAAAAAAGATAAGTTCATATCAATCCATATGCGTCAAGAATCACTTTATTTTTGTCTTTCCCTGGAAAGTATAGTAGCCTCTACAGGCCTATCTCAAAATTGAAGCTCTGAATGTATGCACACTTTCCCCATGTTTTTTTTTTATTGTTCATGTGGATTTTTTTAAGGTATGCTTCGTTTGTTTTAAAGGAAGAACTGTAAAAAGTAAAAAATAAAAAAATAATAAAAAACGTTCAATTTAATATAACTATGACTGAAGTAAAACACAAAGGAACACCGTGCATTTACAATACAGCTAGCGCATTGATTTAACGGAATAATCAGCATTTGGTTTGTTTTCGGAGCGAGTCATTCTCCGCCCAGACACTAGATGGCGTCGTTGCGCCTCCATTTTGTAAACATTGTTTTGGCTAGCAGTTAGCAGCCGGGGAATTTTTTACCTGAAAACGTCAATTTAACCACGATTTAACCTTATAAACCAAAGACGGAGATGGAATAGATTTGTTACGAAGGATACCCATTAGATTGGTTATTAATGGTTACGATTATCCGCGTATTAGTTGTGTTAAGTTGAAATAATGTCTGGCTTCAATCAAAAGGATTCCTCCAGTTTTGCTCCTATAGGTCACAGTTTAAAGCTATAACGTGAGTCTCACTGGTTCAAATCTGCGCAGCAGGTAAGAAAACCTAAAAGGATATTTTCCACACCATGTATTTATTGATTGGCTTTAGTATTTCATATTTGTTGGGGAAGTAAATAATTGTTGTTCCCAATAACACACACATTTCCCCATATTTAGCCTTTTAACCCCCGCCTTAACCGAGACCATTTTCTCCATGTTCAGCTTTACCCAAATCCAAAAGTTTCTGGACTCTAGAGTTCACAACCTTTGGGCCTATATGCCTCATTTGAAAGCTAAGACCACCTAATTACCGGAACGTGACTTTTTGTTGTATTTTTTTCGGGGGGTTTTTCTCATTTTTTTTTCTTTTTGTAACAATTTTGCCCATTTTTTTTTACATTTTTTTGTTGCAATTTTGTTTTTATCACACTTTATTGTGTTTTTGTTGTGTTTTTGACGCTTTTTTGTTACATTTTTGTCACATTTTAAGAGGTTAAACATCCAATCAATTTGTTTTATTTTGTTTATTAGTATTGTTGTATTTGATATAAGATAGTTTAACATTTTTACATCTCTGTTAAGAGTAATGTCCATTCCTTGTAAAGGCTGCACACTGATCTGTCTTGAATACTGCGATAATAATATTATCGAGACACTTTTACAAAACCAGTTCAACACAGCCCAGTTTATGAATATGTAAACAAACCTGATTTGTAACTTGTTTGTTAGTTTCTTTTTCCTCAAATTGTGCCAAAACAAGACTGTACAACTTGTAATTCAGGATCAAAACGAGACTAAATATGGAAAACCTGAAAATCATTTAAGTTCCAATGTGAGTTCGCTTTATGCTGTTTTTGCAACAAATGTGTCGATCTCAGCAGGACGAGGACTTGGAGATTTTGTGATATATTTTTTATTACGACAAAGATCATTTGTCCTCTTAGCTTTTTTGTGTCTTTTAATTTAGTTTTTTTTGTATTCTTCTTCATTCCTATTGATGATGGCGATGATGATGATGTGGTGTTGTTTTATGTTCCAGGATGATCTCCCAGTTCTTCATTCTGTCAGCTAAAGGAGACCACCTCATCTACAAAGACTGTATCCTTCAGAGGGAGCTGAGCGCCCCCAGAACAAGGGTTGACGTCACCACACTCTGAAGAGTCTATAGTTTAGAATTGAGCAGCTGAAAATTCCCTTGTGGTTACTATGGTAACTGTCTTTTCTAGTCTTAGTTTCTTGCTCATTTCTCTGTAATTCCTGAGGCCAATTCACATGAGACAAAAACTGTCCCAAAGTTCAAAGTCCTCTCTTCCATCTCATATGAACTACGGTCTAATTATTTCCCCATAAAGGCGTCCAAAAGGAGACAGTATTCAGAAACATGAGCAGGAAACATTTAGACATTTTCTTTTGGGAAATGTATTTCAAATACGGAGTATAGTATTGGCACCGGCTCTGACTGAAATAGAATTCTAGAACATGAATGGGGACCTTTTGTTTCATTCATAAACAGTATTTGAACTTGGGAACGGATGTGCCATAAGTGAATTCTGTGAGTGTTGCGCTGCTTGTTATGTTAAAAGAAGAAATGGAAATGCTCCGTTTGCTGCTGGTCATTACTGGTAAATACAACAGGTTTTCTCCCACCTGCATTTTCACCTGTTTGGCTTTACTCAAATCGAAAGCTAATGTCAAGATGCAGGGGTGGAAAGTAACAAAGTAAAAAGAACAAGTACAGGTAAAGAATACAATTACATTTTATGATGAACAGAGGTGGGTGGAGAAGCCAAAATATTTTCTCAAGTAAGAGTAACGTTGCTTTAAAATACTTTTACACAAGTAAAAAGCAGTCACCCGAACAATTACTCAAGTAAAAGTAAAGAGGTACTTGGAGGAAATGTTACTCGAGTACTGTAAGTAACAATTTGAGCATAAAAATTTGATTTATTTTCAATGACGCCATAAACTGAGTAAATCAAAACATAAAATCACGTGGAATCGTGATATATCCAGAGAACTTTTCCAGAAAATACAGAAAAACAAAACGAGACGATGTACGACGATGTGTTTTATCAAAACGAAGCATTTGCCGCCTCTGAGCATGAGTATACATTAGCACTCCTTGACTCTGTGCTCAGTCCGAGGAGAACACGGCAGTGATGTGGTGCGAGTATTCTACCAAAAGATCACAGCTTTGAGCGGAAACCAGCCTCCTGTCGTCATGGTAACTCAATCCAATTATATTTGTTTCATTTCCTGGCATAAAATGGCAAACACCTGCACTTAACAATTCAACTTTTTCCTGCAGACATTTCCAAGTCTGATTTATTGATCTTTGAACCCCCGACTAATACCTATATTTTGTATAAGTAACATGTTATATTTCTTTAGTTAATGAAAAAGTCATATATTTTTGTAACTCGTTACCTTTGTAATTCGTTACCCCCAACACTGATTGTAACACGTAAAATGTCTTATTTTTACATCAAATATGAAAAAAAAGTAAAGTCTGTATTGCTCTATGTTTTTGCAGAACCATAAGGAGGTGTTTTTTGTCCACGTCAAACAGGGCGGACTGTACTGGGTGGTCACCACAGACTCAACATCCTCGCCCTTCACCATCATCGAGTTCATTAACAAGTAAACACTCATAACAGTGTTCACAGTTTGTTCCGATGTCAGTCTGGCCTCTCTGGTATTTGTTGTTTCAGGGCGTTTTCACGCAGGCTCTAGTTAGGTCGACCTAAAGGGGCTCTCGACCCGAGAGCGACACTTTTGGGTCAGTGTGAATCCAACTGCAGCGGTTTACGTTGGTCCGAGTGCGGCTGAAACAGGTGGTCTCAGAGCGGGTGTGGTGTGAATGTGGCTGACCTCAGGCCAAGCTACTCTCGCTTTGACGCCTCTTTTTTGTGTGAAGAAGGAATGAATACACGCTGCAGTGAAACGTTCCTCTTCATGAGCCGATTAAAGTGCATTTCTCCTCGCTTCACGTATCAGCCTCACTGTATTTAACCACGAGGGAGAGGATTGACCGCAGCGCAACATCGGGGAAGTGTGCACGTACGTGCGCGCTTGTTAGTGCTTTGACAGGTTGATGCCTGTCATGGGAATAAGTTTGTTGAACAGCTGATCGTTGTTACGTGGCTGATGATACGACGTGTGTGAACATGGACTGAACTAACTTTGGAGTAAATGCAGTTGAAACTAGGGCGCACTCGGGCCGACCTACAAGGCTCCATCATGTGTGAAAACGGCCTGAGACTCTCCTCTCTGGTGTTTGTTGTTTCAGACTCTCCTCTCTGGTGTTTGTTGTTTCAGACTCTCCTCTCTGGTGTTTGTTGTTTCAGACTCTCCTCTGTGGTGTTTGTTGTTTCAGACTCTTCTCTCTGGTGTTTGTTGTTTCAGACTCTCCTCTCTGGTGTTCAGTATTTCAGACTCTCCTCTCTGGTGTTTGTTGTTTCAGACTCTCCTCTCTGGTGTTTGTTGTTTCAGACTCTCCTCTCTGGTGTTTGTTGTTTCAGACTCTCCTCTCTGGTGTTTGTTGTTTCAGACTCTTCTCTCTGGTGTTTGTTGTTTCAGACTCTCCTCTCTGGTGTTTGTTGTTTCAGACTCTCCTCTCTGGTGTTTGTTGTTTCAGACTCTCCTCTCTGGTGTTTGTTGTTTCAGACTCTTCTCTTTGGTGTTTGTTGTTTCAGACTCTCCTCTCTGGTGTTTGTTGTTTCAGACTCTTCTCTCTGGTGTTTGTTGTTTCAGACTCTCCTCTCTGGTGTTTGTTGTTTCAGACTCTCCTCTCTGGTGTTTGTTGTTTCAGACTCTCCTCTCTGGTGTTTGTTGTTTCAGACTCTCCTCTCTGGTGTTTGTTGTTTCAGACTCTCCTCTCTGGTGTTTGTTGTTTCAGACTCTCCTCTCTGGTGTTTGTTGTTTCAGACTCTCCTCTCTGGTGTTTGTTGTTTCAGACTCTCCTCTCTGGTGTTTGTTGTTTCAGACTCTCCTCTCTGGTGTTTGTTGTTTCAGACTCTCCTCTCTGGTGTTTGTTGTTTCAGACTCTCCTCTCTGGTGTTTGTTGTTTCAGACTCTCCTCTCTGGTGTTTGTTGTTTCAGACTCTCCTCTCTGGTGTTTGTTGTTTCAGACTCTCCTCTCTGGTGTTTGTTGTTTCAGACTCTCCTCTCTGGTGTTTGTTGTTTCAGACTCTCCTCTCTGGTGTTTGTTGTTTCAGACTCTCCTCTCTGGTGTTTGTTGTTTCAGACTCTCCTCTCTGGTGTTTGTTGTTTCAGACTCTCCTCTCTGGTGTTTGTTGTTTCAGACTCTCCTCTCTGGTGTTTGTTGTTTCAGACTCTCCTTTCTCTCTGGTGTTTGTTGTTTCAGACTCTCCTCTCTGGTGTTTGTTGTTTCAGACTCTCCTTTCTCTCTGGTGTTTGTTGTTTCAGACTCTTCTCTCTGGTGTTTGTTGTTTCAGACTCTCCTCTCTGGTGTTTGTTGTTTCAGACTCTCCTCTCTGGTGTTTGTTGTTTCAGACTCTCCTCTCTGGTGTTTGTTGTTTCAGACTCTCCTCTCTGGTGTTTGTTGTTTCAGACTCTTCTCTCTGGTGTTTGTTGTTTCAGACTCTCCTCTCTGGTGTTTGTTGTTTCAGACTCTCCTCTCTGGTGTTTGTTGTTTCAGACTCTCCTCTCTGGTGTTTGTTGTTTCAGACTCTCCTCTCTGGTGTTTGTTGTTTCAGACTCTCCTCTCTGGTGTTTGTTGTTTCAGACTCTCCTCTCTGGTGTTTGTTGTTTCAGACTCTCCTCTCTGGTGTTTGTTGTTTCAGACTCTCCTCTCTGGTGTTTGTTGTTTCAGACTCTCCTCTCTGGTGTTTGTTGTTTCAGACTCTCCTCTCTGGTGTTTGTTGTTTCAGACTCTCCTCTCTGGTGTTTGTTGTTTCAGACTCTCCTCTCTGGTGTTTGTTGTTTCAGACTCTCCTCTCTGGTGTTTGTTGTTTCAGACTCTCCTCTCTGGTGTTTGTTGTTTCAGACTCTCCTCTCTGGTGTTTGTTGTTTCAGACTCTCCTCTCTGGTGTTTGTTGTTTCAGACTCTCCTCTCTGGTGTTTGTTGTTTCAGACTCTCCTCTCTGGTGTTTGTTGTTTCAGACTCTCCTCTCTGGTGTTTGTTGTTTCAGACTCTCCTCTCTGGTGTTTGTTGTTTCAGACTCTCCTCTCTGGTGTTTGTTGTTTCAGACTCTTCTCTCTGGTGTTTGTTGTTTCAGACTCTTCTCTCTGGTGTTTGTTGTTTCAGACTCTTCTCTCTGGTGTTTGTTGTTTCAGACTCTCCTCTCTGGTGTTTGTTGTTTCAGACTCTTCTCTCTGGTGTTTGTTGTTTCAGACTCTCCTCTCTGGTGTTTGTTGTTTCAGACTCTCCTCTCTGGTGTTTGTTGTTTCAGACTCTCCTCTCTGGTGTTTGTTGTTTCAGACTCTCCTCTTTGGTGTTTGTTGTTTCAGACTCTCCTCTCTGGTGTTTGTTGTTTCAGACTCTCCTCTCTGGTGTTTGTTGTTTCAGACTCTTCTCTCTGGTGTTTGTTGTTTCAGACTCTTCTCTCTGGTGTTTGTTGTTTCAGACTCTTCTCTCTGGTGTTTGTTGTTTCAGACTCTCCTCTCTGGTGTTTGTTGTTTCAGACTCTCCTCTCTGGTGTTTGTTGTTTCAGACTCTCCTCTCTGGTGTTTGTTGTTTCAGACTCTTCTCTCTGGTGTTTGTTGTTTCAGACTCTCCTCTTTGGTGTTTGTTGTTTCAGACTCTCCTCTCTGGTGTTTGTTGTTTCAGACTCTCCTCTCTGGTGTTTGTTTTTTCAGACTCTCCTCTCTGGTGTTTGTTGTTTCAGACTCTTCTCTCTGGTGTTTGTTGTTTCAGACTCTTCTCTCTGGTGTTTGTTGTTTCAGACTCTCCTCTCTGGTGTTTGTTGTTTCAGACTCTCCTCTCTGGTGTTTGTTGTTTCAGACTCTTCTCTCTGGTGTTTGTTGTTTCAGACTCTCCTCTCTGGTGTTTGTTGTTTCAGACTCTCCTCTCTGGTGTTTGTTGTTTCAGACTCTCCTCTCTGGTGTTTGTTGTTTCAGACTCTCCTCTCTGGTGTTTGTTGTTTCAGACTCTCCTCTCTGGTGTTTGTTGTTTCAGACTCTCCTCTCTGGTGTTTGTTGTTTCAGACTCTTCTCTCTGGTGTTGGTTGTTTCAGACTCTCCTCTCTGGTGTTTGTTGTTTCAGACTTTCCTCTGTGGTGTTTGTTGTTTCAGACTCTCCTCTCTGGTGTTTGTTGTTTCAGACTCTTCTCTTTGGTGTTTGTTGTTTCAGACTCTCCTCTCTGGTGTTTATGTTTCAGACTCCCCTCTCTGGTGTTTGTTGTTTCAGACTCTTCTCTCTGGTGTTTGTTGTTTCAGACTCTCCTCTCTGGTGTTTGTTGTTTCAGACTCTTCTCTTTGGTGTTTGTTGTTTCAGACTCTCCTCTCTGGTGTTTATGTTTCAGACTCCCCTCTCTGGTGTTTGTTGTTTCAGACTCTTCTCTCTGGTGTTTGTTGTTTCAGACTCTCCTCTCTGGTGTTTGTTGTTTCAGACTCTCCTCTCTGGTGTTTGTTGTTTCAGACTCTTCTCTTTGGTGTTTGTTGTTTCAGACTCTCCTCTCTGGTGTTTATGTTTCAGACTCTCCTCTCTGGTGTTTATGTTTCAGACTCTCCTCTCTGGTGTTTGTTGTTTCAGACTCTTCTCTCTGGTGTTTGTTGTTTCAGACTCTTCTCTCTGGTGTTTGTTGTTTCAGACTCTCCTCTCTGGTGTTTGTTGTTTCAGACTCTTCTCTCTGGTGTTTGTTGTTTCAGACTCTTCTCTCTGGTGTTTGTTGTTTCAGACTCTCCTCTCTGGTGTTTGTTGTTTCAGACTCTCCTCTCTGGTGTTTGTTGTTTCAGACTCTCCTCTGTGGTGTTTGTTGTTTCAGACTCTCCTCTCTGGTGTTTGTTGTTTCAGACTCTCCTCTCTGGTGTTTGTTGTTTCAGACTCTCCTCTCTGGTGTTTGTTGTTTCAGACTCTCCTCTCTGGTGTTTGTTGTTTCAGACTCTCCTCTCTGGTGTTCAGTATTTCAGACTCTCCTCTCTGGTGTTTGTTGTTTCAGACTCTTCTCTCTGGTGTTTGTTGTTTCAGACTCTCCTCTCTGGTGTTTGTTGTTTCAGACTCTCCTCTCTGGTGTTTGTTGTTTCAGACTCTCCTCTCTGGTGTTTGTTGTTTCAGACTCTCCTCTCTGGTGTTCAGTATTTCAGACTCTCCTCTCTGGTGTTTGTTGTTTCAGACTCTCCTCTCTGGTGTTTGTTGTTTCAGACTCTCCTCTCTGGTGTTTGTTGTTTCAGACTCTCCTCTCTGGTGTTTGTTGTTTCAGACTTTCCTCTGTGGTGTTTGTTGTTTCAGACTCTCCTCTCTGGTGTTTGTTGTTTCAGACTCTCCTCTCTGGTGTTTGTTGTTTCAGACTCTCCTCTCTGGTGTTTGTTGTTTCAGACTCTCCTCTCTGGTGTTTGTTGTTTCAGACTCTCCTCTCTGGTGTTTGTTGTTTCAGACTCTCCTCTCTGGTGTTTGTTGTTTCAGACTCTTCTCTCTGGTGTTTGTTGTTTCAGACTCTCCTCTCTGGTGTTTGTTGTTTCAGACTCTCCTCTCTGGTGTTTGTTGTTTCAGACTCTCCTCTCTGGTGTTTGTTGTTTCAGACTCTCCTCTCTGGTGTTTGTTGTTTCAGACTCTCCTCTCTGGTGTTTGTTGTTTCAGACTCTCCTCTTTGGTGTTTGTTGTTTCAGACTCTTCTCTCTGGTGTTTGTTGTTTCAGACTTTCCTCTCTGGTGTTTGTTGTTTCAGACTCTTCTCTCTGGTGTTTGTTGTTTCAGACTCTCCTCTCTGGTGTTTGTTGTTTCAGACTCTCCTCTCTGGTGTTTGTTGTTTCAGACTCTCCTCTTTGGTGTTTGTTGTTTCAGACTCTCCTCTCTGGTGTTTGTTGTTTCAGACTCTTCTCTTTGGTGTTTGTTGTTTCAGACTCTCCTCTCTGGTGTTTGTTGTTTCAGACTCTCCTCTCTGGTGTTTGTTGTTTCAGACTCTCCTCTTTGGTGTTTGTTGTTTCAGACTCTCCTCTCTGGTGTTTGTTGTTTCAGACTCTTCTCTTTGGTGTTTGTTGTTTCAGACTCTTCTCTCTGGTGTTTGTTGTTTCAGACTCTCCTCTCTGGTGTTTGTTGTTTCAGACTCTCCTCTCTGGTGTTTGTTGTTTCAGACTCTCCTCTCTGGTGTTTGTTGTTTCAGACTCTCCTCTCTGGTGTTTGTTGTTTCAGACTCTTCTCTTTGGTGTTTGTTGTTTCAGACTCTCCTCTCTGGTGTTTGTTGTTTCAGACTCTTCTCTCTGGTGTTTGTTGTTTCAGACTCTCCTCTCTGGTGTTTGTTGTTTCAGACTCTCCTCTCTGGTGTTTGTTGTTTCAGACTCTTCTCTCTGGTGTTTGTTGTTTCAGACTCTTCTCTCTGGTGTTTGTTGTTTCAGACTCTCCTCTCTGGTGTTTGTTGTTTCAGACTCTCCTCTCTGGTGTTTATGTTTCAGACTCTCCTCTCTGGTGTTTGTTGTTTCAGACTCTCCTCTCTGGTGTTTGTTGTTTCAGACTCTCCTCTCTGGTGTTTGTTGTTTCAGACTCTTCTCTCTGGTGTTTGTTGTTTCAGACTCTCCTCTCTGGTGTTTGTTGTTTCAGACTCTCCTCTCTTGTGTTTGTTGTTTCAGACTCTCCTCTCTGGTGTTTGTTGTTTCAGACTCTCCTCTCTGGTGTTTGTTGTTTCAGACTCTCCTCTCTGGTGTTTGTTGTTTCAGACTCTTCTCTCTGGTGTTTGTTGTTTCAGACTTTCCTCTGTGGTGTTTGTTTTTTCAGACTCTCCTCTTTGGTGTTTGTTGTTTCAGACTCTCCTCTCTGGTGTTTGTTGTTTCAGACTCTCCTCTCTGGTGTTTGTTGTTTCAGACTTTCCTCTGTGGTGTTTGTTTTTTCAGACTCTCCTCTCTGGTGTTTGTTGTTTCAGACTCTCCTCTCTGGTGTTCAGTGTTTCAGATTCTCCTCTTTGGTGTTTGTTGTTTCAGACTTTCCTCTCTGGTGAAGGATTACATTGGGACTCTGAGCGAGAAGGCGGTCCAGATGAACTTCGCTCTGATCTACGAGCTGCTTGATGAAGTTGTGGTATGTAAACTACCACTGTCAAAATAAGAATGGCTTCCGTTTCCATTTTATTTCCATAATTTTGCCACAATTTCCCCTAATTTTCAACCCATTTTTTCCAAAATAATTCTCAATTTTTTACACACTTCTTGACATTGGAGATGATCTTCCAAACAATATTGTTCAGTTTACTGGTTCTAGATGACAAATATTTTATAGGTATCGGAAAAAGTATTGTTTTGGCAGTGATATCCAAAACCAATTATTGTTAGTTTACTGGTATCGAAAAAAAAAAACAGCCCTAGTTGTGGGGCGTGTTTTACAAATAAAAGCAGTGATGCGGAGCAGACTTGTCTGAGAAGGCTCTTAATTATTACCGAGAAGTCCTATAACCTTTGCAGTGCTTCTGTTTAGCCTTTAGAGTCAGACCTCTGTTAGAATCCAGTCCAACAGCTGTAATCGGGAGCTAAAGTACTTTTGTTTAGGTATCCATGTGCGTCTGGTGTGTGCTTAGCGTCAGACCTTCAAACGTATTCAATAGAGATGCCAATAACAATGAAATAAGACAGTAGAGCTGCAAGATAGATACAGACGGCATCTCTGGAATCGCCCATATATGGTCATGTTTGAAGCAGTTGGGGTAAAACAAAGAGGAGAAAAATGTAAACTTTCCGTAATAACTCCAAAACTACTTAACCCCACCCGAACCTGGCACATTTTCAGTGTCAATAAGGCAACAAAAGAGTGTGGATCATGCTACATGCTAACGCTAGCAATGACTAAAATGTATTCATTGATTTGTTTATATGTTCGGGATAGTGCATGTTCATGAACAAACAAACTCACTCTCATTCATCCTGAAAAGGCTGTTCTGGGGATGGAACCCAGGACCGTCTCTGTTTGCTCTGACTGAGGTCCTTGTGTGACTGAACTGTTCTGTCTGTGTTCAGGACTACGGTCACATCCAGACCACCTCCTGTGACATCCTGAAGAACTTCATCCAAACTGAGGCCGTGAGCTCCAGACCCTTCAGCCTCTTCGACCTCAGCAACGTGGGACTGGTACTGTCACTGCAATATTTATTATACTCTACACACCAAGTACCAGCTCCACTGAGAATATACCTCATAAGATCATTCACTTCCAGAAACTATTTGACCAGTACAGCATTTGTCATATCAAACAAAACATGACAGGAATTCTCATAAAAGGGTCCAGGTTAAAAGCTTTTTCAGTATTGGAGAACTCCTGTGCGACTGACAGTTTTTGACGAATGTTACATTTGTAATTGTTTTTGCAGTTTGGAGCCGAGACGCAGCAGAGTAAAGTGGCTCCTAGTTCAGCTGCAACACGGCCCATTCACCTCAGAGAACACGTAAGTGCTACGGCCTCTGCTGCTGCTACTGCCTTTTTTAAAGACACAAAGTATCCCAGAGAGGAAATACTACCAGAGGTGGGAGTAAGTCACTAAATGCAAGTCTCGAGTCAAGTCCAAGTCTTTATGGCCCAAGTCCCAAGCAAGTCCAAGTCAATCGGTCATGGGCTCAAGTCAAGTCAAGTCATAGCTTTTGTCAAGTCAAGTCAAGTCAAGTCTTGCTTTAGCCGGCAAGTCACCTCAAGTCACAAACGCCAGCGTGTCTACTTTTCATGTGTTTAATCTTGAAAATAACAAGTGCTTTCTCAAGATTTAGCGATTTTCAAAATGTAGGCTAGAATCAAACTTTTTAAAATCTCATGGATTTGGATTTAAAGTCTAATTAATATTTAGTTGGCAAAAAATTCAAACTACATATATTTTAAATGCTCCAGTCTATGTACAACATTACTGGGACAGCATTTTTAGGTAGGGGCCCGGGGGGGCCGACTTAAAAAAAAATGAAACAGAGTCTTTTAAACATGCTGCTGCTTTTTCCTTGTAGTATGAAAAATAAATATCAAATAATCTTTTTATTTTAGTTTGTTTCTGGCAGTTTTTCTGTCAGTGGTTCCCCTGTAATGCCCCAGCCCCTGTATACTCGGATTCGCCCCTGCTCAAAATAGATTCCTTCAGTCCCGCTGTCACTGGGCTGTGTGCGGATGCGTAAACTAGCCACTAAATGCTGTGAACGCCTTAAAACATCGAAAAGCCCCCAAGATTTCTGTTGATTAATCAGCTCTTACGCATTGTCGTTCTGGAGGCTCCGTCTGCGCTGTAGGTCCAGTCCATTGTTTCAAACGTTTTCCTGTCCGTAAATCTCCTCCTCTTCACTCTGTAGAGAAAAACTTTTAATGCATCCAAGGAAACGCGTCGTATTTCCTCCTGCCTTTTCGCGCTGTATTGATTAGACGCTCCGTCTGGAAACTGAACACGCATGTGGCTAGGCCTAATTACCATATGTCAACATAGATGTGCCGCTTTTGAATTAATTAATTAATCCTGATCTTTCGACAGTTTCACTCAAATAAATAATAATTATAAAGTCATAGCAAGTCATTGAGAGTCATTGGCCTCCAGTCCAAGTTAAGTCTCGAGTCACCAACAGCAAGTCCCAAGTCAAGTCTTTTTGGAGCTTTGGTCAAGTAAGTCTCAAGTCCCGAAAATTGCAACTCGAGTAGGACTCACACAACAAGAAGAAATGGGAGCGAGACAAAAAAAATTACCAAACATTTTTTTTATTGAAAGCAAGGACCACACCTCAAACAGACACCAAAACCCCCTCAAAACAGAAATCAAAGTTCTAAATATGAACTCTGTAATGAGCAGGTCCACCATTATTGTTAACACTTCAAAAATGTGTTGCGGCGCTTGATTGAGAGGGAACATTTCTCCACGTGATGAAGACCAAGGGCATCTACTGTCTGGAACTGTTGTCTATTAGTAATAAACGTCCCTTGCCAACCACGTTCAAAACCAGAACGTTTTTTGCCTTTGCCATCGGGGCGACACTACAGTATGAATACCTGACAGAAAATGACACTGAGTCCAATTGTTTTGCACAGATTTGACCTTTTAAAGGTATGTGGTCCTAAACTATTGAAACTTCTCAATTTATTGTTTGTCTCACTCCCTTTTCTTCTGATATTGAAGATCTACCTTGAACCTTGTAATGGTCCAAAATGTTTTTTTTTTTTTTTTAACATCTTTCACCTGATCTTAAAATTTTGCTCAGGACTGTACTTCTACTGCTGCTCCTAGTGTTAAGCTGCGATGATAACTATCTGTGTTTTAGCTCATGTGTCTGATCTGTTTCAGGGAAAGAGTGAGATCTTCGTGGACGTTGTGGAGCGAATGACAGTGGTGATTGGATCTAACGTGAGTCGGACTTCAGTTAGACTCAACATAAATCCACTAAGAGGTTTAAGGTCCCAGCTGGACCCTTTTTTATCAATGTATGTGAAACAAGACTTAACACATTGAGTGCCAAAAACGGAAAAAGTTGTTTTTTGTTCCCATGCGCTGAGTGCCAAAACTGGAAAAAACTCCTTTTTGCTGTTTTTTTAAAATGACTAAACCAGACACTCTAATACACCTTCTGTGTGATTTTGGTAGCTCTGTGATGAACAGAAGTGAAATAAATGACGATCAAAATCTTGTGAAGAGTCAGGATCTGGACATTTCATATATATTTTTGCGTTTCTTTTCTTTTTTTTTAGTCCAAGGGGGCGTGGTGTTGTGTAGCAGTTGTAAACCCGACATTTCTCTCGCGCTCTCTGGAGCATGTTTGACAAAGCAGAGCGGCGTCTCGTGTACATATCGAAACAGTTGAGATATTAAAGTTTCTCTCAGTTTTTAAATGGTCCAAATCGGTCCAAGGACGACTGAGCAACAAACGGGGTAAGTCTTCAATCCATAACAGTCTGTTTAAATGCAGGCGATCGATCTGCGGATACACGCAGGGTTTCAAAACGTGTCAACAATGTTGTTGTTGACAATTGACTTAAAACTAATATATTTAGGCAGTTGCCTTTCCCCATAACATTAGTGTCCGTTCAGAGAGGAGAGAGGTGAGAGTTGGAGAGGATTTAATCAGAAAGGAGAGAGTTGCATAAAAGACTAATTATCTCAGAATCTAGAAAAACAGCTGTGATTTTAATTAAACTAGCTTCTGTTTAGCTTAGCATTTCTTAGGAACTGAGGTAGAATTAAACTGTTTTCACCTACGAAGAGCTTAGATTCTCGTCTTTAAAACAAGCCCTAGCATGTGTCCATAGCTATAACATAGAATATGCTGTGGTGCTACAAATATTATGAAAAATGGTCTGGAATGTTGGCACTACAGCTAAATCCCCAAAACAGCGTGGCCTCAATGTGTTCAAAAGTGACAAAATTAGAACCAAAACCAGTCTACACTGAAAGTAAAATTCTACCGTTGCATTTTAAAGTTGTTTTAAAAATTGCAATATTACCAAGTATTTTTGACTAAAGTGCCGGCATATGATCAGCCGTGTTCAGCATACACGTCCAACACAATGTAATGTTAAAAGTCCTCCAGCAACTGAAAGGTAGAGTCGCACCAGCCACCCTGGTGCAAGCCTCTCCCTGTGGCCATCAAGCTTTTTTTTGTTTTCTTCATTACAGTAAGAGTCACCTCCGCTTTTCTCCAGTCCCTCACAAGTTTCCCGCTCACTCCCACCTTTCTTTTTGCTGCTCGATTACAGTTTTTTAAATCTGCTGCCATCTATCGATCACTGTCATATTCATGTGTGTTCTCAGAACTAGCCCTTTTATCTGTTAAAAATCGGGATCAAAACTACAATGATCATACATTGTAATGACATTAGGCAATTAGCTAGGATATAAAATTAACTTCTTCTTTCTCTCTTCCTCTTTCTCTTGTCAACAAAACGAATAGCCCACCGAGCCCATTGATACCAGCCGTCCCGTTCAGTGGTACAAGAGTAGCAGATACTGGTACACAAGGGTGCCCTCTAGCGGCTGTCGGTGTGAAAATAACAAAACATTTAAACTATATATGTTGATACATAAGTTTCATCTGAGTGTAAGTCTCAAACCCAGCCAAACTGAGAAAAACTGTGACTTATGTATGACTCGATACCAGTACTTTAAAAATACTTAGGGCTAGGGCAGTTAGTTAGGGCAAATTGTGTAAAAGAAAAAATAGGGGAGAAAAAAGGGGCTAAACTGGGGAAATATATAATAGAAGGGTTTAAACTTTTATGTTGTGTCCCAAAAATTATAAAGCTTGTTTTCTTAATGTTAAGTGATAATTTATTAGCCTTAAACCACGAGGATAGTTTTTCCAGTTCTTCATTAACCACATTTATGAGCATATTAGTGTCTTTATGGGAACAGAATACACTTGTGTCATCTGCAAAGAGTATTTTTGAGAGTTTGATGGAAGCATTAGGGAGGTCATTAATATATAACAAAAACAACAAGGGCCCCAAAATTGAACCTTGGGGTAACCCGCACTGAAGAGGAAGAAGAGGAGATTCGTAGCCATTGTATTTGACGGTTTGATAACGGTCCGTTAGGTAGCTAGTACACCATAATAATGATTTGTTTCTTAAACCTAAGTATGAAAGCTTTTCTAGAAGAATCGTATGGTTGACAGTATCGAATGCCTTAGAGAGATCCAAACAAATACAAACAGCGCTTTCTTGTAGATCTTTGGCTTTGTATATTTCAGTCAGTAATTGGACAAGAGCCATGTATGTAGAATGTTTTTTCCTAAAACCATACTGGTGTAAATATAAAATATTATTTTTATCAAGATATTCTATTAATCTGGTATAGACCAACCTTTCCAATACTTTTGATAGAGTTGGTAAAACAGAAATGGGTCTATAGTGGTTAAATACAGCAGGATCGTCCCCTTTGTGGACAGGGGTGATTTTTGCTCTTTTTAATTCAACTGGAACAACTCCTTTGTCGAGAGAAAGATTAAATATATGAACAAGAGGTTTAGCAATGTACAGGTGCACTGACTTCAGCTAGTTACTATCAGTATTATCGTATCCTGGGGAACTTTCTTTTAAACTGAGTATAGTATCTATAATTTCTTTCTCAGTAACTGGCAGAGGGTTAAACTCATCAGCAATTGAATGATTCAAGAACTTCAACGGTCCACAGTTTGAATGACATCATAGTTCTTAGCAAGACTACGGACATTAATATGGAGGAGAGAGAATACATTGCTGTTTCTTGGAGAGTTAACCAACTTTTGAAAGGTTTCTTCACTGTAGTATGCAGACGGGTCATTTTGATTTAATTGGGAAAGACAGTTTTGATCTGGATTGTTATCAAGCCAATAACTTACTGTAGATGAGTTCTCAAGATCACTTTCAGACATACCGATAGTAGGCATATGGAATATGGAAAATATTGGTCATAAAAATAAGGTTAACAAATTGGGAAAAGAAGAAAAAAAGAAGAAAAAATTGGGGCAAAGATAGGAAAAAAATGTGTAACTAAATTGGAAAAATGGGGCAAATTTAAAGATTATATAAATATATATACATTTTTTATGTGAGCTGAAATAATCAAGTCACTACCTTTAATGCTGTCCATGGACAAACAGCATCAAAACTTTAAAGATTTAATTACAGTACCTGGTTTTCTCAATACCGGTAGTACCTAAACTTTTTTTCCTGATAAAAGACCGTTGTCATTTAACGGTACCCAGCCCTAGTGCTAACCCAAAGGTAATTTGGTTTTAATGTCTTCCCACAGTCCATGTAAAGCTGTCAGTTTTACACCATAATCATGGATCATGGATATCAGCTGCGTTAGTGTAAACCCATTGTGATGAAGATAGTCATCCAATGTATTGTGCAGCCCTAGTCCAGGGGTTCCCAAACTATGCAGGGTGTGTCACGGGCCAATACATTTAAAGTCCACTTTCATCATATTTGGTCTGAGCTTGGTCCTGGAGGACTTTAACTGGTGCCGGTTGTGTTTCAGGGCATGCTGATGAAGGCGGATGTAGAGGGAGAGATCCGCGTCAAATGCTACATGCCCAGCTGCTCAGGTCCGACACACACTCGACAGCTAATGAAATAAACACGTTTAGTTTCAGAGAGAATTCTAAACCTGCACAGTGAAGCTAGATGGAGAAATGGCTCCCTCTCGTGCCAGGGAAGTGGAATAACAGCACTTCGAATGTATCAATAATTTTCTTTCTGCATTTGTGTATTTGTCAGAGATGAGGATTGGACTAAATGAAGAGTTCAGCATTGGGAGGTCACAGCTCAGAGGTACAGACTCAGGAACACGAAATGTAAATAACTGAGGTGGGTATTTGGAACCCAAGGATTTTCAAGATGGTCATCCAGATGCACTTAAATGTTTAGTATTTTGTATCACATAGCTTCATTTGGGCAGCACGGTAGTACAGTGGTTAGCACTCGTGCTTCACAGCTAGAAGGTCTGGGTTCGAGGGCCTTTCTGTGTGGAGTTTGCATGTTCTCCCCGTGTCTGCGTAGGTTTCCTCCAGGTACTCCGGTTTCCCCTACCACTAAAAACATGTACAATAGGTGAAACCTCCAGCCAGGTGCTTCTGACCACCAGCCTGGCTCCACATCATGGAGATGGGTCCCCGAGCGCCGGCCCACGCTGGCAGCTCACTGCTCCTGCAGGTCGCCCCAGTGGCATTGAGGATGGGTCAAATGCAGAGAATGAATTTCCCTACGGGGATTAATACAGTATACCTTAACCTTAGCCTTAATCTAATCAATCTCATTACAATTTGAAAGGTCACACTGACTGAAATCTCAGTCTGCAGATGTTGCAGATACAATGTCCTCTGCTGAGAACTGGTTGTCCTTATGTCTTAAAGCTTCAAGCTACAAACATGTTTTAGTTTAGTTTATTTTATTTATTTGACAGGGACACGTACAGGAGCATTAATCAGCAGATGAAAAGATACTTTGTACCAGACTTTAGCTCCATCTGCCGTCCCCGAGACAGACAATTACAAAACACTACAAAAAGCATAAAAAAATACAGTTCATAATATTTACAGACAGTATTTACATTTATATACAATTTAAAAAAAGTACATTTTATTAAAAGGAAAACTTGTTCCTCTATAGTCTATACCCTCCCCTACCCTTCTCAGATGTCACATTTAGTTGTTGCTGTTGTTGTTTTCTTTAATGCTGACATGTTTGATTTCCCAGAACATGTTGTTTGAAATGTATGGGTTAATAAACAAATTTAGGTTTAGTGGTTTATATGAGCGATGGCGATGTCGTCACATCCGGGGGCCGTGGTAGGGATTTTATGTTTTAAACAAATGATAAGAATCCTATGATCGGCAAAAAACAATGTCCATAAACAGGGCATTGCTTCTCTTGCGCTGTAACAGATCTATCATTTTATAAAACCAAGTTAGAGGCCTGGATGCATCAGCTGTTACCGACCATTCACCAAAACATCCAGCCAAAATAGCGGATGTAAACAATAACAGCGATCGCTCGTATTCAGTCTTATCAGAATTAAGACTGAATTAACAACTTTAAATGTTACTGCTCCTGAAAGCGTGACAATAGCCAAGCAGCTTTTGTTTTTACCATTTAATTGCTTTAATCACTTATTGGTTTATATGAATTAAAAATTAATGAATATGTTTTATTTACGTGCCATTTACATTAATAATATAACAATATGTTCAATTAAAGATAATCCCTTTATCGGAAATCAAGAATCAGGACACAGAGCTTTCAGTCTCATTGTCCGTGCTTTATATAAATATATGTGTTGAGGTTTGTAGGAACCTGTTAGAGAATTAACAATGGTGTTGGAGAGGATAGATGAAGAATAGGCAGCAGTCTGGATGTCCTATACTCGAGAAGTTTATTTATCATCGGTGCGGGACCCAGAGACATGAACTCGAGGCGCTAGTCCTACCATTCAAGTCTGTCTATGCTTCCACAGAAAAGGGATAAATCCCCTCTCAGAGCGTCAGACTGATACGCAGGCGAGTAGGCGCCTGAGCACCACAGTCAAGGCGATGACACTGTACGACTAAAACAGCTTGACCCAAAATGATAAATAGCGATTTAATGTTATCCTCTATCTAACAGAACTGTATTAATATAATAAATTTGACCCGTTTCAAAATCCTTTGATAATGTAATAACTGAAGCCAACAATGTCATAACAACAGTAATCAAGTTATTTTATGTATCAACACAATGTGGCTACTTTGTCATGTCTTCTTTTAGGTTTGTGTATACCCACAGAACTTTGTTATGTAAATTGTTGGCTCTGTTGAACAATGTTAAACAGCATGGGACAGTTCAACACTGGAACAAGGAAGACACACACTTTTTTTTCTTTAAAAGCATTTAATTATAACATCATACAAGGATATCTGTAGATATAGACAAAGATATAGAAAAACTTGTCCTCACCTTCCTCTATGAAATATGTTCAACCGAATATAAAATCAAAAGCAGCATAATAATATTCCCAGTTTGTTCACTACTGTGAGTTTCTTTCACTCTTCCTCACCCTCCGCGGGCGGTCTCTTTCTCCTCCTGCTCGGGTCCTCTACCAGAGGCCTGGGAGCTTGAGGGTTCTGCGCAGTATCTTTGCTGTTCCTAGAACTGCACTTTTCTGGACTGAGATGTCTGATGTATTTCCTGGGATCTGCTGGAGCCACTCCTCCAGTTTGGGGGTCACTGCCCCGAGTGCCCCAACGACCACGGGCACCACTGATGCCTTCACCCTCCAGGTTTTCTCCAGGTCTTCTCTGAGCCCCTGGTATTTCTCTAGTTTCTTGTGTTCCTTTTTCCTGATGTTGCAATCACTTGGTATTGCTATGATTCAAGGCTTATTAAACAACAGTTTGTGGAAGATTCTAGCATGTTACAACAGAAATAACAAATCAAACTTTTTTTTTAGATGACATATCAGACAAACACTGATCTGGACCTTTTTGAGCTTATATTCAGTTCAAGCCTTTTAGGATGCAGAGATTCACAGAGTATCCCGTACGGGTTGTCTGTTTTACAACTGTCAGATACTCAAACTGTCGGACCTGATGATGAACCAGGCATTCTGTCTCAACTTGAACCTGAGGATTCACCTATTGTTGATGTGCATTGTGCAAATAGTCCTTTCCCTAAACAGCACTGAAGATCCTCACAGTGAGTCACTTTTCCAAACAGGGTTTTGAAAGTGACCCTGTTTCGTTATTCAATCAGGTATAGCTCCTTTAAATAGAAGTGTTTGTTTTGTGTTGAGGTTATTGAGTAGATGTGTTTGTTTTGTGTTGAGGTTATTGAGTAGATGTGTTTGTTTTGTGTTGGTTATTGAGTAGATGTGTTTGTTTTGTGTTGAGGTTGTTGAGTAGATGTGTTTGTTTTGTGTTGGTTATTGAGTGGATGTGTTTGTTTTGTGTTGAGGTTATTGAGTGGAAGTGTTTGTTTTGTGTTGAGGTTATTGAGTAGATGTGTTTGTTTTGTGTTGGTTATTGAGTAGATGTGTTTGTTTTGTGTTGGTTATTGAGTGTAAGTGTTTGTTTTGTGTTGAGGTTATTGAGTGGATGTGTTTGTTTTGTGTTGAGGTTATTGAGTGGAAGTGTTTGTTTTGTGTTGAGGTTATTGAGTGGAAGTGTTTGTTTTGTGTTGAGGTTATTGAGTGGAAGTGTTTGTTTGTGTTGGTTATTGAGTAGATGTGTTTGTTTTGTGTTGGTTATTGAGTGGAAGTGTTTGTTTTGTGTTGAGGTTATTGAGTGGATGTGTTTGTTTTGTGTTGAGGTTATTGAGTAGATGTGTTTGTTTTGTGTTGAGGTTATTGAGTAGATGTGTTTGTTTTGTGTTGAGGTTGTTGAGTAGATGTGTTTGTTTTGTGTTGGTTATTGAGTGGATGTGTTTGTTTTGTGTTGAGGTTATTGAGTGGAAGTGTTTGTTTTGTGTTGGTTATTGAGTGGATGTGTTTGTTTTGTGTTGAGGTTATTGAGTAGATGTGTTTGTTTTGTGTTGGTTATTGAGTAGATGTGTTTGTTTTGTGTTGGTTATTGAGTGGAAGTGTTTGTTTTGTGTTGAGGTTATTGAGTGGATGTGTTTGTTTTGTGTTGAGGTTATTGAGTGGAAGTGTTTGTTTTGTGTTGGTTATTGAGTGGATGTGTTTGTTTTGTGTTGAGGTTATTGAGTGGAAGTGTTTGTTTGTGTTGGTTATTGAGTAGATGTGTTTGTTTTGTGTTGGTTATTGAGTAGATGTGTTTGTTTTGTGTTGGTTATTGAGTGGATGTGTTTGTTTTGTGTTGGTTATTGAGTGGATGTGTTTGTTTTGTGTTGAGGTTATTGAGTAGATGTGTTTGTTTTGTGTTGGTTATTGAGTAGATGTGTTTGTTTTGTGTTGGTTATTGAGTGGATGTGTTTGTTTTGTGTTGGTTATTGAGTGGATGTGTTTGTTTTGTGTTGAGGTTATTGAGTGGATGTGTTTGTTTTGTGTTGAGGTTATTGAGTGGATGTGTTTGTTTTGTGTTGAGGTTATTGAGTGGAAGTGTTTGTTTTGTGTTGGTTATTGAGTAGATGTGTTTGTTTTGTGTTGGTTATTGAGTGGATGTGTTTGTTTTGTGTTGGTTATTGAGTGGATGTGTTTGTTTTGTGTTGAGGTTATTGAGTAGATGTGTTTGTTTTGTGTTGAGGTTATTGAGTAGATGTGTTTGTTTTGTGTTGAGGTTGTTGAGTAGATGTGTTTGTTTTGTGTTGGTTATTGAGTGGATGTGTTTGTTTTGTGTTGAGGTTATTGAGTGGAAGTGTTTGTTTTGTGTTGAGGTTATTGAGTGGATGTGTTTGTTTTGTGTTGAGGTTATTGAGTGGAAGTGTTTGTTTGTGTTGGTTATTGAGTAGATGTGTTTGTTTTGTGTTGGTTATTGAGTGGAAGTGTTTGTTTTGTGTTGGTTATTGAGTAGATGTGTTTGTTTTGTGTTGGTTATTGAGTAGATGTGTTTGTTTTGTGTTGGTTATTGAGTGGAAGTGTTTGTTTTGTGTTGGTTATTGAGTGGAAGTGTTTGTTTTGTGTTGGTTATTGAGTAGATGTGTTTGTTTTGTGTTGAGGTTATTGAGTGGAAGTGTTTGTTTTGTGTTGAGGTTATTGAGTGGATGTGTTTGTTTTGTGTTGGTTATTGAGTAGATGTGTTTGTTTTGTGTTGGTTATTGAGTGGAAGTGTTTGTTTTGTGTTGGTTATTGAGTAGATGTGTTTGTTTTGTGTTGAGGTTATTGAGTAGATGTGTTTGTTTTGTGTTGGTTATTGAGTGGAAGTGTTTGTTTTGTGTTGGTTATTGAGTGGAAGTGTTTGTTTTGTGTTGGTTATTGAGTAGATGTGTTTGTTTTGTGTTGAGGTTATTGAGTGGAAGTGTTTGTTTTGTGTTGAGGTTATTGAGTAGATGTGTTTGTTTTGTGTTGGTTATTGAGTGGAAGTGTTTGTTTTGTGTTGGTTATTGAGTGGATGTGTTTGTTTTGTGTTGGTTATTGAGTAGATGTGTTTGTTTTGTGTTGGTTATTGAGTGGAAGTGTTTGTTTTGTGTTGGTTATTGAGTGGAAGTGTTTGTTTTGTGTTGAGGTTATTGAGTGGAAGTGTTTGTTTTGTGTTGGTTATTGAGTGGATGTGTTTGTTTTGTGTTGAGGTTATTGAGTGGAAGTGTTTGTTTTGTGTTGGTTATTGAGTAGATGTGTTTGTTTTGTGTTGGTTATTGAGTGGATGTGTTTGTTTTGTGTTGAGGTTATTGAGTGGATGTGTTTGTTTTGTGTTGAGGTTATTGAGTGGAAGTGTTTGTTTTGTGTTGGTTATTGAGTGGAAGTGTTTGTTTTGTGTTGGTTATTGAGTAGATGTGTTTGTTTTGTGTTGAGGTTATTGAGTGGATGTGTTTGTTTTGTGTTGAGGTTATTGAGTGGAAGTGTTTGTTTTGTGTTGGTTATTGAGTAGATGTGTTTGTTTTGTGTTGAGGTTATTGAGTGGAAGTGTTTGTTTTGTGTTGGTTATTGAGTAGATGTGTTTGTTTTGTGTTGGTTATTGAGTAGATGTGTTTGTTTTGTGTTGAGGTTATTGAGTGGAAGTGTTTGTTTTGTGTTGAGGTTATTGAGTGGAAGTGTTTGTTTTGTGTTGGTTATTGAGTAGATGTGTTTGTTTTGTGTTGGTTATTGAGTAGATGTGTTTGTTTTGTGTTGGTTATTGAGTAGATGTGTTTGTTTTGTGTTGGTTATTGAGTAGATGTGTTTGTTTTGTGTTGGTTATTGAGTAGATGTGTTTGTTTTGTGTTGGTTATTGAGTGGAAGTGTTTGTTTTGTGTTGGTTATTGAGTGGATGTGTTTGTTTTGTGTTGAGGTTATTGAGTGGATGTGTTTGTTTTGTGTTGAGGTTATTGAGTGGATGTGTTTGTTTTGTGTTGGTTATTGAGTGGAAGTGTTTGTTTTGTGTTGGTTATTGAGCAGATGTGTTTTTTTTGTGTTGAGGTTATTGAGTGGATGTGTTTGTTTTGTGTTGGTTATTGAGTAGATGTGTTTGTTTTGTGTTGGTTATTGAGTGGATGTGTTTGTTTTGTGTTGAGGTTATTGAGTGGATGTGTTTGTTTTGTGTTGAGGTTATTGAGTGGATGTGTTTGTTTTGTGTTGGTTATTGAGTGGAAGTGTTTGTTTTGTGTTGGTTATTGAGCAGATGTGTTTTTTTTGTGTTGAGGTTATTGAGTGGAAGTGTTTGTTTTGTGTTGGTTATTGAGTAGATGTGTTTGTTTTGTGTTGGTTATTGAGTGGAAGTGTTTGTTTAGTGTTGGTTATTGAGCAGATGTGTTTTTTTGTGTTGAGGTTATTGAGTGGAAGTGTTTGTTTTGTGTTGGTTATTGAGTAGATGTGTTTGTTTTGTGTTGGTTATTGAGTGGAAGTGTTTGTTTTGTGTTGGTTATTGAGTAGATGTGTTTGTTTTGTGTTGGTTATTGAGTGGAAGTGTTTGTTTTGTGTTGGTTATTGAGTTGAAGTGTTTGTTTTGTGTTGAGGTTATTGAGTGGAAGTGTTTGTTTTGTGTTGAGGTTATTGAGTTGAAGTGTTTGTTTTGTGTTGGTTATTGAGTAGATGTGTTTGTTTTGTGTTGGTTATTGAGTAGATGTGTTTGTTTTGTGTTGGTTATTGAGTGGAAGTGTTTGTTTTGTGTTGGTTATTGAGTAGATGTGTTTGTTTTGTGTTGAGGTTATTGAGTGGAAGTGTTTGTTTTGTGTTGAGGTTATTGAGTGGAAGTGTTTGTTTTGTGTTGGTTATTGAGTAGATGTGTTTGTTTTGTGTTGGTTATTGAGTAGATGTGTTTGTTTTGTGTTGGTTATTGAGTGGAAGTGTTTGTTTTGTGTTGGTTATTGAGTAGATGTGTTTGTTTTGTGTTGAGGTTATTGAGTAGATGTGTTTGTTTTGTGTTGGTTATTGAGTGGATGCGTTTGTTTTGTGTTGAGGTTATTGAGTGGATGTGTTTGTTTTGTGTTGGTTATTGAGTAGATGTGTTTGTTTTGTGTTGAGGTTATTGAGTAGATGTGTTTGTTTTGTGTTGAGGTTATTGAGTAGATGTGTTTGTTTTGTGTTGAGGTTATTGAGTAGATGTGTTTGTTTTGTGTTGGTTATTGAGTAGATGTGTTTGTTTTGTGTTGTTATTGAGTAGATGTGTTTGTTTTGTGTTGAGGTTATTGAGTAGATGTGTTTGTTTTGTGTTGAGGTTATTGAGTAGATGTGTTTGTTTTGTGTTGTTATTGAGTAGATGTGTTTGTTTTGTGTTGAGGTTATGGAGTGGAAGTGTTTGTTTTGTGTTGGTTATTGAGTAGATGTGTTTGTTTTGTGTTGGTTATTGAGTAGATGTGTTTGTTTTGTGTTGAGGTTATTGAGTGGAAGTGTTTGTTTTGTGTTGAGGTTATTGAGTGGAAGTGTTTGTTTTGTGTTGAGGTTATTGAGTAGATGCGTTTGTTTTGTGTTGGTTATTGAGTAGATGTGTTTGTTTTGTGTTGGTTATTGAGTAGATGTGTTTGTTTTGTGTTGAGGTTATGGAGCGGCCGTGAGAGTCGATGAGTGCAGCTTTCACCAGAGTGTCAAACTGGATGAGTTTGACAGCAACAGGATCCTCCGGCTCTGCCCCTCACAGGGAGAGGTACAATGATGAACCTGTACAGAAACTCTACAAGAGGAGGTGTCTAGGGAGAGGGAGGGCTTCTGTGTATTTACTGTTTCTCCTGTTTACTTTACAGCAGAGTATAATGCAGTATCAGCTGAGTGAGGAGCTGCCGTGTGCCGCTCCGTTCAGACTGTTTCCTACAGTCGAGAGAGACGCTTCTGGACGGTAACTACTACTACTTCAACTGCTACGATTACTACTACTACTACTACTATGACTACTATGACTAGTAGTACTGTGACTACTACTACTACTAATACTAATACTAATCTGACTACTACTATGACTACTACTACTATTACTATGACTATTACTACTACTATGACTACTACTAATACTAATCTGACTTCTACTACTATTACTATGACTATTTCTACTATTACTATGACTACTACTACTACTACTATGACTACTACTACTACTATGACTAATACTAATACTACCACTACTACTACTATTGCTATGACTACGACTACGACTATGACTACGACTACTACTACCTAAATAAACACATTTGAACAATATTTTAGCACCCTCTGGCGATTACAGTATTTGGTGGATATTTCTACTCAACTGCATTTAACTAAAATCATTAAATGCACTTTTATTCAGGAAATCCACACATGTTCTTGAGATATCTATAAATACCTATGCACCTCTGCTGTGTCAGCCGGTCTTCAGCCCAAAGTGCTGCGGTTATATTTACACAAAGTACTGCTCTCGGGTCGAGAGCCTGTTACAGAAAATATAATTTGCATATTGACGATACAAATTCTCTTTACACACAGAATGTTCAAAGTCTGTTACACTTAAATATAAATCCAAAACATATTCTTAATGTTTTAACAACAATAAAGATCATGAGTTTCTTGAAATAGGTGTAGTGCTTTAAACTACAAGTTTAAGTCTTAAGAACACACTTTCCCGCTTGTTGCTAATCATTAGCTAAGTAAGGGATAATGCCATTATCAGAAATAAATGGATGACACAGAGGCGCGACGCGTCGTCCCTTTAGTTCTGAGAATGGACACCTTGTCGGGCATTATCCCACTTACACCATAGTCCCACAAACTGAAACTGTTCATTGGGGCCTGTTTGCTTTTTTTTTTAAGTCCTGGACATGAGTTATTTCACTTTTTAAGATGTTCTACCTGAAGCTA
This sequence comes from Gobius niger, assembly GCF_951799975.1. NCBI lineage: Eukaryota > Metazoa > Chordata > Actinopteri > Gobiiformes > Gobiidae > Gobius > Gobius niger. The sequence goes on from NC_136862.1 coordinate 35,242,798, forward strand.
GTTCCAGCTCAATTGTTTATCATTACACCTGCAGTGGAGTTATATAGAATGTGATTCAACTGTAGGGTTAGATGATCACTTTTTAATGTACACCCTCCAGCCAATCAGAATGGAGTATTCACCCAGTCCATGGTAAAACAGTGTTAATAAAGGCTGATGCACAGACTTTACTGTATCACCCCTTTAGGTCGACCTGTCCAGAGCCGTGTGAAAACCACCAAAGCTACTAACTTGTGTCTCTGCTCGTGTTCCACAGATTGCTGATGTACCTGAAGCTGCGCTGTGAATTGCCGCCCAAAATGTAATTCACACTTTCTTTGTGTTCATGTTCAAAACCAAACACATTTTTCAGAATCAATGGATTTTATGGAACTTAATGGAATTAAATGTAAACGGTAGCAGAAAAAATGATCATGTTCAGCGCTGGCTTAAAAACAAACGTTGGTGCAAAAAGAGATGCTTGTTTTTGTTAATCAAAGGGAGTGTGTGTTGCAGCAGAAAAACAAATGAGGAAGAAACATTTCAAAGTGAGTTTGCTGTGCACCCTTTTTCACTCTTAACAGCCCGGGCCTTAAAGGGGCTATAGGCAAGTTAGCCATTTTATACTCACTACTGCCACCTCAGGTCATACCTGTAACTGCACCTTCTATATTAAAGGGGGGGTATTATGCAAAATCGACTTTTTCAAGCTTTACATCATGTTATTAAGTCATTCCCTCATTAAAAACATGCCTGAAGTGTTGCCTTGGCACATTCACGTATTTTCGAGTAGTCCGTAAAAACTCTGATGGCGGCCATTTTAGGGATAAAACGCCTGATTCCTTCTGGGAACGCCTCCACCGCCTGGAGACGCCCCGATCCTTTCATCACCAGCCGAGTAACCAACCACTGCTCCTCAGCAGAACCCCCTCCCCGCAGTGTCCAGCCCTAAGATGTAAACAGAGTCATCATGGAGGATTAGCTTCATGTGTTGTGAACCGGAGCCACAGCAGCTCTGAGACTTTTACAAAGACACACATCAGTGTTTCTGTTACCGAAACACCCAGGATTAAAACCGGTGACAAGAACACTTATTTCAGTGTCTGGTTCTGCGCTGGGCTTTGATGATGCACAGAGCCTCCGGAGAAAGCTAATGCTAAGCTAAAGTCATCACGTGAAAACGAGAAATATGCACAAATAAAGTCAATAAAACCACCACACACATAAAGAACCGTTTAACAATGATCACACACGGAGCCTGGCTTGTTGATTTTGTAGTTTATTGCTCACATTTCATCTACAATGGGTCATAGCCGAGTGGTTTTCTCCCGGAGCTAACAAGCTAGCCGCGACAAGCTAACGGGAAAATTCACTGAATACAAGCAGCATATTATGCATTGAAAACGCCACTACAACAGGCAACTGCTTGAAGCAGCCTTTATGATGATCACACACTGAGCCTGGCTTGTTGATTTTGTAGTTTATTGCTCACATTTCATCTACAGTGAGTCGTAGCCGAGTGGTTTCTCCAGGAGCTAAGGCACTATTAGCCGCGACAAGCTAACAACCTTCACCTTCACAACATTCATTGAAAACAGGCAGCATATTATGCACAAATAACGTCAATAAAGCAGCAACTACTCGAAGCAGCCTTTACGATGATCACACAATGAGCCTGGCTTTACACATTTGTGGTTTATTGCAGACTTTTCATCAACAATGAGCTGTAGTCGATTATAACAAGCTAACGGGTAACCTCGAAAAACCATTGTCCACCTGCACAGATAATGTCCGTCTCTGAATGGTATGGGCTCCTGCAGATCCTGGTGTCGTCCATGGGGGTATAGTTAGAGATCCATAGGGCATGGCAGTAGCAAAGAGAAGCCTCCAAACAGCAGTTATTTTTCAGGCAAGAGCCCCTTCCAAGCGTCCGGTGTGGAAGGTTTGTCTCCAAATAATATCCTGTGTGGCCATTGTTCACAAAGTGATAAACAGTAGCTCCTTTCCAACAATAAAGATTAAAATGCACCGATCGTAGTTTCAATACTGTGGAGACAACGAGCGCAGTGTTGTTGTGATGCCACAGACAGTGTGTGGAGGGGGCGTGTCGGAAAGGGTCAGAGGTTCTTAAAGAGACAGAGGCCTATTTCAAGACGTTTGCTACGGCCATTTTGAAAGAGCAATTTTATACAAGGCAGTTATTCTAATTTACTGCATTGACAGACCAACAGAAGGTTTGTCATCATTGTAGTGTGATATAGACTGGTGCTATGTGACTGAAAAAAGCATAATACCCCCTCTTTAAGCTTGTGCATGAATTATCACCTTTCTGAGTGACAGTGCAGGATTTTAGAGGCAGTTGTGGTGAACAGGTCTGGGCTCATTCTACACATTAGGACATTGTTGAAACATGTAGGGTGAGGAAAATACTTAAATGTAACATTTTTAAACTCGGTGTAGTCCCTTTAGCTGCTGGTCCTACATTACACGAGATAAGGTAAGGCAGCTGTGTGAAGGTGGCCCCCCATTAAACATACATTTATATTCAAAACATGTCAATTGTTTGTGCTGTTTTGTGTTGTAAAAAATTGTGTTTGAGCTGTTTTCATTTCTGAGATTTTGCTGAGTCTTTTTTGCATGCAGTGTGTGTTGCCGTTCGCCTCTGACACGTGCGCACTCCTCAGAGGAGGACGAGGGTTCCTGCCTCAAGGTTCTTAAGTTTGTAATAGTTTAAAAACCAAACCAGTACAAATAAAAATCTTTACAGCACCAAACAGCACAGATGTAGAGGAAGAGGTTGACACAATTTTTACCTGTTTTGGAGCTTTATAACGGGTTGGGTGACCAATAAAACGATCATTATTATCTCAAAAACAATAACTGCACAAATGAAGATTTTACAGCTCAAGACAGCACAAACGATCAACATATTTTTTATATAAATATGAGCATGATGAAGGGCCAGCTTCACGGAGGTGGAAAAGGCCCCAGTAGTATTTGGCCGCTTAGCAGAAGTTGATCCTTTCACTACCACTGTGTAGCAAAGGTTTTGTCCCCCAGATCAAAATTTCTAATAATGTGAATATTATTAGAAAGGTAAGTTGTGCAAAGGTGGCCAAATGTTCTACAGTGGGATGGAAAAGTTTAGACCTAGCATTAAAACAAGCCTCATGCATTCTGGAAACAAAAAAAACAGAGGTTAAAATGGAATATTTTGGCCTGAATGTGCAACGGTCAGTTTGGAGAAGAAGGGGCTCAGAATTTCTGTCCAACTGTGGAGATCCATCATCCTTTGGGTTTGTTTTGCAGTCGGTGTCACAGGGAACGTTTCATGGCTAGAACAAAGAATGGATTAAATTAATTTCCAACAAATTCCGCAGGAAAACGTAATGTCATTTGAAAAGCTGAAGTTACAAATGACTTCTTCAGATGGGTAACACAGCTCAAACGATGCTTTACGATGGTTTATCAAGAGCTGCAGTCTGAAGGTTTAGCTGTGGGCCTCAGTCTCCTGACCTAAACATCATATACGATCTGCGCATAAACCTCCAGGAGTGCATGACAAGACAGCTCAGAAATCTGGAAGACTTTTGTTTAGAAAAAAGTACTAAAATCCCTTAAAACTAGAAATGAAAGACTCTTATCTGCCTAGAAAACGCCTCTGAAGCTGTGATACTTGCCATATTTGGGGACTGTGAGGCTTTTATTCTGCAGGGTGTCCAAACAGTGCACGTTCTTTTCAGACGGAGAGTTTGGGCCAATACAACTGTATGGAAGAGGATTTGGTGATTTGGATTTTGGATTGATTTGGACGTGATTAAAGTGGCATAATATAAAAACAGTTGCTAACATTTTGTCCTGTTGTTTTTCCTCAGAGCTGCCATAAATGTCCAAGCCTCGGTCCACGTTCCCAAAGGCTGCGTCAGGTCAGAACATTCAAATGTGCAACGCAAATCTGACGATCCAGGCTCACATAAGAAAATTTATTCAAACTCCTCACGGCATGACGTCACTGCTGTCAATACTGTCTTCATCCACGCAAATCTTCTGCTGTAGCTTCAGACTCAGAGTGCACCAAACTCAAACCGTGCGGCGCTTTAAACATGTGAGCTAGGCATGTGCCATTAATAACATATGACTGGTAGGTGACTGAGTTGGCGACTGAGTAGGCGACTGAGTAGGCGACTGAGTAGGGGACTGAGTAGGGGACTGAGTAGGCGACTGAGTAGGGGACTGAGTAGGGGACTGAGTAGGGGACTGAGTAGGCGACTGAGTAGGGGACTGAGTAGGGGACTGAGTAGGGGACTGAGTAGGCGACTGAGTAGGGGACTGAGTAGGGGACTGAGTAGGGGACTGAGTAGGCGACTGAGTAGGGGACTGAGTAGGGGACTGAGTAGGCGACTGAGTTGGCGACTCGTAGGGGACTGAGTAGGGGACTGAGTAGGGGACTGAGTAGGGGACTGAGTAGGGGACTGAGTAGGGGACTGAGTAGGCGACTGAGTAGGGGACTGAGTAGGGGACTGAGTAGGGGACTGAGTAGGGGACTGAGTAGGGGACTGAGTAGGGGACTGAGTAGGGGACTGAGTTGGCGACTGAGTAGGCGACTGAGTAGGGGACTGAGTAGGGGACTGAGTAGGGGACTGAGTAGGCGACTGAGTAGGGGACTGAGTAGGGGACTGAGTAGGGGACTGAGTAGGGGACTGAGTAGGCGACTGAGTTGGCGACTCGTAGGGGACTGAGTAGGGGACTGAGTAGGGGACTGAGTAGGCGACTGAGTAGGCGACTGAGTAGGGGACTGAGTAGGGGACTGAGTAGGGGACTGAGTAGGGGACTGAGTAGGCGACTGAGTAGGCGACTGAGTAGGGGACTGAGTAGGCGACTGAGTAGGGGACTGAGTAGGGGACTGAGTAGGGGACTGAGTAGGCGACTGAGTAGGGGACTGAGTAGGCGACTGAGTAGGGGACTGAGTTGGCGACTGAGTAGGCGACTGAGTTGGCGACTCGTAGGGGACTGAGTAGGGGACTGAGTAGGGGACTGAGTAGGGGACTGAGTAGGCGACTGAGTTGGCGACTCGTAGGGGACTGAGTAGGGGACTGAGTAGGGGACTGAGTAGGGGACTGAGTAGGCGACTGAGTAGGGGACTGAGTTGGCGACTGAGTAGGCGACTGAGTAGGGGACTGAGTAGGCGACTGAGTAGGCGACTGAGTAGGGGACTGAGTAGGCGACTGAGTAGGGGACTGAGTAGGCGACTGAGTTGGCGACTCGTAGGGGACTGAGTAGGGGACTGAGTAGGGGACTGAGTTGGCGACTGAGTAGGCGACTGAGTAGGCGACTGAGTTGGCGACTCGTAGGTGACTGAGTAGGGGACTGAGTAGGGGACTGAGTAGGGGACTGAGTTGGCGACTGAGTAGGCGACTGAGTTGGCGACTCGTAGGTGACTGAGTAGGGGACTGAGTAGGCGACTGAGTAGGGGACTGAGTTGGCGACTGAGTAGGCGACTGAGTTGGCGACTGAGTTGGCGACTCGTAGGTGACTGAGTAGGGGACTGAGTAGGGGACTGAGTAGGCGACTGAGTTGGCGACTCGTAGGGGACTGAGTAGGGGACTGAGTAGGGGACTGAGTAGGGGACTTAGTTGGCGACTGAGTAGGGGACTGAGTAGGGGACTGAGTAGGGGACTGAGTAGGGGACTTAGTTGGCGACTGAGTAGGGGACTGAGTAGGGGACTGAGTAGGGGACTTAGTTGGCGACTGAGTAGGGGACTGAGTAGGGGACTGAGTAGGCGACTGAGTTGGCGACTGAGTTGGCGACTCGTAGGGGACTGAGTTGGGGACTGAGTAAGGGACTGAGTAGGTGACTGAGTTGGCGACTCGTAGGTGACTGAGTAGGGGACTGAGTTGGCGACTGAGTTGGCGACTCGTAGGTGACTGAGTAGGGGACTGAGTTGGCGACTGAGTTGGCGACTGAGTTGGCGACTCGTAGGGGACTGAGTTGGCGACTGAGTAGGCGACTGAGTTGGCGACTCGTAGGGGACTGAGTAGGGGACTGAGTAGGGGACTGAGTTGGCGACTGAGTTGGCGACTCGTAGGTGACTGAGTTGGGGACTGAGTAGGGGACTGAGTAGGTGACTGAGTTGGCGACTCGTAGGTGACTGAGTAGGGGACTGAGTTGGCGACTGAGTTGGCGACTCGTAGGTGACTGAGTAGGGGACTTAGTTGGCGACTGAGTAGGGGACTGAGTAGGGGACTGAGTAGGCGACTGAGTTGGCGACTGAGTTGGCGACTCGTAGGGGACTGAGTTGGGGACTGAGTAGGGGACTGAGTAGGTGACTGAGTTGGCGACTCGTAGGTGACTGAGTTGGCGACTGAGTTGGCGACTGAGTTGGCGACTCGTAGGTGACTGAGTAGGGGACTTAGTTGGCGACTGAGTAGGGGACTGAGTAGGGGACTGAGTAGGCGACTGAGTTGGCGACTGAGTTGGCGACTCGTAGGGGACTGAGTTGGGGACTGAGTAGGGGACTGAGTAGGTGACTGAGTTGGCGACTCGTAGGTGACTGAGTTGGCGACTGAGTTGGCGACTGAGTTGGCGACTCGTAGGTGACTGAGTTGGCGACTGAGTTGGCGACTGAGTTGGCGACTCGTAGGTGACTGAGTAGGGGACTGAGTAGGGGACTGAGTTGGCGACTGAGTTGGCGACTGAGTCGGCAACTGAGTTGACGACTGAGTTGACGACTCGTAGGTGACTGAGCTGGCGACTGAGTTTGGCGACTGAGTTTGGCGACAGACTGGAGTTTATCACTGATGATGCTTTCTCTGTGTCCGCTGCTGCTCTCGTCCCTCCCAACAAAGTGTCCGTCACAGGCCAGTGACCCGTCTTTTTTGTCAAAGCGTCTCGGTGTGTGTCGGCCTATAGTCAGAGAAATATTTGTACTCACTAAAAAACACAAAAAATTCTAGAGCTGCCGATTTTCATCTATTTATTGTTTTTAGGTAAAGTGTATCAACAAACCTTGAAAAATGTTAAAGTAAATCACAGTAAAAAAACAAAAGGACAACAACTGAAGTCAGCGTGCAGTTTGTAACAAAGATTTTGAAACAACCATATTATTAAAACAAAAATAATCTAAACAATAAAACAAAAACAAATCTTAAATTAAAATATGAATCGATCCCTAAAAAACTGTGATGATTTAGCCATTTAATATCAATCCTCATCCTCCTCCTCATCCTCCTCTGCTCCTCATCCTCCTCTGCTCCTCATCCTCCTCCCCTCCTCTGCTCCTCATCCGCCTCTCCTCCTCTGCTCCTCATCCTCCTCCCCTCCTCTCCTCCTCTCCTCTCCTCCTCTCCTCCTCTCCTCTCCTCCTCTCCTCCTCTCCTCCTCTCCTCCTCTCCTCCTCATCCTCCTCCTCTCCTCTCCTCCTCTCCTCCTCCTCCTCCTCTCCTCCTCTCCTCTCCTCCTCATCCTCCTCTCCTGGCCTGTAGTCTGTCTCAGGAGCTGAGCAGTCCGGAGCAGGTGGCGGAGCTGCAGACCCAGAGTCGAGTCGTGCTTTGGTCCATCCCAAAGTTCAGCGGTGGAACACAGCTGTCTGCTCTGTTTAAGGTACAAAATCAACTCAGATCAACAAACCGAGAGTTAAAGTCTCACTGTGGAACATTTCACCCCGTAAACACAATAAAACACAAGCACATATTTCATCCTGACCCCAACATTTCCTACTTTTTCAGCAATTCAGCGACAAAATGTGAAGGTATTTAATTGACAGAGCCAGGTTTAAATGTGTGCTTTTATTTCTTTAGTTTTTAAATAGTTATTAGTACAAAAGCCTTGTTCTCTGGGTTCCAAAACTCAATAAATAAATGAGATATTCACAGAAAAACTGTGAAAAAAACTTCCAAATGTCTCTAGTCTGTAGGAGCTTAAGTGGAGATGTTGCAATGAGTGCAATTTGACTGAAACACATCTATTAGCAGCCGGTGGGTAGTACTCAGTTACATTTACTCAAGTACATGTACTTAAGTTACTTGTTGAAGTAATTGTACTTTTGCAAGTATTTTTTTCATACAGTCCTTTTTAATTCTTCATAATAATTGATCTTTTTTTAGTATGCAGCTCTTACTTAAGCAAACACTTTTGACTTCTACTTGAGTAAAATGGGTAATGAGTAAATACTTGGCTCCTCTACCCACGTCTGGTGAGTTGCTGGTGACAGCTCTGCTCTCCTCACAGCTGGAGGTGCCGGGCCTCAGCTCGGCGTCGCTGATGGAGGTGGGACCGGTTGGACTCAGCTTTGAAGTCCCGAAATGGACCTGCACTGGACTCCAGATCCGCTTCCTCAGACTGAGCCCTGTCCAGCCCAGTCCTGGGGAGAGATGGGTCCGATACACCACACACTCTGACTCCTACACTGTCCGAATGTGAACCACAGTAATGATCCTGCAGACTGTGGAAGAGTATGTAGAACAAAAAGAGGACTTCTGAAGAGCAAAAACAAAGCCTGAAGAAAACTTGAGGAAGTGCATTGTAAAAAGGCCATGTCATATTTTATTATTATTTTATTATTTGTATAACAAAGTATATGACTATACTGACTTCAATAAATTATAGATACACAGTTTTGGGCTCAATATTTATCAAGATTTTTGCATTTTCTCCTCATTTTTCAAATGTAACACTTAACTTTTTACCCAAAGTAAGTTGTGCCTCATTGTATTTCAAGTTCATTGTGGGATATTTCAAGATTTAGTTGATCTCAGCACAGCTGTTGTTGTAAGGTTCATAACCATAAGCGTCCTGAATTTATTAGAGAAAGGTTTAAACCCAGAGAGACTGGCTATAATCGAAGAGGAACTCGTGTTTATCAGAAAAGTATATTTAGAACAAAAACCAAAGCCAGATGTGTCTCCGTCAGAGGAGTAAATGTATGGAATAGTCTGAATGACACCTTAAAAATACGATGTATCTGACTGATTCGAGCCAAATCTATTGATGAAATGTGTGACTTGTGTGAATTCACGTATGCTTGCCGCTTTACGTTAAGCTGTAATAAGGTTTGGCTTTAGACACAGTATGGGTTTCACTTCAGCCAAAAGTCTTTTCAGTCATTGTTTCAGTGTTTTCAAGTTTTGTAGTTAATCGTGTCTGTGTGAAGATACCGACTGACATAAACTACCACTACACAGAAGTACTTTTTGGACCTAGTGTGGCAGGGACAGGTGTGGTCAGGTGATCACAGGAGGCTATAAAGGGAGGAGCTACACAGGCTTGCTTCCTCTTTCTGAGCAGGCCTGTGCACACGTTGCTTCCTGGTGAGAACAGTTTTAGGTTTTAAGGTTCTTTTTATTGTAAAACACTACATTGTAAATGATTTTGTATTCTTTTAAGGGTCTTAACAGTCCAGTTTTAAAGGTATGCTTTTAATTGTAAATTGTTCTGTTATATTGTTTAATAATCGCACTGTGCTTTTATAGGCTCAGTGCTGGTTGCCGTTTATTTTTGAGTTAGTTTCAGCTTACTGTGTCATTTCATTTTAAACAAGATCTTCCCAATTGGTGTGGACCTAATCTAGCAACAGCTGGGTGGGACAGGGGTTGACTCTAGGTGGTGATTTTATTTGTAGTTTTGGTGGTGGTGGCACATGTATATATGGGTGATTTCAGTCAGACAGACGGACGGACGGACGGACGGACGGACGGACGGACGGACGGACGGACGGACGGACGCCCGCCCGCCCGCCCGCCCGCCCGCCCGCCCTCTCTGATTGGTTGACTCCCCTTCCTGTTTGCTTGCGAATGTACCGCTGTGGGAAATGGAATCGACTCTGTGGTGACCAGACTCACCCGCTGGTAGAGTTCCCAGGCTACTTGTGGTCCCCACCACTCATCATAAGACCCGAGGGGACCGGTCATTTCAGGCTGTGGAACACCCTGTCTCTGCATCTGGCTGACAAACAAAGGATCTGAAGACACGTATGTTTAAGAAAGCTTTTGGTTGATGCGTTTTCACTAGTGTCACTTTAATTCTATACCAGTCATTTTGAAATTGTTTGTATTTACCTTTACCTGGACGGGGCCTTTCAGTGTGGAGTTTACATGTTCTCCCCGTGTCTGTGTAGGTTTCCTCCGGATACTTCAGTTTCCCCTACCACTAAAAACATGTACAATAGGTGAATCCTCCAGCCAGCCTAGCTCCACATCTGGAAGCGGCCCCAAGCAAGAATGTCGGTAGGGGGCCCTCTGGTGCCCGCTCGGTGTACTGTGCACTGGGAGAGAGGACATCATTTGGGCAGGAGCACCAAGAATCTGGTGAAGCCATGAGTAAAAGGTTTGTCCACTGCTCATTATAAGTTAACATTAGGAAACCATGACTACCTGTCATACCTGTCAATCAGGATAAAGAGCGCCACGGAGCATTGGTGGAGAGGTGATGTAACTGCATCACCAAAATCAGTAGGAAGACTGAGGCTGCGTCCGAAACGAGCTCTTACGCCAAACCGGATGTGCGTCAGCGTCCGCCATGACAAGAAGCTTCCGAATTGCCCTGTCAGTTAGGAAGTAGTTAGGAAAAGGAGCCTCAATGCTAACAATCATAGCCACTTTAGCATAGGGACCTCTGATGCTAACTATCATAGCCACTTTAGCATAGGGACCTCTGATGCTAACTATCATAGCCACTTTAGCATAGGGACCCCTGATGCTAACTATTATAGCCACTTTAGCATAGGGACCTCTGATGCTAACTATCATAGCCACTTTAGCATAGTGACCTCTGGTGCTAACTATCATAGCCACTTTAGCATAGGGACCTCTGGTGCTAACTATCATAGCCACTTTAGCATAGGGACCTCTGATGCTAACTATCATAGCCACTTTAGCATAGGGACCTCTGATGCTAACTATCATAGCCACTTTAGCATAGGGACCTCTGATGCTAACTATCATAGCCACTTTAGCATAGGGACCTCTGATGCTAACTATCATGGCCACTTTAGCATAGGGACCTCTGATGCTAAATATCATAGCCACTTTAGCATAGTGACCTCTGGTGCTAACTATCATAGCCACTTTAGCATAGGGACCTCTGATGCTAACTATCATAGCCACTTTAGCATAGAGACCTCTGATGCTAACTATCATAGCCACTTTAGCATAGTGACCTCTGATGCTAACTATCATAGCCACTTTAGCATAGTGACCTCTGATGCTAACTATTATAGCCACTTTAGCATAGGGACCTCTGATGCTAACTATTATAGCCACTTTAGCATAGGGACCTCTGATGCTAACTATCATAGCCACTTTAGCATAGTGACCTCTGGTGCTAACTATCATAGCCACTTTAGCATAGGGACCTCTGGTGCTAACTATCATAGCCACTTTAGCATAGGGACCTCTGATGCTAACTATCATAGCCACTTTAGCATAGTGACCTCTGATGCTAACTATCATAGCCACTTTAGCATAGGGACCTCTGATTCTAACTATCATAGCCACTTTAGCATAGGGACCTCTGGTGCTAACTATCATAGCCACTTTAGCATAGGGACCTCTGATGCTAACTATCATAGCCACTTTAGCATAGTGACCTCTGATGCTAACTATCATAGCCACTTTAGCATAGGGACCTCTGATGCTAACTATCATAGCCACTTTAGCATAGGGACCTCTGATGCTAACTATCATAGCCACTTTAGCATAGTGACCTCTGATGCTAACTATCATAGCCACTTTAGCATAGGGACCTCTGGTGCTAACTATCATAGCCACTTTAGCATAGGGACCTCTGGTGCTAACTATCATAGCCACTTTAGCATAGGGACCTCTGGTGCTAACTATCATAGCCACTTTAGCATAGGGACCTCTGGTGCTAACTATCATAGCCACTTTAGCATAGGGACCTCTGATGCTAACTATCATAGCCACTTTAGCATAGTGACCTCTGATGCTAACTATCATAGCCACTTTAGCATAGGGACCTCTGATTCTAACTATCATAGCCACTTTAGCATAGGGACCTCTGGTGCTAACTATCATAGCGACTTTAGCATAGGGACCTCTGATGCTAACTATCATAGCCACTTTAGCATAGTGACCTCTGATGCTAACTATCATAGCCACTTTAGCATAGGGACCTCTGATGCTAACTATCATAGCCACTTTAGCATAGGGACCTCTGATGCTAACTATCATAGCCACTTTAGCATAGTGACCTCTGATGCTAACTATCATAGCCACTTTAGCATAGGGACCTCTGGTGCTAACTATCATAGCCACTTTAGCATAGGGACCTCTGGTGCTAACTATCATAGCCACTTTAGCATAGGGACCTCTGGTGCTAACTATCATAGCCACTTTAGCATAGGGACCTCTGGTGCTAACTATCATAGCCACTTTAGCATAGGGACCTCTGATGCTAACTATCATAGCCACTTTAGCATAGGGACCTCTGATGCTAACTAACCGGTGATTAGGAGCTATGTGCCGTCCCATAAGCCACTGCGCCAAATCCCCCCACCCCCCTCGCCCCCACCCTCGAGTGATTCATGAGCAACCACTGTTGATTGACAGGAGCACATTTAATAATATAAATAATAATAATAATAAAAAGATTGTGCACAAGCCAAACTTTATAAAAGTGATAAATCCATGTTGTCGTCCCCACAGCTCAGTCACATGTCAGTGTTAAAGAGTAAACTCAGGAAACAGATTAAATGCTTTTGTTTTCATTTAGTAGAACTTAAGCCACATGGATCATTTGCTGCTGTCGCTTTATGAAACAGCTGCTGAAATAAAATAACACTAAAGGGAAATGTTTGGATCATTTGGATTTATTTTTCTCCTTAAATGTCTTTGTTTGGACACTATGTTGTTGTTGGACACTAGGGGGCGACATGCACTTTTGTTTGGCCTGCGCTCCACCAATAACTTTAAAGAAGAAGAAAAGCAGCTGTTGGTGATGTCACTTCCCTTTCCCCTGTTTAAGGACGGACGGATTGTTCAAATGCTGCCGAAGGTCTAGTTCCCAAACTGCACAGATCTAACAGTCGCCCCATGAAAGGTTCAGGAGTTACTAGTGTTAGAGCTTAGAGGAGACAATTTGATGGTTTCAGACACAGACTGTGTATTTCAAGCATTTACTGCAGGGTTCTGAGTGACAGGTTGGTTCATGGGGCCCTTGAGTGTTTCCTTTACTTGAACATAGCGATGATTAAAAGGCGGCTGATGTCTTTGCTTTGATGTGGCTGTTTGAGTTCAGTTCTGAGTCAGCTTCATGTTTCCACTTCCTCTTTCTGCACCCTCTGTGTCTGTGGGTCACGACACCAGTGGCTTTTAAACCCGGCTTCTTCAAACCTTCATCCAGGAACTTTCCGCCGTTGTGGAGCCATATTGTCGACAGGACAGTTTCTTCTCTTGTTCCCACGGACACAAAACGTCCTCAACATACTCGACCTGGTCTTAGATAATATATTTCTCCCACAATGTAGGAAGGCATAATTATGAAACTATATATTTTTGGGGGGTGGCTAATCAGATTCCAGAGATGGCCCCTTTTCATCCTTTGGTTTGCTTCACGGACATTTAGCCTTGGGGACAGCAGGACAGCTTTACTACCTGCCTCCGTCGCCCTGGTTTCAAACCTCCGGCCCAAGGCAAGATTCAACTGTAAAATCATGTTTGTCCCAACTGAGAGAGTGCACTATGGGAGTGCCACAGGGATCTATCTTGGGGCCATTATTGTTTATATATAAATGATCTCCCATCCGTGTGTGATGATGTGGATGTCCAGATGTTTGCTGACGACACCGTTATCTACACGGATGGGAAGGACCATGAACAAGTGGCAACCAAGCTCTCCGTGGCATTGGACAACATCTCTGTATGGTTGAATGATTCCTGTCTAACACTGAATGTGAGTAAAACTCATGGAGCCCAGTTGTGACTGCTGCTGCTGAGGTTGGGACAGATGGGCTGTCACATCATGAGACACCATAGTTTCTGTTTCCAGCAGGAGGTGTTTGATCTTCTCCACAAACTCCTTTGTGTTTTCCACATGGTGTTCTGTGTTGCCAACTAACAGGGACAAAATGGTCTTGAGGAAAACCTTTGTGTATTTTTGGATAGCCCATAAATACATGGAATCGCCTCTCCCTTGCTTGAAATGCAGCTCTGTCAATTATTTCTTCCTTTTCCAGCCTCTGAAGGTAATCTATGATGTTCTTTCTTTAGCATCCCGGAGCAGGTGATTGATCTTGGCCTCGTAGTCAGCTGTGTTAAGGACCACTGTTCATCTGCTGGAAGGATCTGGATGCTGTCGACCTTCTTCAAAGTTCAACTTCAAAGTTGCCAGTGCCCTTCTTTCTATACCCGCTGACACATTCAGTCGAAGCTCTCCTGCTTCAGACTCCGCCATCTTGTTGTTCCTGATGGAAAAATGGAGGAAAAATGGAACAGCATCAACATCCAAACCCTCTCCTCGCTGTGAAGTCTGGAGCAGGAGCATCAGGGTCTGGACTACGTGCTTCATCAATAGACAAATGTATTCATAAGTTAAGATCAAGATATTATGCAGAAAAGCCTCAAACATTCACAACATGCATGGAATAAGTAAGTGAACCCCTACAACTAAAGAAAAGCAGTAACTGCTTTCCTGTAGTTGCAGATCAGACACTCGATCAGGATGAATCTCGCTCATTCCTCTTTACAAAACTGCTGCAGTTCAGCGAGATTCAGGCGGTGTACTCACTTATTCCACGCTCTCCTGTGAATGTTTATATGTTGTTGCCAATAAAAATATGATCAAATGTAAATGTTTGTGTAGTATTAGTTTAACCAGACTCTGTTTAATCATTCTTGTGATTTTGATGAAGATCAAACCACATTTAGTGACCAATAAATGTGAGAAATTGTACTCACTTTTTCTCGCTTGAGAGTTTGAGAAATTTGCTAAGAACAGAGTGAACACATCAACAGACCCTCTACACCCCCCACTGGTCAGTAAGAACACAGTGAACACATCAACAGACCCTCTACACCCCCCACTGGTCAGTAAGAACAGAGTGAACACATCAACAGACCCTCTACACCCCCCACTGGTCAGTAAGAACAGAGTGAACACATCAACAGACCCTCCACACCCCCCACTGGTCAGTAAGAACAGAGTGAACACATCAGCAGACCCTCTACACCCCCCACTGGTCAGTAAGAACAGAGTGAACACATCAACAGACCCTCCACACCCCCCACTGGTCAGTAAGAACAGAGTGAACACATCAACAGACCCTCCACACCCCCCACTGGTCAGTAAGAACAGAGTGAACACATCAACAGACCCTCCACACCCCCCACTGGTCAGTAAGAACAGAGTGAACACATCAACAGACCCTCTACACCCCCCACTGGTCAGTAAGAACAGAGTGAACACATCATTAGACCCTCTCCACCCCCCACTGGTCAGTAAGAACAGAGTGAACACATCATTAGACCCTCTACACCCCCACTGTTCTTACTGACCAGTGGGGGGTGTAGAGGGTCTAGTGCATTCACAATGTCTGCTCAAACATATATCCGTATAGTGAGTGAGTGGTTGGTGGTGGTGGGAGGGGCTGATGACACAGATTGGCTGCCTCGCTTCTGTCAGACTACCCCAGGGCAGCTGTGGCTACGATTTGTTGGAGTGTGGAGTGAATGAATAATTAATAATTTCGGGAGTGTCCAGAAAAGCACTAAATAAAACCAATTTGTTAATAAATATATTACATTTAAGCATGTTCAGCGTGTAATGAACATCCATCCATCTTGGTCCACTTGTCCGTTGCCGGGTCGTGGGGGCAGCTGAGCACTGCTCCAGCCCCTGATGGCGCCCCCTGCAGGTGGTGGGTCCACTTGAGGCCTGTTGGTCTCTCATAAGGGGCTTCTGAATGAACATGCTGAAGGTAAATGTAAACATAAGTGCTATTCTTGACATACTTTTTGAAGTGTACTAAAGATATTCCATTACTTCATCTGAAGTGTTTAGTAAAGATTCGTGCACAGATATTTTGGCACACAACTAAATTGGACTTTAGCGCGTTTTGTTGAGTATAAATGCATTATACGTAGTATGGATAGACATCAAAATCTACACACACAAATAAAATATAAGGTGTATTTAAAATGTTCATATTTACCAAACCATGTGAATAAGTACATCACGCAATTCTGTAATGTCAAGTCACATTAACTGACAGGAAACAACCACATCCTTACTTTGAACGCCACTTCCACATGTGTTACTTTCTGTCTCTGCAGATTCAAACCTCGGACTCGTCACCTGAGCTGTTCAGACACACGGTGAACATCTTCAGTCTAAAGCTGAAACATAAACTAGCACTAAAGACGTGCTGTCTGTAATAATCATTACTGGTGTTGTCATGTTCATCAGTGTTTCAAACTTTTCAAACATTACAAATACAAGTTACATTATAAGTTACCAGATCACAAAGACGACAACGGAAGTGATGAAAACCCTCTCACCATCAGCTCTTCCTGAGCTGCAGGAGGAGTTTGTGATGCACCAGGAAGTGTCTGTGATGACACTTGTAATCATGTATTTTTCATTCTTAACCATATTGTTGATGTTTGTTATTTTGCTTGCCCCTGGCCAAAATAAAGAAATAAAGAAACATTCAAAAGTAAAGCTGTCATGACATACAAAAAGGTCTTCAAGTGCCTTTTGAAGGAGTCCAGAGTTCGTGGCTCCTGCAGAACCTCAGGCGTTCCAGAGGTGAGGCGCTCTGCCCCCCATGGTGCGCAGGGTGGGGGGAGCGGAGCAGTTATTTAAGGTATTGTGGAGCACTGCAGAAGCCACAGGAGGATGTGGAGGATGGGTGTGAGGTGGTCAAGCTCGCAGCTCTGTTCTGAATGTGTTGAAGGAGGACGGGGTGCTGGCGTGGCTTCTGTTCAGCTGGAGTTCTGAGACATCCACGTCTTCATCTCCAGAATCAGAATCCGTTTTCTTGCCTACTTTCAAAGGTTGAATTAATATCTGTAAAATAGTGTAGATTCAACAGCATGAAAGAATTCAATAGAATAAACCTATTGGTGCGTCATGTGTAAGAACACTTCATCCGTTTGACCCTAAGTCAGTGTTTCAGAAACAAGTCCATGTGCAATCTGGAACCAGCTGCACGAGGAGGAGAAACAGCCTACAGTGATGAAAAAAGCTTCAACATGAAATGAAAGTGGTGCTGATGGAGAACATTGCCAACATTGAAAGTCCTCACACGGTCCCGGAGGCAGAGCGCGCGCTGTGAGAAGAAGAAATGTCAGGAGCAGAACACGAATAAAACACAAAGTCTGGCATGTGCAGCTGCAGGTCAGAACCAACACGGTCTGTGGACAATGCAAATGTCCCCGGCATTTGCATTTACTCAAATCGGAGGCGCGGAGGAAGGAGTGATACAAGGATCTCCGCTGGTGGTGCAGAGGTGCAGACACTGATCTGAGAGGACGGACAGGCTCCGCGCGCAGACAGACGGAGGAGGAGGAAGCGCTCATTAGCCGCAGACCCAGTGCTGAGCGAAGGCTCTGTGAAGCTTCCACACTGCGGACACGGAGGACTCTTCTTCAGGACACCGCACTCTGAAGACCCCCCCGATCTGCTTCGCACACGGCTCATTTTGTGTGATCTTTGTGGCCGCTCCTCGCCTGCCGCGGAGATGGGCGACAAGGCGCAGGGCACCAGGTAACCGCGGCTAACGGCTAGTTAGCTTAGCTTTAGCTTCACGCATTTGGCTTGTGGGCAGCGTCTGGTCACTGCGGGGGGAAAGCTTCACTCATTTAGGGACGTCTCGGCAGTGCGAGCGCCTACAAGCATCACGACCAAGCGGAACGAGAGTAAGAGGCTCTCCGTTCCACACACGGGGTTTGTGACTCTTCCCGCGTCTGTTTCCTTGTTAAAAGCTAGAGTTTGTGCTAGCAGGGTGGGGTTAGCTGGAAGCGGCTAACACCAACAGCGGAAGGCAAATCACTTCTGCCAAGAGACGTCTCTTTCCAAACAAACACGGGCAGCTTCACTAAACGCCTGCTTTGACCTGTGGACGTGCTGTGATGTTCCGATAGTTGTTCATGGGGTGAACGGCCGTGGGCCAGACGTCATGGACATTCTGTGTTAAAATAAAAGCGGAGTGGGCGGAATTGACAGCGCGGACGCCTCATTAAACTCGTCTTTCCGTTGTTTTTGTTTGCATTTGTGAAACTACAGCACTGCCGAAATATAGACCGACTTAAGCCACTCCGTGACCTGCCACAGATGTGTCTGTAATTGTTGCATTTTGACGGGAATTCCTTACTGTGTGAGTTTAGCAGCGTGTTCTGGTGCAGCGGCCGCACTCATCTGCTGTAATTGGCTGTGAATGCGCTGCGTGGGTTTTTCTCGCTGCTGCCCCTGGGCCCTGGTTAAACGCGCTCATCTCCGTGTCCTCGGGCTGTTGGAGGCGACATGTTTTTGTTTTTACTACCGAGAGGCTCAGGATCTGCTCAGCAGAGCCGCGTCACTGAGCCGCCTCAGCGGAGACTCGACTGCAGCCTGTGTTTTCTCTCCAAAACACTGCTGTCATCTGCTCCCATTCTGTCAGCACTAACCTCACGTCCGAGCAACATGTGGGAATGACTAGACTCTGTCACGTTTTCTTATGGGATGTCAAAATATTGTAATTGTGTGTCACGTGACACAAATACGCCACAGTCCGTCATAATGTTAATAAATGCCCAGTTGAAACTGACAAGGGCCACATCTGCTCAGCGTCAGGCCTGCTCTGCCTGTACAGTCTGAAGCGTACAGAACATGGAAGTGGACTGGCCTTTAGTTTGTTTGCACTATTGTTGCTAACTTGCTGGTAACTCGTAGGGATGGGCAAAGTGAAGCTTCATGAAACTCCAAAGCAGTTGTAGCAATTGTGCCGGTGCCTCACAGTTCCAAACGATCACTCCACAGTGGCCAAGTGTCGTACAGCCACATTCACAGTGTTTCAGGATCCAGCCATGTTATTGAAATAAAAGCACGTTCTGGCTGGTTTTACTTGCCAATAAGCGGATTCAGCTTCTCACCGAGCGTAAAGCATGCTGGTCCAGGTTAAAGGTCAGGCCTACCCAGATCGCATCCCAAACTGTTAACATGACCGAGTGTCACAGACATTGAATATTTTGAGTGTTAAAAATAGGTATTTTAAAAGTAATTCTTAAGAAACGGGGACACAGCGTTACTGGCAAGAGGAAAAGAACTTGTGGCCCTTATGGCTAAACCAATAAATACATAAACAGTTGTTGTATTAAGTACATAGATGTATTGGTTACAAATAGCATTACTAGCTAGCTATGTCAAACATACTAATTTAATCCATTCATCACGACATTCTGGATCTTTTCTTTCAGTAGGGAATTTGATGAGTACGTATGGTGGCTCCATATACAACACTGTGAGATTCTTTTTTTTAATTTATTATTGAAATGTTTAATTTAATTTCATAGTAAACCTGAGAGGTAATTTGTGCAAATTGCATCAAAGTTGCCAGGGGGAAGGGGAATGAACAAAAAGTAACTGAAATGTACTTAAACTGTGACCATTGCACTCGAGCATAACTCTTCCACAGACGTGGACAGTCGCACTGCAATGGAGGATGAATGTGAACCTGCATATCGCCGTAAAACCACCTTAAGTGATGTAATGGTGACGCAATAGTCTCTAAATAGCCGGTTGTTCTACGTACTATGATAGTCTGGTTTTAATGGGCTTTGTTGACACTGTGGGTAGTTGTGAACTTTGACCGGAACATTACTACAATACTGATTTGGCTGATTGTGCCGGTCCCTCAAAGACTCCACAATGACAAAGTGTCGTCCAGCCACATTCACAGTGTTTCAGGATTCAGCCATGTTATTGATCCGTCTGTGATTGAAATAAAACCACCTTCTGGTTGATTTTTTACTTGCCAATTAGAATGTGGACTTTTTGTGAATGTGTGGACAATAGGAACATAAATCAATGAAGCAGCTGTCTTAAATGTTCTACATTTTTCCTCCAACTCAATGCTTTTTTTCTTGCTAATCTATTAAAAAAATGCCTGTTAGCATGAACAGTTCTGAAACATAAAGCTTGGAGGCCTGTAGTTCAGAGTGATCTGTCAGAGGTGTGACTCGTACCCACGCCCCTTAGACGAGCTGTGTTTACTAGGAATGCACAGACTTGCACACTTTACCGATTTGAGGACTTTGATTTAAGTACTTGCCGATACCGAATACCTATACGAGAACAAGGCATTTTCATTGTCGCTCAATATGGACATGCTGAATCGTTAATTTGGATTTTCTGAAGACTTTTTAGTTGCTGGGTTAGTTATTCAGATGAATAAGCCCCTGGGCAACTGTTAGCAGTGAGTTAGCGGCTAGTTAGCAACATTAGCCTCTATCTTGTAAACAGTGCAGTGCAGACTCCACGCTGCAGCACTAACAACATTTAGCTCTGGTTAAATCCAGCACAGACTCTGATTTAGGGAGTGTCGTCTGTAATAAAGTCAGCTCTATGTGGAATATTGGATTTACTAACCGAGTCTCCAGTTTGTTGCTGTTTTCTCTCCTCAGCTGAGAGCTGCGCCCCCGTAGGAGCGCTGGCTGCACGTCAAGTGGTATGGGTTTCTGGTATCAGGACCTCATTGATGAGTATGAGTATGAGTACAAGCATGTGGTATCGGCCCGATAACTGATACTGGTATCGTATCGGTGCATCCCTAGTGTTTACAAGCGCGGTAACTTTATCAACTAACCCATCTGAGTGCACTCTCGCATTGTACTAAAACACTAGAGAAACATGGAGAAAGGTTTGCGAGGCCCTGTGGTTGGACTAAGGTTGGACACAGACGCCCCCTAGTGAAGTGTTGTGAAACAGTGGTGTTTTATGAAGCACGTCAGAGTCATGTGACATGCGCGTTTTGAATGATGTTTTGAAAGGCGTGCACTTTGGAACTTCGAAACCGTGCCGAATCGCTGGTTCAAGACGGCCATCCATATGAATGAATGAACTCGTATCACGTGATTAATCTTCTGGTTTTGGACTGGATTAGTGATAGATGGTCTGCTCGGGAGGCACGGTCCACTGTAAAAACTTCAAATTAGGATTAGGACTAGAGTTTGGGTTATTTATCTTCCCACAAACCAGCTAGCACTAGCCATAGCGCACGTCATGAGATATGAATTGAGGAATTGGGACGAAGTTACGACACACTAGCGTAAACAATAGAAAAACTGCCTAAAAATATTGACATGACTTATTATTTTGACTCAAATGCTTTGCAACACAAAGTCTTCTACACACTGACAGGTAGGATGTTTTGGGTTGCAGTCACATGACAACCACAACTTTCTGAACAGCTTCGACTTTACTATTGAGGTGGGGGGGCAGAGGAATTCTATTGGGGTAACTATGGTAACTTATGGTTAATATTGCTGTAATTGGCTGGACCTGTCCCAAAGTTCATCTTCTCTCTCAGCAAATATGAACGAGGTTCAAATGGCCTCCTCATAAAGGTGTGAGAGAGGAGGAAAGGACTGTAGGCCGTAATCCTGCCGTCATGTGATCCTTTCCAGTTGTGAAGTGGAAATTACGAGTGCATTGTGTTCAAGTGCTTTTGTGTTGTAGCAAAGTGAAATATTTAAAAAAACACAACAACACACTATGAATTCCCGTGAGAAAGTTGTCTGCAAACCACTGACCTGCTGCTCCTTTGTATCTGCTTTGATCGGTGAAACAGAAAGATTCGATTATTTTTACCTGTCAATCAGAGGAAAAAGAGACAAGAACAATCTATTAAACTAAAAGACATGAAATATATTGTCGCTGTTCTGTCGTGTTGTGAGGTCAAAGGTTATTGCATCTCGGGAACTCGGGCATCAAAATGATTTCCCCTTTTCCCCATGGAAAATGAGGAGGTGTTTATGTGCAATATCGTTAATGTTCTTACCATCTAATCCCTCATAGTTCCAGTTACTCGCGCTGTAGTGGCAGTTCCCGTCTCTGCTTCTGCTTTTCTCTCATTAATGTGCGGCGTCCCCACTAAACAAACCCATGTATTTCTCAGTGTCTGCCTGCTTAAGTCCATGTAAAGACAAATGTTCTATGTCAATGTTCCACCACCGTGTGTGCAGTGAATGTAGGACTATTCCTCTACACTGTGGGAACTGTGACATTGCACAGCTAGAAGGTCCCGGGTTCAATTCCTGGAGCCTTTCTGTGGAGTTTGCATGTTCTCCCCGTGTCTGCGTAGGTTTCCTCCGGTTTCCCCTACCACTAAAACATGTACAATAGGTTCACTCCTGGAGCCAGGACTCCCTTGAAAAATAGATTATTAAACTCACTGGGACTTTCTGTGTTATGTTGATTAGTAAGAATCTGTAGATGCACAGGATGAGGGTCAGAGGGTGAGGGTCAGAGGGTGAGGGTCAGAGGGTGAGGGTCAGAGGGTGAGGGTGAGAGGGTGAGGGTCAGAGGGCGAGGGTCAGAGGGTGAGGGTCAGAGGGTGAGGGTCAGAGGGTGAGGGTGAGAGGGTGAGGGTGAGAGGGTGAGGGTCAGAGGATGAGGGTCAGAGGATGAGGGTCAGAGGATGAGGGTCAGAGGATGAGGGTCAGCGGGTGAGGGTCAGCGGGTGAGGGTCAGCGGGTGAGGGTCAGAGGATGAGGGTCAGAGGGTGAGGGTCAGCGGGTGAGGGTCAGAGGGTGAGGGTCAGAGGGTGAGGGTCAGCGGGTGAGGGTCAGCGGGTGAGGGTCAGCGGGTGAGGGTCAGCGGGTGAGGGTCAGAGGATGAGGGTCAGAGGATGAGGGTCAGCGGGTGAGGGTCAGCGGGTGAGGGTCAGCGGGTGAGGGTCAGCGGGTGAGGGTCAGCGGGTGAGGGTCAGCGGGTGAGGGTCAGCGGGTGAGGGTCAGCGGGTGAGGGTCAGAGGGTGAGGGTCAGCGGGTGAGGGTCAGAGGGTGAGGGTCAGAGGGTGAGGGTGAGAGGGTGAGGGTCAGAGGATGAGGGTCAGAGGATGAGGGTCAGCGGGTGAGGGTCAGCGGGTGAGGGTCAGCGGATGAGGGTCAGAGGGTGAGGGTCAGAGGGTGAGGGTCAGCGGGTGAGGGTCAGAGGATGAGGGTCAGAGGGTGAGAGGGTCAGAGGGTGAGGGTCAGCGGGTGAGGGTCAGCGGGTGAGGGTCAGAGGGTGAGGGTCAGAGGGTGAGGGTCAGCGGGTGAGGGTCAGCGGGTGAGGGTCAGCGGGTGAGGGTCAGAGGGTGAGGGTCAGAGGGTGAGGGTCAGCGGGTGAGGGTCAGCGGGTGAGGGTCAGCGGGTGAGGGTCAGCGGGTGAGGGTCAGAGGGTGAGGGTCAGAGGGTGAGGGTCAGCGGGTGAGGGTCAGCGGGTGAGGGTCAGCGGGTGAGAGGGTCAGAGGGTGAGGGTCAGAGGGTGAGGGTCAGAGGATGAGGGTCAGCGGGTGAGGGTCAGAGGATGAGGGTCAGCGGGTGAGGGTCAGCGGGTGAGGGTCAGCGGGTGAGGGTCAGCGGGTGAGGGTCAGCGGGTGAGGGTCAGCGGGTGAGGGTCAGCGGGTGAGGGTCAGAGGGTGAGGGTCAGCGGGTGAGGGTCAGAGGGTGAGGGTCAGAGGATGAGGGTCAGCGGGTGAGGGTCAGCGGGTGAGGGTCAGAGGGTGAGGGTCAGCGGGTGAGGGTCAGCGGGTGAGGGTCAGAGGATGAGGGTCAGAGGGTGAGAGGGTCAGAGGGTGAGGGTCAGAGGGTGAGGGTCAGAGGGTGAGGGTCAGCGGGTGAGGGTCAGAGGATGAGGGTCAGCGGGTGAGGGTCAGCGGGTGAGGGTCAGCGGGTGAGGGTCAGCGGGTGAGGGTCAGCGGGTGAGGGTCAGCGGGTGAGGGTCAGCGGGTGAGGGTCAGAGGGTGAGGGTCAGCGGGTGAGGGTCAGAGGGTGAGGGTCAGAGGATGAGGGTCAGCGGGTGAGGGTCAGCGGGTGAGGGTCAGCGGGTGAGGGTCAGCGGGTGAGGGTCAGAGGGTGAGGGTCAGAGGGTGAGGGTCAGCGGTTGAGGGTCAGAGGTTGAGGGTCAGAGGGTGAGGGTCAGAGGGTGAGGGTCAGCGGGTGAGGGTCAGCGGGTGAGGGTCAGCGGGTGAGGGTCAGAGGGTGAGGGTCAGAGGGTGAGGGTCAGAGGGTGAGGGTCAGAGGGTGAGGGTCAGCGGGTGAGGGTCAGCGGGTGAGGGTCAGCGGGTGAGGGTCAGCGGGTGAGGGTCAGAGGGTGAGGGTCAGAGGGTGAGGGTCAGAGGGTGAGGGTCAGCGGGTGAGGGTCAGCGGGTGAGGGTCAGCGGGTGAGGGTCAGCGGGTGAGGGTCAGAGGGTGAGAGGGTCAGAGGGTGAGAGGGTCAGAGGGTGAGAGGGTCAGAGGGTGAGAGGGTCAGAGGGTGAGAGGGTCAGAGGGTGAGAGGGTCAGAGGGTGAGAGGGTCAGAGGGTGAGGGTCAGAGGGTGAGGGTCAGTGGCTGAGGGTCAGAGGGTGAGGGTCAGAGGGTGAGGGTCAGCGGGTGAGGGTCAGCGGGTGAGGGTCAGCGGGTGAGGGTCAGAGGGTGAGGGTGAGAGGGTGAGGGTCAGAGGGTGAGGGTGAGAGGGTGAGGGTCAGAGGGTGAGGGTGAGAGGGTGAGGGTCAGAGGGTGAGGGTGAGAGGGTGAGGGTGAGAGGGTGAGGGTGAGAGGGTGAGGGTGAGGGTGAGAGGGTGAGGGTGAGAGGGTGAGGGTCAGAGGGTGAGGGTCAGAGGGTGAGGGTCAGAGGATGAGGGTCAGAGGGTGAGGGTCAGAGGGTGAGGGTCAGAGGATGAGAGGATGAGGGTCAGAGGATGAGGGTCAGAGGGTGAGGGTCAGAGGGTGAGGGTCAGAGGGTGAGGGTCAGAGGGTGAGGGTCAGAGGGTGAGGGTCAGCGGGTGAGGGTCAGCGGGTGAGGGTCAGCGGGTGAGGGTCAGCGGGTGAGGGTCAGAGGGTGAGGGTCAGAGGGTGAGGGTCAGTGGGTGAGGGTCAGTGGGTGAGGGTCAGTGGGTGAGGGTCAGTGGGTGAGGGTCAGTGGGTGAGGGTCAGAGGGTGAGGGTCAGCGGGTGAGGGTCAGCGGGTGAGGGTCAGCGGGTGAGGGTCAGCGGGTGAGGGTCAGCGGGTGAGGGTCAGCGGGTGAGGGTCAGCGGGTGAGGGTCAGCGGGTGAGGGTCAGCGGGTGAGGGTCAGAGGGTGAGGGTCAGAGGGTGAGGGTCAGTGGGTGAGGGTCAGTGGAGGGCGTCAGTAAACACAAGCGTCGGTAAACACAAGCGTCGGTAAGCACAAGAGTCAGTAAGCACAAGCGTCAGTAAGCACAAGCGTCAGTAAACACAAGCGTCAGTAAACACAAGCGTCAGTAAACACAAGCGTCAGTAAGAACAAGCGTCAGTAAGCACAAGCGTCAGTAAACACAAGCGTCAGTAAACACAAGCGTCAGTAAGCACAAGCGTCAGTAAGCACAAGCGTCAGTAAACACAAGCGTCAGTAAGCACAAGCGTCAGTAAGCACAAGCGTCAGTAAGCACAAGCGTCAGTAAACACAAGCGTCAGTAAGCACAAGCGTCAGTAAGCACAAGCGTCAGTAAGCACAAACGTCAGTAAGCACAAGCGTCAGTAAGCACAAACGTCAGTAAACACAAGCGTCAGTAAGCACAAGCGTCAGTAAACACAAGCGTCAGTAAACACAAGCGTCAGTAAACACAAGCGTCAGTAAACACAAGCGTCAGTAAACACAAGCGTCAGTAAGCACAAGCGTCAGTAAGCACAAGCGTCAGTAAACACGAGCGTCAGTAAACACAAGCGTCAGTAAACACAAGCGTCAGTAAACACAAGCGTCAGTAAACACAAGAGTCAGTAAGCACAAGAGTCAGTAAGCACAAGAGTCAGTAAACACAAGCGTCAGTAAACACAAGAGTCAGTAAACACAAGCGTCAGTAAACACAAGCGTCAGTAAGCACGAGCGTCAGTAAACACGAGCGTCAGTAAACACGAGCGTCAGTAAGCACGAGCGTCAGTAAACACAAGAGTCAGTAAACACAAGCGTCAGTAAACACAAGAGTCAGTAAACACAAGCGTCAGTAAACACAAGCGTCAGTAAACACAAGAGTCAGTAAACACAAGCGTCAGTAAACACAAGAGTCAGTAAACACAAGCGTCAGTAAACACAAGCGTCAGTAAACACAAGAGTCAGTAAGCACAAGCGTCAGTAAACACAAGCGTCAGTAAACACAAGAGTCAGTAAGCACGAGCGTCACAAGCGTCACAAGCGTCAGTAAGCACAAGCGTCAGTAAGCACAAGCGTCAGTAAACACAAGCGTCAGTAAACACAAGCGTCAGTAAGCACAAGCGTCAGTAAGCACAAGCGTCAGTAAACACAAGCGTCAGTAAACACAAGCGTCAGTAAGCACAAGCGTCAGTAAGCACAAGCGTCAGTAAGCACGAGCGTCACAAGCGTCACAAGCGTCAGTAAGCACAAGCGTCACAAGCGTCACAAGCGTCAGTAAGCACAAGCGTCAGTAAGCACAAGCGTCAGTAAACACAAGCGTCAGTAAGCACAAGCGTCAGTAAACACAAGCGTCAGTAAACACAAGCGTCAGTAAACACAAGCGTCAGTAAACACAAGCGTCAGTAAACACAAGCGTCAGTAAGCACAAGCGTCAGTAAACACAAGCGTCAGTAAGCACAAGCGTCAGTAAACACAAGCGTCAGTAAGCACAAGAGTCAGTAAACACAAGCGTCAGTAAGCACAAGCGTCAGTAAACACAAGCGTCAGTAAACACAAGCGTCAGTAAACACAAGCGTCAGTAAGCACAAGCGTCAGTAAACACAAGCGTCAGTAAACACAAGAGTCAGTAAACACAAGCGTCAGTAAACACAAGCGTCAGTAAACACAAGAGTCAGTAAACACAAGCGTCAGTAAACACAAGAGTCAGTAAACACAAGCGTCAGTAAACACAAGCGTCAGTAAACACAAGAGTCAGTAAGCACAAGCGTCAGTAAACACAAGCGTCAGTAAACACAAGAGTCAGTAAGCACGAGCGTCACAAGCGTCACAAGCGTCAGTAAGCACAAGCGTCAGTAAGCACAAGCGTCAGTAAACACAAGCGTCAGTAAACACAAGCGTCAGTAAGCACAAGCGTCAGTAAGCACAAGCGTCAGTAAACACAAGCGTCAGTAAACACAAGCGTCAGTAAGCACAAGCGTCAGTAAGCACAAGCGTCAGTAAGCACGAGCGTCACAAGCGTCACAAGCGTCAGTAAGCACAAGCGTCACAAGCGTCACAAGCGTCAGTAAGCACAAGCGTCAGTAAGCACAAGCGTCAGTAAACACAAGCGTCAGTAAGCACAAGCGTCAGTAAACACAAGCGTCAGTAAACACAAGCGTCAGTAAACACAAGCGTCAGTAAACACAAGCGTCAGTAAACACAAGCGTCAGTAAGCACAAGCGTCAGTAAACACAAGCGTCAGTAAGCACAAGCGTCAGTAAACACAAGCGTCAGTAAGCACAAGAGTCAGTAAACACAAGCGTCAGTAAGCACAAGCGTCAGTAAACACAAGCGTCAGTAAACACAAGCGTCAGTAAACACAAGCGTCAGTAAGCACAAGCGTCAGTAAACACAAGCGTCAGTAAGCACAAGCGTCAGTAAACACAAGCGTCAGTAAGCACAAGAGTCAGTAAACACAAGCGTCAGTAAGCACAAGCGTCAGTAAACACAAGCGTCAGTAAGCACAAGCGTCAGTAAACACAAGCGTCAGTAAGCACAAGCGTCAGTAAGCACAAGCGTCAGTAAGCACAAGCGTCAGTAAACACAAGCGTCAGTAAACACAAGCGTCAGTAAGCACAAGCGTCAGTAAGCACAAGCGTCAGTAAGCACGAGCGTCACAAGCGTCACAAGCGTCAGTAAGCACAAGCGTCACAAGCGTCACAAGCGTCAGTAAGCACAAGCGTCAGTAAGCACAAGCGTCAGTAAACACAAGCGTCAGTAAACACAAGCGTCAGTAAGCACAAGCGTCAGTAAGCACAAGCGTCAGTAAACACAAGCGTCAGTAAACACAAGCGTCAGTAAGCACAAGCGTCAGTAAGCACAAGCGTCAGTAAGCACGAGCGTCACAAGCGTCACAAGCGTCAGTAAGCACAAGCGTCACAAGCGTCACAAGCGTCAGTAAGCACAAGCGTCAGTAAGCACAAGCGTCAGTAAACACAAGCGTCAGTAAGCACAAGCGTCAGTAAACACAAGCGTCAGTAAACACAAGCGTCAGTAAACACAAGCGTCAGTAAACACAAGCGTCAGTAAACACAAGCGTCAGTAAGCACAAGCGTCAGTAAACACAAGCGTCAGTAAGCACAAGCGTCAGTAAACACAAGCGTCAGTAAGCACAAGAGTCAGTAAACACAAGCGTCAGTAAGCACAAGCGTCAGTAAACACAAGCGTCAGTAAACACAAGCGTCAGTAAACACAAGCGTCAGTAAGCACAAGCGTCAGTAAACACAAGCGTCAGTAAGCACAAGCGTCAGTAAACACAAGCGTCAGTAAGCACAAGCGTCAGTAAACACAAGCGTCAGTAAGCACAAGCGTCAGTAAACACAAGCGTCAGTAAACACAAGAGTCAGTAAACACAAGCGTCAGTAAACACAAGCGTCAGTAAACACAAGCGTCAGTAAGCACAAGAGTCAGTAAACACAAGCGTCAGTAAACACAAGCGTCAGTAAACACAAGCGTCAGTAAGCACAAGCGTCAGTAAACACAAGCGTCAGTAAACACAAGCGTCAGTAAACACAAGCGTCAGTAAACACAAGAGTCAGTAAACACAAGCGTCAGTAAGCACAAGCGTCAGTAAACACAAGCGTCAGTAAACACAAGAGTCAGTAAACACAAGCGTCAGTAAACACAAGCGTCAGTAAACACAAGCGTCAGTAAGCACAAGCGTCAGTAAACACAAGCGTCAGTAAACACAAGCGTCAGTAAACACAAGCGTCAGTAAGCACAAGAGTCAGTAAACACAAGCGTCAGTAAGCACAAGCGTCAGTAAACACAAGCGTCAGTAAGCACAAGCGTCAGTAAACACAAGCGTCAGTAAGCACAAGCGTCAGTAAACACAAGCGTCAGTAAACACAAGAGTCAGTAAACACAAGCGTCAGTAAGCACAAGCGTCAGTAAACACAAGAGTCAGTAAGCACAAGCGTCAGTAAACACAAGCGTCAGTAAACACAAGCGTCAGTAAGCACAAGAGTCAGTAAGCACAAGCGTCAGTAAACACAAGCGTCAGTAAGCACAAGCGTCAGTAAGCACAAGAGTCAGTAAGCACAAGAGTCAGTAAGCACAAGCGTCAGTAAACACAAGCGTCAGTAAACACAAGCGTCAGTAAGCACAAGCGTCAGTAAACACAAGAGTCAGTAAGCACAAGCGTCAGTAAGCACAAGCGTCAGTAAGCACGAGCGTCAGTAAGCACGAGCGTCAGTAAGCACGAGCGTCAGTAAGCACGAGCGTCAGTAAACACGAGCGTCAGTAAGCACGAGCGTCAGTAAGCACGAGCGTCAGTAAGCACGAGCGTCAGTAAGCACGAGCGTCAGTAAACACGAGCGTCAGTAAGCACGAGCGTCAGTAAGCACGAGCGTCAGTAAGCACAAGCGTCAGTAAGCACAAGCGTCAGTAAACACAAGCGTCAGTAAGCACAAGAGTCAGTAAGCACAAGAGTCAGTAAACACAAGAGTCAGTAAACACAAGCGTCAGTAAACACAAGAGTCAGTAAACACGAGCGTCAGTAAACACGAGCGTCAGTAAGCACGAGCGTCAGTAAACACGAGCGTCAGTAAACACGAGAGTCAGTAAACACGAGCGTCAGTAAGCACGAGCGTCAGTAAGCACGAGCGTCAGTAAGCACGAGCGTCAGTAAACACGAGCGTCAGTAAGCACGAGCGTCAGTAAGCACGAGCGTCAGTAAGCACGAGCGTCAGTAAGCACGAGCGTCAGTAAACACGAGCGTCAGTAAGCACGAGCGTCAGTAAGCACAAGCGTCAGTAAGCACAAGCGTCAGTAAGCACAAGCGTCAGTAAGCACAAGCGTCAGTAAACACAAGCGTCAGTAAGCACAAGAGTCAGTAAGCACAAGAGTCAGTAAACACAAGAGTCAGTAAACACAAGAGTCAGTAAACACAAGCGTCAGTAAACACAAGCGTCAGTAAACACAAGAGTCAGTAAGCACAAGAGTCAGTAAGCACAAGAGTCAGTAAACACAAGAGTCAGTAAACACAAGAGTCAGTAAACACAAGCGTCAGTAAACACAAGAGTCAGTAAACACAAGAGTCAGTAAACACAAGCGTCAGTAAACACAAGAGTCAGTAAACACAAGAGTCAGTAAACACAAGCGTCAGTAAGCACAAGCGTCAGTAAACACAAGCGTCAGTAAGCACAAGCGTCAGTAAACACAAGCGTCAGTAAACACAAGAGTCAGTAAACACAAGAGTCAGTAAACACAAGCGTCAGTAAGCACAAGCGTCAGTAAACACAAGCGTCAGTAAACACAAGAGTCAGTAAACACAAGCGTCAGTAAGCACAAGCGTCAGTAAGCACAAGCGTCAGTAAGCACAAGCGTCAGTAAACACAAGCGTCAGTGAGCACAAGAGTCAGTAAGCACAAGCGTCAGTAAGCACAAGCGTCAGTAAACACAAGCGTCAGTAAACACAAGCGTCAGTAAACACAAGCGTCAGTAAACACAAGCGTCAGTAAGCACAAGCGTCAGTAAGCACAAGCGTCAGTAAGCACAAGCGTCAGTAAACACAAGCGTCAGTAAGCACAAGCGTCAGTAAACACAAGCGTCAGTAAACACGAGCGTCAGTAAACACAAGCGTCAGTAAGCACAAGCGTCAGTAAGCACAAGCGTCAGTAAGCACAAGCGTCAGTAAGCACAAGCGTCAGTAAGCTCAAGCGTCAGTAAGCACAAGCGTCAGTAAGCACAAGCGTAAGTAAACACAAGCGTCAGTAAACACAAGCGTCAGTAAGCACAAGCGTCAGTAAACACGAGCGTCAGTAAGCACAAGCGTCAGTAAGCACAAGCGTCAGTAAACACAAGCGTCAGTAAGCACAAGCGTCAGTAAGCTCAAGCGTCAGTAAGCACAAGCGTCAGTAAGCACAAGCGTAAGTAAACACAAGCGTCAGTAAGCACAAGCGTCAGTAAGCACAAGCGTCAGTAAGCACAAGCGTCAGTAAACACAAGCGTCAGTAAGCACGAGCGTCAGTAAACACGAGCGTCAGTAAGCACGAGCGTCAGTAAACACGAGCGTCAGTAAGCACGAGCGTCAGTAAGCACAAGCGTCAGTAAACACAAGCGTCAGTAAGCACAAGCGTCAGTAAACACAAGCGTCAGTAAACACAAGCGTCAGTAAACACAAGCGTCAGTAAACACAAGAGTCAGTAAGCACAAGCGTCAGTAAACACAAGAGTCAGTAAGCACAAGCGTCAGTAAACACAAGCGTCAGTAAACACAAGCGTCAGTAAACACAAGCGTCAGTAAGCACAAGCGTCAGTAAGCACAAGAGTCAGTAAGCACGAGCGTCAGTAAACACAAGCGTCAGTAAACACAAGCGTCAGTAAGCACAAGCGTCAGTAAACACAAGCGTCAGTAAACACAAGCGTCAGTAAACACAAGCGTCAGTAAACACAAGCGTCAGTAAACACAAGAGTCAGTAAACACAAGCGTCAGTAAGCACAAGCGTCAGTAAACACAAGAGTCAGTAAGCACAAGCGTCAGTAAACACAAGCGTCAGTAAACACAAGCGTCAGTAAGCACAAGCGTCAGTAAGCACAAGAGTCAGTAAACACAAGCGTCAGTAAGCACAAGCGTCAGTAAGCACAAGCGTCAGTAAGCACAAGCGTCAGTAAACACAAGCGTCAGTAAGCACAAGCGTCACTAAACACAAGCGTCAGTAAACACAAGCGTCAGTAAGCACAAGCGTCAGTAAGCACAAGCGTCAGTAAACACAAGAGTCAGTAAGCACAAGAGTCAGTAAACACAAGCGTCAGTAAGCACAAGCGTCAGTAAGCACAAGCGTCAGTAAGCACAAGCGTCAGTAAACACGAGCGTCAGTAAGCACAAGCGTCAGTAAACACGAGCGTCAGTAAGCACGAGCGTCAGTAAACACGAGCGTCAGTAAGCACGAGCGTCAGTAAGCACAAGCGTCAGTAAACACAAGCGTCAGTAAGCACAAGCGTCAGTAAGCACAAGCGTCAGTAAACACAAGAGTCAGTAAGCACAAGCGTCAGTAAGCACAAGCGTCAGTAAACACAAGAGTCAGTAAGCACAAGCGTCAGTAAGCACAAGCGTCAGTAAGCACAAGCGTCAGTAAACACAAGCGTCAGTAAGCACAAGCGTCAGTAAGCACGAGCGTCAGTAAGCACGAGCGTCAGTAAGCACGAGCGTCAGTAAACACGAGCGTCAGTAAGCACGAGCGTCAGTAAGCACGAGCGTCAGTAAGCACAAGCGTCAGTAAGCACAAGCGTCAGTAAACACAAGCGTCAGTAAGCACGAGCGTCAGTAAGCACGAGCGTCAGTAAGCACGAGCGTCAGTAAGCACGAGCGTCAGTAAGCACGAGCGTCAGTAAGCACGAGCGTCAGTAAGCACGAGCGTCAGTAAGCACAAGCGTCAGTAAACACAAGCGTCAGTAAGCACAAGAGTCAGTAAGCACAAGAGTCAGTAAGCACAAGCGTCAGTAAGCACAAGCGTCAGTAAGCACAAGCGTCAGTAAACACAAGCGTCAGTAAACACAAGAGTCAGTAAACACAAGCGTCAGTAAGCACAAGCGTCAGTAAGCACAAGCGTCAGTAAGCACAAGCGTCAGTAAACACAAGCGTCAGTGAGCACAAGAGTCAGTAAACACAAGCGTCAGTAAACACAAGCGTCAGTAAACACAAGCGTCAGTAAACACAAGCGTCAGTAAACACAAGCGTCAGTAAACACAAGCGTCAGTAAGCACAAGCGTCAGTAAGCACAAGCGTCAGTAAGCACAAGCGTCAGTAAACACAAGCGTCAGTAAGCACAAGCGTCAGTAAACACAAGCGTCAGTAAGCACAAGCGTCAGTAAGCACAAGCGTCAGTAAACACAAGCGTCAGTAAGCACAAGCGTCAGTAAGCTCAAGCGTCAGTAAGCACAAGCGTAAGTAAACACAAGCGTCAGTAAGCACAAGCGTCAGTAAGCACAAGCGTCAGTAAGCACAAGCGTCAGTAAACACAAGCGTCAGTAAGCACAAGCGTCAGTAAACACGAGCGTCAGTAAGCACGAGCGTCAGTAAACACGAGCGTCAGTAAGCACGAGCGTCAGTAAGCACAAGCGTCAGTAAACACAAGCGTCAGTAAGCACAAGCGTCAGTAAGCACAAGCGTCAGTAAACACAAGCGTCAGTAAGCACAAGCGTCAGTAAACACAAGCGTCAGTAAGCACAAGCGTCAGTAAACACAAGCGTCAGTAAACACAAGCGTCAGTAAACACAAGCGTCAGTAAACACAAGCGTCAGTAAACACAAGAGTCAGTAAACACAAGCGTCAGTAAGCACAAGCGTCAGTAAACACAAGCGTCAGTAAGCACAAGCGTCAGTAAGCACAAGCGTCAGTAAGCACAAGCGTCAGTAAGCACAAGCGTCAGTAAACACAAGCGTCAGTAAACACAAGCGTCAGTAAACACAAGCGTCAGTAAACACAAGCGTCAGTAAGCACAAGCGTCAGTAAACACAAGCGTCAGTAAACACAAGCGTCAGTAAGCACAAGCGTCAGTAAGCACAAGCGTCAGTAAGCACAAGCGTCAGTAAGCACAAGCGTCAGTAAACACAAGCGTCAGTAAGCACAAGCGTCAGTAAGCACAAGCGTCAGTAAGCACAAACGTCAGTAAACACAAGCGTCAGTAAGCACAAGCGTCAGTAAGCACAAGCGTCAGTAAGCACAAACGTCAGTAAGCACAAGCGTCAGTAAGCACAAACGTCAGTAAACACAAGCGTCAGTAAGCACAAGCGTCAGTAAACACAAGCGTCAGTAAACACAAGCGTCAGTAAACACAAGCGTCAGTAAACACAAGAGTCAGTAAGCACAAGAGTCAGTAAACACAAGCGTCAGTAAACACAAGAGTCAGTAAACACAAGCGTCAGTAAGCACAAGCGTCAGTAAACACAAGAGTCAGTAAGCACAAGAGTCAGTAAACACAAGCGTCAGTAAACACAAGAGTCAGTAAACACAAGCGTCAGTAAGCACAAGCGTCAGTAAACACAAGCGTCAGTAAACACAAGCGTCAGTAAACACAAGAGTCAGTAAGCACAAGAGTCAGTAAACACAAGCGTCAGTAAACACAAGAGTCAGTAAACACAAGCGTCAGTAAGCACAAGCGTCAGTAAACACAAGCGTCAGTAAACACAAGCGTCAGTAAACACAAGCGTCAGTAAACACAAGCGTCAGTAAACACAAGCGTCAGTAAACACAAGCGTCAGTAAGCACAAGAGTCAGTAAACACAAGCGTCAGTAAACACAAGAGTCAGTAAACACAAGCGTCAGTAAACACAAGCGTCAGTAAACACAAGAGTCAGTAAGCACAAGCGTCAGTAAACACAAGCGTCAGTAAACACAAGCGTCAGTAAACACAAGCGTCAGTAAACACAAGCGTCAGTAAACACAAGCGTCAGTAAACACAAGAGTCAGTAAGCACAAGCGTCAGTAAACACAAGCGTCAGTAAACACAAGCGTCAGTAAACACAAGAGTCAGTAAGCACGAGCGTCACAAGCGTCACAAGCGGCAGTAAGCACAAGCGTCAGTAAGCACAAGCGTCAGTAAACACAAGCGTCAGTAAGCACAAGCGTCAGTAAGCACAAGCGTCAGTAAACACAAGCGTCAGTAAACACAAGCGTCAGTAAGCACAAGCGTCAGTAAGCACAAGCGTCAGTAAGCACGAGCGTCACAAGCGTCACAAGCGTCAGTAAGCACAAGCGTCAGTAAGCACAAGCGTCACAAGCGTCACAAGCGTCAGTAAGCACAAGCGTCAGTAACCACAAGCGTCAGTAAACACAAGCGTCAGTAAGCACAAGCGTCAGTAAACACAAGCGTCAGTAAACACAAGCGTCAGTAAGCACGAGCGTCAGTAAACACAAGCGTCAGTAAGCACGAGCGTCAGTAAGCACAAGCGTCAGTAAACACAAGCGTCAGTAAACACAAGCGTCAGTAAGCACGAGCGTCAGTAAACACGAGCGTCAGTAAGCACAAGCGTCAGTAAGCACAAGCGTCAGTAAACACAAGCGTCAGTAAGCACAAGCGTCAGTAAGCACAAGCGTCAGTAAACACAAGCGTCAGTAAGCACAAGCGTCAGTAAACACAAGCGTCAGTAAGCACAAGCGTCAGTAAACACAAGCGTCAGTAAGCACAAGAGTCAGTAAACACAAGCGTCAGTAAGCACAAGCGTCAGTAAACACAAGCGTCAGTAAGCACAAGCGTCAGTAAACACAAGCGTCAGTAAGCACAAGCGTCAGTAAACACAAGCGTCAGTAAACACAAGAGTCAGTAAACACAAGCGTCAGTAAACACAACCGTCAGTAAACACAAGCGTCAGTAAGCACAAGAGTCAGTAAGCACAAGCGTCAGTAAACACAAGCGTCAGTAAGCACAAGCGTCAGTAAGCACAAGCGTCAGTAAGCACAAGAGTCAGTAAGCACAAGAGTCAGTAAGCACAAGCGTCAGTAAACACAAGCGTCAGTAAACACAAGCGTCAGTAAGCACAAGAGTCAGTAAGCACAAGCGTCAGTAAACACAAGAGTCAGTAAGCACAAGCGTCAGTAAGCACAAGCGTCAGTAAGCACAAGCGTCAGTAAGCACGAGCGTCAGTAAGCACGAGCGTCAGTAAGCACGAGCGTCAGTAAACACGAGCGTCAGTAAGCACGAGCGTCAGTAAGCACGAGCGTCAGTAAGCACGAGCGTCAGTAAGCACGAGCGTCAGTAAGCACGAGCGTCAGTAAACACGAGCGTCAGTAAGCACGAGCGTCAGTAAGCACGAGCGTCAGTAAGCACGAGCGTCAGTAAGCACGAGCGTCAGTAAACACGAGCGTCAGTAAGCACGAGCGTCAGTAAGCACGAGCGTCAGTAAGCACGAGCGTCAGTAAGCACAAGCGTCAGTAAGCACAAGCGTCAGTAAACACAAGCGTCAGTAAGCACAAGAGTCAGTAAGCACAAGAGTCAGTAAACACAAGCGTCAGTAAACACGAGAGTCAGTAAACACGAGCGTCAGTAAACACGAGCGTCAGTAAGCACGAGCGTCAGTAAACACGAGCGTCAGTAAACACGAGCGTCAGTAAACACGAGCGTCAGTAAGCACGAGCGTCAGTAAGCACGAGCGTCAGTAAGCACGAGCGTCAGTAAACACGAGCGTCAGTAAGCACGAGCGTCAGTAAGCACGAGCGTCAGTAAGCACGAGCGTCAGTAAGCACGAGCGTCAGTAAGCACGAGCGTCAGTAAACACGAGCGTCAGTAAGCACAAGCGTCAGTAAGCACAAGCGTCAGTAAGCACAAGCGTCAGTAAACACAAGCGTCAGTAAGCACAAGAGTCAGTAAGCACAAGAGTCAGTAAACACAAGAGTCAGTAAACACAAGAGTCAGTAAACACAAGAGTCAGTAAACACAAGCGTCAGTAAACACAAGCGTCAGTAAACACAAGAGTCAGTAAGCACAAGAGTCAGTAAACACAAGAGTCAGTAAACACAAGAGTCAGTAAACACAAGCGTCAGTAAACACAAGCGTCAGTAAACACAAGAGTCAGTAAACACAAGCGTCAGTAAACACAAGCGTCAGTAAGCACAAGCGTCAGTAAACACAAGCGTCAGTAAACACAAGAGTCAGTAAACACAAGCGTCAGTAAGCACAAGCGTCAGTAAGCACAAGCGTCAGTAAGCACAAGCGTCAGTAAACACAAGCGTCAGTGAGCACAAGAGTCAGTAAACACAAGCGTCAGTAAACACAAGCGTCAGTAAACACAAGCGTCAGTAAACACAAGCGTCAGTAAACACAAGCGTCAGTAAACACAAGCGTCAGTAAGCACAAGCGTCAGTAAGCACAAGCGTCAGTAAGCACAAGCGTCAGTAAACACAAGCGTCAGTAAGCACAAGCGTCAGTAAACACAAGCGTCAGTAAGCACAAGCGTCAGTAAGCACAAGCGTCAGTAAACACAAGCGTCAGTAAGCACAAGCGTCAGTAAGCTCAAGCGTCAGTAAGCACAAGCGTAAGTAAACACAAGCGTCAGTAAGCACAAGCGTCAGTAAGCACAAGCGTCAGTAAGCACAAGCGTCAGTAAACACAAGCGTCAGTAAGCACGAGCGTCAGTAAACACGAGCGTCAGTAAGCACGAGCGTCAGTAAACACGAGCGTCAGTAAGCACGAGCGTCAGTAAGCACAAGCGTCAGTAAACACAAGCGTCAGTAAGCACAAGCGTCAGTAAGCACAAGCGTCAGTAAACACAAGCGTCAGTAAGCACAAGCGTCAGTAAACACAAGCGTCAGTAAGCACAAGCGTCAGTAAACACAAGCGTCAGTAAACACAAGCGTCAGTAAACACAAGCGTCAGTAAACACAAGAGTCAGTAAACACAAGCGTCAGTAAGCACAAGCGTCAGTAAACACAAGAGTCAGTAAGCACAAGCGTCAGTAAACACAAGCGTCAGTAAACACAAGCGTCAGTAAGCACAAGAGTCAGTAAGCACAAGCGTCAGTAAACACAAGCGTCAGTAAGCACAAGCGTCAGTAAGCACAAGCGTCAGTAAGCACAAGAGTCAGTAAGCACAAGAGTCAGTAAGCACAAGAGTCAGTAAGCACAAGAGTCAGTAAGCACAAGCGTCAGTAAGCACGAGCGTCAGTAAGCACGAGCGTCAGTAAGCACGAGCGTCAGTAAGCACGAGCGTCAGTAAGCACGAGCGTCAGTAAGCACGAGCGTCAGTAAGCACGAGCGTCAGTAAGCACGAGCGTCAGTAAGCACGAGCGTCAGTAAGCACGAGCGTCAGTAAGCACGAGCGTCAGTAAGCACGAGCGTCAGTAAGCACGAGCGTCAGTAAGCACGAGCGTCAGTAAGCACGAGCGTCAGTAAGCACGAGCGTCAGTAAGCACGAGCGTCAGTAAGCACAAGCGTCAGTAAACACAAGCGTCAGTAAGCACAAGAGTCAGTAAGCACAAGAGTCAGTAAGCACAAGCGTCAGTAAGCACAAGCGTCAGTAAGCACAAGAGTCAGTAAGCACAAGAGTCAGTAAACACAAGAGTCAGTAAACACAAGCGTCAGTAAACACAAGCGTCAGTACACACAAGCGTCAGTAAACACAAGCGTCAGTAAGCACAAGCGTCAGTAAGCACAAGCGTCAGTAAGCACAAGCGTCAGTAAGCACAAGCGTCAGTAAGCACAAGCGTCAGTAAGCACAAGCGTCAGTAAGCACAAGCGTCAGTAAGCACAAGCGTCAGTAAACACAAGCGTCAGTAAACACAAGCGTCAGTAAGCACAAGCGTCAGTAAGCACAAGCGTCAGTAAACACAAGCGTCAGTAAACACAAGCGTCAGTAAGCACAAGCGTCACAAGCGTCAGTAAGCACAAGCGTCAGTAAGCACAAGCGTCAGTAAACACAAGCGTCAGTAAACACAAGCGTCAGTAAACACAAGCGTCAGTAAGCACAAGCGTCAGTAAGCACAAGCGTCAGTAAGCACAAGCGTCAGTAAGCACAAGCGTCACAAGCGTCAGTAAACACAAGCGTCAGTAAGCACAAGCGACAGTAAGCACAAGCGTCAGTAAACACAAGCGTCAGTAAGCACAAGCGTCAGTAAACACAAGCGTCAGTAAACACAAGCGTCAGTAAACACAAGCGTCAGTAAGCACAAGCGACAGTAAACACAAGCGTCGGTAAACACAAGCGTCGGTAAACACAAGCGTCGGTAAACACAAGCGTCGGTAAACACAAGCGTCAGTAAGCACAAGCGTCAGTAAGCACAAGCGTCAGTAAACACAAGCGTCGGTAAACACAAGCGTCGGTAAACACAAGCGTCGGTAAACACAAGCGTCGGTAAGCACAAGCGTCGGTAAGCACAAGCGTCGGTAAGCACAAGCGTCAGTAAGCACAAGCGTCAGTAAACACAAGCGTCAGTAAGCACAAGCGTCAGTAAACACAAGCGTCAGTAAACACAAGCGTCAGTAAGCACAAGCGTCAGTAAACACAAGCGTCAGTAAGCACAAGAGTCAGTAAACACAAGCGTCAGTAAGCACAAGCGTCAGTAAGCACAAGCGTCAGTAAGCACAAGCGTCAGTAAACACAAGCGTCAGTAAGCACTAGCGTCAGTAAGCACAAGCGTCAGTAAGCACAAGCGTCAGTAAACACAAGCGTCAGTAAGCACAAGCGTCAGTAAACACAAGCGTCAGTAAGCACAAGCGTCAGTAAGCACAAGCGTCAGTAAACACAAGCGTCAGTAAACACAAGCGTCAGTAAGCACAAGCGTCAGTAAGCACAAGCGTCAGTAAACACAAGCGTCAGTAAGCACAAACGTCAGTAAACACGAGCGTCAGTAAGCACGAGCGTCAGTAAGCACGAGCGTCAGTAAGCACGAGCGTCAGTAAGCACGAGCGTCAGTAAGCACGAGCGTCAGTAAGCACAAGCGTCAGTAAGCACAAACGTCAGTAAACACGAGCGTCAGTAAACACAAGCGTCAGTAAACACAAGCGTCAGTAAGCACAAACGTCAGTAAGCACGAGCGTCAGTAAACACGAGCGTCAGTAAGCACGAGCGTCAGTAAGCACGAGCGTCAGTAAGCACGAGCGTCAGTAAACACGAGCGTCAGTAAACACAAGCGTCAGTAAACACAAGCGTCAGTAAACACAAGCGTCAGTAAACACAAGCGTCAGTAAACACAAGCGTCAGTAAACACAAGCGTCAGTAAACACAAGAGTCAGTAAGCACAAGCGTCAGTAAACACAAGCGTCAGTAAACACAAGCGTCAGTAAACACAAGAGTCAGTAAGCACGAGCGTCACAAGCGTCACAAGCGGCAGTAAGCACAAGCGTCAGTAAGCACAAGCGTCAGTAAACACAAGCGTCAGTAAGCACAAGCGTCAGTAAACACAAGCGTCAGTAAACACAAGCGTCAGTAAGCACAAACGTCAGTAAACACGAGCGTCAGTAAGCACGAGCGTCAGTAAGCACGAGCGTCAGTAAGCACGAGCGTCAGTAAGCACGAGCGTCAGTAAGCACGAGCGTCAGTAAGCACAAGCGTCAGTAAGCACAAGCGTCAGTAAACACAAGCGTCAGTAAGCACAAGCGTCAGTAAACACAAGCGTCAGTAAACACAAGCGTCAGTAAACACAAGAGTCAGTAAGCACAAGCGTCAGTAAGCACAAGCGTCAGTAAGCACGAGCGTCACAAGCGTCACAAGCGTCAGTAAACACAAGCGTCAGTAAGCACAAGCGTCAGTAAGCACGAGCGTCAGTAAGCACAAGCGTCAGTAAACACAAGCGTCAGTAAGCACAAGCGTCAGTAAGCACAAGAGTCAGTAAGCACAAGCGTCAGTAAGCACAAGCGTCAGTAAACACAAGCGTCAGTAAACACAAGCGTCAGTAAGCACAAGCGTCAGTAAACACAAGCGTCAGTAAACACAAGAGTCAGTAAGCACAAGCGTCAGTAAGCACAAGCGTCAGTAAACACAAGCGTCAGTAAACACAAGCGTCAGTAAGCACGAGCGTCACAAGCGTCACAAGCGTCAGTAAACACAAGCGTCAGTAAGCACAAGCGTCAGTAAACACAAGCGTCACAAGCGTCACAAGCGTCAGTAAGCACAAGCGTCAGTAAACACAAGCGTCAGTAAACACAAGTGTCAGTAAACACAAGCGTCAGTAAACACAAGCGTCAGTAAGCACAAGCGTCACAAGCGTCAGTAAACACGAGCGTCACAAGCGTCACAAGCGTCAGTAAGCACAAGCGTCAGTAAGCACAAGCGTCAGTAAACACAAGCGTCACAAGCGTCACAAGCGTCAGTAAGCACAAGCGTCAGTAAGCACAAGCGTCAGTAAACACGAGCGTCAGTAAGCACAAGCGTCAGTAAACACAAGCGTCAGTAAACACAAGCGTCAGTAAACACAAGCGTCAGTAAACACAAGAGTCAGTAAACACAAGCGTCAGTAAACACAAGCGTCAGTAAACACAAGCGTCAGTAAA
Source organism: Gobius niger (assembly GCF_951799975.1). Taxonomy (NCBI): domain Eukaryota; kingdom Metazoa; phylum Chordata; class Actinopteri; order Gobiiformes; family Gobiidae; genus Gobius; species Gobius niger. The sequence goes on from NC_136862.1 coordinate 35,284,022, forward strand.
CACAAGAGTCAGTAAACACGAGCGTCAGTAAGCACGAGAGTCAGTAAACACGAGAGTCAGTAAACACAAGAGTCAGTAAACACGAGCGTCAGTAAACACGAGCGTCAGTAAGCACGAGCGTCAGTAAGCACAAGAGTCAGTAAACACGAGCGTCAGTAAGCACAAGCGTCAGTAAACACAAGCGTCAGTAAGCACAAGCGTCAGTAAGCACAAGCGTCAGTAAACACAAGCGTCAGTAAGCACAAGCGTCAGTAAGCACAAGCGTCAGTAAGCACAAGCATCAGTAAGCACAAGCGTCAGTAAGCACAAGCGTCAGTAAGCACGAGCGTCAGTAAACACGAGCGTCAGTAAACACGAGCGTCAGTAAGCACAAGCGTCAGTAAGCACAAGCGTCAGTAAGCACAAGCGTCAGTAAGCACAAGCGTCAGTAAACACAAGCGTCAGTAAGCACAAGCATCAGTAAGCACAAGCGTCAGTAAGCACAAGCGTCAGTAAACACAAGCGTCAGTAAGCACAAGCGTCAGTAAGCACAAGCGTCAGTAAACACGAGCGTCAGTAAACACGAGCGTCAGTAAACACGAGCATCAGTAAACACGAGCGTCAGTAAGCACGAGCGTCAGTAAACACGAGCGTCAGTAAGCACGAGCGTCAGTAAGCACAAGCGTCAGTAAACACAAGAGTCAGTAAACACGAGCGTCAGTAAGCACGAGCGTCAGTAAACACGAGCGTCAGTAAGCACAAGAGTCAGTAAACACGAGCGTCAGTAAACACGAGCGTCAGTAAACACAAGAGTCAGTAAGCACAAGAGTCAGTAAGCACAAGCATCAGTAAGCACAAGCGTCAGTAACCACAAGCGTCAGTAAACACAAGCGTCAGTAAACACAAGCGTCAGTAAGCACGAGCGTCAGTAAGCACAAGCGTCAGTAAACACAAGCGTCAGTAAACACAAGCGTCAGTAAGCACAAGCATCAGTAAGCACAAGCGTCAGTAAGCACAAGCGTCAGTAAACACAAGCGTCAGTAAGCACAAGCATCAGTAAGCACAAGCGTCAGTAAACACAAGCGTCAGTAAACACAAGCGTCAGTAAGCACGAGCGTCAGTAAGCACAAGCGTCAGTAAGCACAAGCATCAGTAAGCACAAGCGTCAGTAAGCACAAGCGTCAGTAAACACAAGCGTCAGTAAGCACAAGCATCAGTAAGCACAAGCGTCAGTAAACACAAGCGTCAGTAAGCACAAGCGTCAGTAAACACAAGCGTCAGTAAACACAAGCGTCAGTAAGCACAAGCGTCAGTAAGCACGAGCGTCAGTAAACACGAGCGTCAGTAAGCACGAGCGTCAGTAAGCACGAGCGTCAGTAAACACAAGCGTCAGTAAGCACGAGCGTCAGTAAACACAAGCGTCAGTAAGCACAAGCGTCAGTAAACACAAGCGTCAGTAAACACAAGCGTCAGTAAGCACAAGCGTCAGTAAGCACAAGCGTCAGTAAACACAAGCGTCAGTAAGCACAAGCGTCTAGCTACGGGCTGTAGGTGCGTTTTGGATGTTACTCTGTTTGCAGCTGAAGTTATTAGGCCCGAGCGCCATCAGGGCTGGCCAAGGGCCTCTTGTAATCGTATAGAGTGCGCGCACTCCCCCAAAGTGCGCGGAGCGCACAAAACGAGCGCGAAGCGCTCGGCTCCTAACAAACATGCACTAACACACTCCTCTCGTCGTGCACGTTCCGTGCACATGTATCAGAAAACAAACATTGTAATTGGACAGTGCGTGGAGCGAAGCGGAGCGCAGCCACCCAAAGTGCGCGGAGCGCACAGAAAAATGTGCACGAAGCGCTCCCCTCCTCTCAAACACTCACTAAGGCACTCTACTTGTTGTGCACGTCTCGTGCACATACATGTATAATGCAAAAATCAACATTGTAATTGTACAGAGCCCATAAAAGTCAATGGGCGACTGGGATCAGGACCAGGACCTCTACCATGAGGTAGGAATGCGCGAGCACTTTCCGAAAATATATAGTTTATAGTGGAACTCCACTTGAGGAGTTCAAGTATCTCGCCCCACCCCTTCCTCTCAGGAAACAACAGAAGCTTCTCAGTCTCTCAAATGAGAAGTTTTTCCTCCGATCGTCCGTGAGCTCAGAGCTGCTCCAACAACGAGCTACTCGCGTTTGTTTACAGGAGACGCTTCCTCTTCTTTCACCTGTTAAATTTATTATTGCGCGTCTCTGATTGGTTGAATTAATAATATACAGTGACGTTTTTATACCATAGTAGAGGCCATTGGTTAGATGCTTGGGGCGCTGTTCCTCGCCGCCCCGAGCACAAAACTACACATTTATGAGGCTGTTACAGCACACGATGAACCAGGCAGACAAAATGACACAATCCTTCACCTCCACTCCCCCTCCCTCAGTGTAAAAAACACCTGTACATAAGAAAGTTATGATTTTGCTAAACTTAAAACTTTTTATTTTATTTGCAAAATTGATAGGAGGGGCGGCGCCCCACCGCCCATAATGGACCAGCCGCCACTGCCGTGTAACCCTGGATGGTCAGATGGATGGAGTAGTGGATGTTTGGTGAATGGCCACCATGTCCCAACAACGCTGTGATGTCAGCAAAGAGGGGGTGGAGTCATGTTTAGGGCCAGAATCATAGTGAGAGAGCTGTCGGCCCCTTTAGGATCCCTGAAGGTGTGAAAATGACCTCTTTCTGACTGACCACTTTCTTCTATGCTACAAAAAGAAGACTACTATATACTAGACTAGAAGACTACTATATTTATTTTTGATAATCACTGGGAGATTTTTCCAACCACATTTAAATGATCCTCTTCAGCTAAAGACTTGAAAATGATGCTGACTCTCATTTGAGGTGACAGTTTAGGAAATCTAAACTGGAAACTGAAAGTTTAGGAGAAAAGTGTCAATTAATTTGGAACGCGGTGTTCACATTTTTATCTGAATAATGTATAAATTAAGAGCAGAGTTCTCAGCATTGTGAAAAAACTTTTTTTTTTTTCTGACAAAAACTTTGTCAAATACTGAGATTCCAAAAATTCCAAAAATCCTAAAACTAAGACCCTCGGGAAAAAAACTTAAAAAACAAACAAACATAAAGGCAGTAGCAATACCGTAAATTTAGATTGAGGGAGACAAAAGGGGGCGGGGCGGTCGGCTATATTTGCGATTGTGCTCTGCAGTGGCACTGACTCTACCGTTCGGACAGAGATTGCTTTAACTTGAGTGAAGTGGAAAGATCGCCTCGTGAACTCAGTGAGTGCCATGAGACAAACTGGTGTAAAAGACAGTGAAATCACAATCTCAACTGGTGCAATGAATTGTGGGATTGCTCAATCGGGATAAAATTTGACCCGGAAGTGTGTTTTGACAGTGCAGAAGTCGAGGGAGTGCAGATACATGCATTCTGAATAATTTGTTATGTTTGTATGATATTCAAAGCATCCTAAACTGAGTGCGAGGCTCAGGTGGAGGAAACGGATGAGTCGCGCCGTTTTTAGATGGACAGTTGCTAATTTGAAGTTATTTTGGAGGAAACGCTGGCTATTGCTAAGCGGCTACAAAGAGGACTTGGTGGCCGACACGATACCGAGAAACTCTTGCAGATCTCTTGAAATTTCCTTCAGTGAAATGGTAAATATAGCATTATGTTCGAGACAGGGACTTGGGGAGACGGCTTCTTGTTGTTTTTTCTACTACTTTATGCATGCTCTTGTAGTTTTAAAGTGTTTATAGTTTATTATTTATGTCATTTTGTTTATGTTATGTTTTAAGTTTCATGTTTCACGATTGCTCCAAAAAAAAATCCTGGTTTGTAAACCTGTTCACAGACAATGGCAATAAAACCAATTGTGATTCTGTGGGATTGTAAACAAGGAAAAGCTTTAAGTTGTGATCGTGAGGGAAATGTTTTACTTCAGTGCCAAGTTTGAAGTAGTTTCTTGAGTTTCTTTGGGTGACGGTGGCACAGAGAGTAGAACGGGGCCGGCTTGTGATCAGAGGATCAGTGGTTCGATTCCTGCAGGTGCACACTGTTGTTGTGTCCTTGGGCAAGACACTTCACCCACCTTGCCTCCAGTGTCTGTGTGTACACTGGATATACAGTGCCTCTCGAAAGTATTCATACACCTTGAACTTTTGCACATTTTGTCATGTTTACAACCCTAAACATAAAGATTTTATTTATATTTTTTTACTGAACGTTCACACACAAGTAACAGACAACTGTGAAGTGAAAGCAAAATGATACATGATTCTGTTATTTTTCAAAAAATAGAAAAGTGAAAAGTGGGGCTTGCATAAGTATTCATACAGCATTTTCTGAGTGCATTAAATTGCCTTTAAAATAGGGATGGTCCGATATGAAAATTTGCTGCCGATATCGATATCCGATATTTGCCTTGCTGCTGTGGCCGATATCCGATATTTCCCGATATTTATTTCGACGTTAAAAATCAATAGAAAGGCTCAAATGTGGTCAAGTTTGCAAATTGCTCCATTATTGGAATGTCTTATGCTTATGCCTGGGACACGTCTCACACACCAGGATGAAACAAACAATCCCTTTTATTAGAAAAATATTAAAAAGACCAAATGCAATGTTGGAGTGAAATGTCATTTGGATTATGGCTAAATATTTACTCAGACCTACTTATTGTTATGCTTTCACCCATGTCCTCTCTTAATGGGAAACAGTGACACTGGGAAATGCTAGGCTACTCTTGATTGTATTTTTTACTTAAACATGTAGCCTACCATGTTATTTAAGCTACATGTTTTAACTTTAAACAAATCTGATAAACTTGTCTGTGGACACACTGCTCTGTATGAAGCTTTGGAATTGCAAAAAATAGTCACTTTAACAGCACCTTATACTGAACTAATGAGGCCAGACTGAAGATTTAGAGTTGGTTTAGAGCTGGCAAAAGGCAAACAGTAGATTTACAAGATTGGCATGAGCTTTGAACTGCTTTGTTTTCAATAATAAATGCGCAAACGATCGCAAAAGCGTCTAATTAAATATGCGCGAAAATGCGACATGACGCCTCGTTTTCACGGGTCATTAACATGACAGAAGTGAGCAGAGTAAACGTGAATACAGACATTATCATCACTGTAGTTAGACCTACATGATCACAGAAAGGTCATGTTTACGTGTCGTAGCCTTTAGCCTGTTAGCAGCTATGCTAGCGCTAACAAACAAAGTTATAAATCTGACGTCAGGACGGAGAAACTTTCGCAACACTCACCTCAGATGTAGCAACAAATAATCCATCAGAAAATGATTCCTGTTAATCCTGACTCAGAATAATGTCCATGGAGGCTGTTTTAGTCCAGTTTGTTCCAGCAGCCACTTGTGGCTCTGCATCTCTGTGGTGTCCGAGTGTCCGCTCCACTTTGTTTAAACTTAGTAAAAACACATTCTCTTTTGGAGACGTGTGAATTTATGCTGGAGGTTCTTTATTTTTAGGAGCCACTGTTTATTTTAGATAATTTGAATAAACTGTTGCCCCAGTCAGGTCAGTGCAGCCCGTCTACACGCTGCTGCATTCAGGTGCGCTACGACAATACGGTGCAGTAAATAATTAAAAGGAAAAAAAAAATATCGGCCGATATTTCCCAACATCGGACCGATACCGATATGTCAAAAAATGACAAATATCGGCGGCGCCGATATATCGGCCATCTCTACTTTAAAACATTTCTAATGACTCCAGAATGTTCACACCTTGGCCTAACGGTTAAATAGAGGCACCTGTGTGTAATCTACTCTCAGTATAATTACAGCTGTTCTGTGAGGGCCTCAGAGCTGTGGTCGGAGTGTATTGGTCACTAAACAACATCATGAAGGTCAAGGAGCACCAGAGAGGTCAGGGATAAAGCTGTGGAGAAGTTTGAAGCAGCGTTAAGTTATACAAGGATTCCCCAAGATTTAAACATCTCCCGGAGCAACTGTTCAATCCATCATTCAGAAATGGAAAGAGTAAAGCACCACTGCCAACTTACCAAGACACGGTCGCCCATCTAAACTAACAAACTGAACTGGTAAGAAATGCAACCATGTGCCCCATGATAACTCTGGAGGAACTGAAGTGCTGCCGCTGAGCTGGGGGAATCTGTACATGGGACAACTATAAGTCGTATCTACGCAAATCTGGCCTTCATGGACGAGTGGAAGAAGAAAGACATTATTGAAAGGAGGCCATAAGAAACCCCATATGGAGGACACAGCTCCATGTGGAAGAAGGTGCTTTGGTCAGATGAGACAAACGTTTTGTATGGAGCAAACCTAACACTGCTCATGGTCCTGAGTGCACCATCCCCAGTGTCAAATATACGGGGGGGAGCATCATGCTGTGGGGCTGCTTTTCCTCAGTGGGGACTGGGGAGACTGTAAGAATAGTTGGGAAGATGGATGGAGCCAAATACAGAGACATTTTGGAGGAAAACCTGCTGGAGTCACAAGAGAACTGAGGCTAGGGCGGAGATTCACCTTCAGCAGGACAATGACCCTAAACACAAAGATAAATCTACAATGGAATGGTTTAAAAAAATATATATTAATGTGTTCAGGGTTTCCGTTAGCCGGCTGTAGCCGGCTTTTGGCCGGTTTGCAAAGCAAATGGCCTGTAAAAATAATTTCCATCGGCCAAACTGGCCGACAGTAAAACATATGGAGAGAATATAGAAAAATATATTAAATACAACATGACACCTGGGTCAGTGACTAACATAAAGTGTTTTTGAGACAGCCCCAAATATTAAAGAAAGGTTCAATGTTTTTATCAAAAAGCCCATTTTACAAAGCGCAGTTGAAGCGCCATCGTCACGCTGGAAATATTTCTCTTCGTGCTTCGTCACATTTTCCAAGAAAACAGTGAACTAGGCTACAGGTACATATACTTTTAGAAAAGTGTGTTAAGATCTCAGCAATACTTTTGATTAGAATATTCTTTAAACGAGCGTGTGGTCAGTCAGACTGACACGCTGCACTGGCTCTTCCTGGGAGAGTGGCCGCGTTTAGAGGCGCTTCCCTCGGTCGGTCTGCGCAGACGCCTCGGCTTAGTTACCGGTGTTGAAGCCGCTCAGAGAGTGGCCGCGTTTAGAGGCGCTTCCCTCGGTCAGTCTGCGCAGACGCCTCGGCTTAGTGACCGGTGTTGAAGCCGCTCAGAGAGTGGCCGCGTTTAGAGGCGCTTCCCTCGGTCAGTCTGCGCAGACGCCTCGGCTCAGTTACCGGTGTTGGAGCCGCTCAGAGAGTGGCCGTGTTTAGAGGCGCTTCCCTCGGTCAGTCTGCGCAGACGCCTCGGCTCAGTTACCGGTGTTGGAGCCGCTCAGAGAGTGGCCGTGTTTAGAGGCGCTTCCCTCGGTCAGTCTGCGCAGACGCCTCGGCTCAGTTACCGGTGTTGGAGCCGCTCAGAGAGTGGCCGTGTTTAGAGGCGCTTCCCTCGGTCAGTCTGCGCAGACGCCTCGGCTCAGTTACCGGTGTTGGAGCCGCTCAGAGAGTGGCCGTGTTTAGAGGCGCTTCCCTCGGTCAGTCTGCGCAGACGCCTCGGCTCAGTTACCGGTGTTGAAGCCGCTCAGAGAGTGGCCGGGTTTAGAGGCGCTTCCCTCGGTCAGTCTGCGCAGACGCCTCGGCTCAGTTACCGGTGTTGGAGCCGCTCTAGAGCGCGGCAGAGCTGGGTCCATGTTCAGTCGATTTGCCCTTCCGTAATATTTCAGCGGTGACAGACCTAATCATTATTTTACACCTGATGCCCAGCCCTTGCTGAGCAGCTGATGTGGTCAGACCTGGATAAGGAGGGTCATAGATATCGGCTACTTTCTGTCTGAGTTAAAGTGCAGATGAGGCTTGATCCGCGTGACACCTGCCGCTCTCAATTGATCCACGCGCACTTTATATTTGGATTTCAGCGGCATTTTCTCACGTCATTTTTTCATTAGCAATAGCCGTCTTTTGGACCCACTTAAGCACTCGTGTAGCTCTGCCTAAATGTAGATTGTTATTGATAATAAGCCATGTTCATTATGTATAGTTTTTAATGGCCGGTAATTCGTTTACTGTTTAGGTTTACTGTTTAGGGTTTACTGTTTAGGTTTACTGTTTAGGTTTACTGTTTAGGTTTACTGTTTAGGTTTACTGTTTAGGGTTTACTGTTTAGGTTTACTGTTTAGGTTTACTGTTTAGGTTTACTGTTTAGGGTTTACTGTTTAGGTTTACTGTTTAGGTTTACTGTTTAGGTTTACTGTTTAGGGTTTACTGTTTAGGTTTACTGTTTAGGTTTACTGTTTAGGTTTACTGTTTAGGGTTTACTGTTTAGGTTTACTGTTTAGGTTTACTGTTTAGGTTTACTGTTTAGGTTTACTGTTTAGGGTTTACTGTTTAGGTTTACTGTTTAGGGTTTACTGTTTAGGTTTACTGTTTAGGTTTACTGTTTAGGGTTTACTGTTTAGGTTTACTGTTTAGGTTTACTGTTTAGGGTTTACTGTTTAAGTTTACTGTTTAAGTTTACTGTTTAGGTTTACTGTTTAGGCCTTCAACTAGCTTGAAATCCAGACAAATGAATCCTAAACAGTGAACCAGTTTGCTCACTGTGCACAGTATAATGGGTCTAACATGTATGTTTGTAGCTGCAACATGACCGCATCAGCTCGTACTCCAAGGACAGATAAGGTGTGGTCGATCGGTCGAGACAATAAACTGAGCTCGCCTTCATGTGGTCGAGATGAGTTATGAAAAACTTAGTACAGCAGTATCTGACACTATCTGACCTGCTGAGTCCTTTGTGGATCAAGTCACTCATACCGGTGCGACACCAGCCGGACATTATCCTAAAGATCAAAGACTGTCATCATGGTCAGTTAGTGGAGTAATGGCAAAGAATGGATTAAACCGTCTCTTTGACATAAGTCATTGTAACTCTAACGCACTGATCAAGAATGACAAAGACTGCGAGTTTCTGAGATTGAAACAGAAATTAAAAAATTCAGAATTTCAATGCAAGCATAGCGAATAACCGTGACGATCTTGCGGACATGTAGTTCAGCTTAAGTGGACTCTTGGGTTTATTGTGAGGCTTGTGAGCAGAGTCAAAGTACTAAGAGCTTTGCAAAATATTGCTGTGAACAATAAACATGTTGTTACACTAGCAATAACAATGATGCAAGACTGTTTTGAAAAACGCTTATGGTGTCACTTATATGTCATAATGGTCAAACTTCAAGGACCTTGGGGGACCTCTAAATATTAAGTTATATATAAGTTAAATGTTGTAATTCTAGGTGTTAAAGAACTGTGCAGGAACTCTGTTGTAATGCAGCGGGTTTATTTTGACGTAAATGGACCTTTGCTCAAACTTCCTGTTGGTCTCACGCTGCAATTCCTGTTTCTACTCAGATGTGTGACTTTTCTGTGTTGTGTCACGCAAACAGGAGGAAGCTGAAACTGTGTCAAAAAAATGAGCGAGGAACACAGGTCTCTATGGTCCTCATGGCGGGGAGCTGACATTGCTGCAGTACCTCCCCCTGCTGGCTCCAAAAGACATTTGGTAAATGTTTCAATTACCACTTTTTGACCCGAGCACTGCTTAAAAGCCTGGCAACAAAGAGTGTTTGCATTGACTGGCTTTAGAGCCTGTCAGTCAATCTCTGGAGCTCTGTGGAGGCTCCGCCCATTTATTTATATGTTTATTTATATATATTTATTTATTTGTATACATGTATTTATACATACTTATTTATATACATATATACATATATTTAATATATTTTTATATTTATTTATTCATTTCTCTATAGATATAGATATGCATATAGATATATCTACTTAAACACTGAGACATTGTTGTCTGCTCCTTATTTGTCCAGTTAAACCTGCGCCTCTGCTGCAGATGTTGGTGTGGGGGGAGACAGAGAAAGAGAGGGGAGATCGGGACTGTGGCGGATAAACATAGACTATGGCGGGGCCACAAACTAATGTATTAGTGGGAAACCCTGAGCGGTAAACCCGCCGCAGATGCACCATCGCATGTTCATAACCATCTTCTGGTCGATCGGGCCTGATCCAGTCACTGAATCTGATCCAATCTATGCACTCAAACACTGGATACTAATACCAATTCTGAATATTGGTTTGGGGTATCCCTAATTATTGCCATAGACATAATATTAGTAGATTATCATTCCCGACTCCTCCCCTTTTACATTAATAACACCATTAAAGACGACAGGTCAGTCTCCTCCCACAGAGCTGCTCCAAAAATGGTCAAAAAGGCAGGAAGTGCCAAGCGTCCACAGTTCTCCAGGCCTGTCAATCAAAGCCCAAAGCTTAAAAAATGCTTTGAACCTTCAATTGAAATTGATTGTGAAATAATTTGTATGACAAACATTTCAGATAAAGTACGAAGAATAGGCACTGCGCATGCCCGGTTTTGGTTTTTGGCGACGATGATTGGGAGGTGTCACGCGGCACAGACGTAAACATTTCAGAGCTTCCTGTGACATCATTTCTTGTGGAAAGAAACAAAGACAGGAAGTAGCTGATGGTGGGAACATTAAAGCTCCTTGGGTGTCCCCCCGTCTGTCACTGTGGACCCTCAGAGAACATTAACTAGTCCAGGGGTCACCAACCTCTTTTCAGCCCAGGGCGACTTCAAGAACATTACATTGTTTGAGAGCTACCAGTTAAAACCTGCAAGAAAGTTACAGCAAAAGGCGACGATAGATCCAATAAGAAACGGTGTCTTCATGCATAATTCACAATAAAGTTGTCCAAATGCTCAGGACAGTTTTTATTGCCATTGTTTGTAAACAGGTTCATAAACTAGGATTTTTTCTTGGTGAGACGTGCAACATTCAACATAAAAATATATAACACAGAGTTTTGATAAAAATATGGCGTGTAACGTGTAAATAAACTTTAACTATGCACTGGCTGAGGCTTGTATAATGTTCACTGGTGCTGTTACGCCAAATATGCCGTTTCCCCGTGGCTTCAGCCAGAGGAGCCTCCAGCTCCAGGCTGAGTGAGCCCCGCTGCCCCGCCCTCGCTCTCTCTCTCGCTCGCTCACTTCACCTGGGCAGCACAACAGCCGCCCACATCCACCGGCTGACTGTAGCTCGTCTACTCGCTAACCCCGCTCCAACAGACGCACCACTGAGGGCGATGAACCGCACGAGACATCGCGCTGACGCTGAGGTGAAAGTTACACCGCTTTATTTTACCACAAGTGAACGTTTACTGCTTTTACTTTGTAGCTGCAGCGCTAACGCATCAGTCTGTACAACAAAGTTACGCACACACAGCGTGCAACCGCGTGAAACATGAGAGCATCTATAAGCTAACCTTTACACTGCGTTCCAAATTATTATGCAAATTGAATTTTTGTGTCAAAAAGGTAAAAAAAAAACAATAATAATGAAACTCATGGATGGTGTCGTGTCTTGGGGCTCTATGAATCACTGACATTAATCTCAGAGACCTGGGATGATTAGTTGTCGGGTTAAGCCCAGTTAAGGGAAAAACTACTGAAAAAGGGTGTTCCACTTTATTATGCAGATCATCATTTTCAAGCAATATGGGAAAGAAAAAGGGACTTTCTGCTGATGAAAAGCGTGAAATAGTTGAATGCCTTGGTCTAGGTATGAAAACCTTCGATATTTCATGAAAGATTAAGCGTAATCATCATACAGATAAGAGATTTGTGGATGATTCAGAGCACACTTTTTTTTGTGCCGATAAAGGCACAATATGGACGGTTTCTGCCAGACAAACACATCAGATTAGGAGAACAGATGCCACAAAGCAGCATACAGGTATTTGAAGCTGCTGGTGCCTCTGGAGTCTCCCGAACATCAAGGTGTAGGACCCTCCAGAGGCTGCAGTTGTGCATAAACCTTCTATCCGGCCTCCCCTAAACTGTTCATTGAAGCTGAAGCAGAAACGACTGCAGTGGCTCAGAAATACATGAGACTCATTTTCAAACAGTCTTGTTCACTGATGAGGCCGTGTAACCCTGGATGGTCAGATGGATGGTAGTGGATGGTTAGTGAATGGCCACAATGTCCCAACAAGGCGGTGAAGTCAGTAAGGAGGGGGCGGAGTCATGTTTTGGGCCAGAAACATGGTGAGAGAGCTGGTCGGCCCCTTTAGGCCCTTTTAGGCTCCCTGAAGGTGTGAAAATGACCTTTGAAAAATATGTGGAGTTTCTGACTGACCACTTTTATGCTACAAAAAGAAGAACCGTGCTTTCCCAAACAAAATCCTCATCATGCATGACAACGCACCATGTCCTGCTGTAAAGAAAACCTCTGCATCACTGGCTGCTATGGGCATAAAAGGAGAGAAACTCATGATGTGGACCCCCTCCTCCCCTGACCTCAGCCCTATTGAGAACCTTTGGAGCCTCAACAAAAAAAACTTCTATGAGGGTGGGAGGCAGTTTTTATCCAAACAGCAGCTCTGGGAGGCTATTCTGACATCCTGCAAAAAAATCCAAGCAGAAACTGTCCAAAAACTTACAATTTTAATGGATTTGAGAATTTTGAAGCTGCTATCACACAAGGGCTCCTATGGTAAAATATAACTTGACCTGCTAATATTTTTTTGATTGAAATAGCTTTTGATTTCAGTAAATATGACCTCCTAATGCTACAAATACAACAAATGACCATTTTCAGTTAATTACAAGCTTTAAAATGTATTGAAACGATGAGTTGCATAATAACTTGGAACAGTAGATTTTGAGGTTTTTACTATATTTATTTTTGAAAAAAATACTGTTTTCACTGGGAGATTTTTTCCACCACATTTAAATGATCCTCTACCAGGTAAAGACTTGAAAATTATCCTGACTCTCATTTGAGTTGACAGTTTAGAAAATCTTAATATAATTTGAAACGCAGTGTAAAGCTAACGGAGCTACATTTACTGTGAGGCTAAATCCTAAACTGACCGGGCAAGTGCCCGTGGCTCTGCGCTCGCTCTGCGCTCGTTTGATGTGCGGTTGTGGTCAGTGATGAGGAGAGGGCTGACCTCTCCAGGTGGACCGTGTGGTCATTGAGGAGAGGGCTGACCTCTCCAGGTGGACCGTGTGGTCAGTGAGGAGAGGGCTGACCTCTCCAGGTGGACCGTGTGGTCAGTGAGGAGAGGGCTGACCTCTCCAGGTGGACCGTGTGGTCAGTGAGGAGAGGGTTGACCTCTCCAGGTGGACCGTGTGGTCAGTGAGGAGAGGGCTGACCTCTCCAGGTGGACCGTGTGGTCAGTGATGAGGAGAGGGCTGACCTCTCCAGGTGGACCGTGTGGTCATTTAGGAGAGGGCTGACCTCTCCAGGTGGACCGTGTGGTCAGTGAGGAGAGGGCTGACCTCTCCAGGTGGACCGTGTGGTCAGTGAGGAGAGGGTTGACCTCTCCAGGTGGACCGTGTGGTCAGTGAGGAGAGGGTTGACCTCTCCAGGTGGACCGTGTGGTCAGTGAGGAGAGGGTTGACCTCTCCAGGTGGACCGTGTGGTCAGTGAGGAGAGGGCTGACCTCTCCAGGTGGACCGTGTGGTCATTGGGTTCTGACGTGGTTTCTGCTGATCAGAGATGTTAACGGTGGCAAGTTTTACTAAAACTGAACGTGTCCAAAGAGACACAACTATTCAATATGTCAAACCATTTGTAAACTTTTACTAGCCCACTGTTGCCAGAAAAAAAAAACATTTTATTTAGTATGGTATAGGGTGGCATATTGTGTATGCAGTGTATGCTATGTTTCTATAAATAGTCAATAAAAGTTTAAAATCTATATTTAAAAATGGAAAATGTAATAATATTTTGTCCTTTTTTAATATAATTCAAATAGAAGACAGTATCATCTGATGCACAGAACCTGATTTGGAATTTAACATTATGTACAAATCCTTTACTTCTATGTCCACTGGGCTAAGACTGAACCAGGGCCTTACTAAACCTGGGCCTGAGCTAAGACTGAACCAGGGCCTTACTAAACCTGGGCCTGAGCTAAGACTGAACCAGGGTCTTACTAAACCTGGGCCTGAGCTAAGACTGAACCAGGGCCTTACTAAACCTGGGCCTGAGCTAAGACTGAACCAGGGCCTTACTAAACCTGGGCCTGAGCTAAGACTGAACCAGGGTCTTACTAAACCTGGGCCTGAGCTAAGACTGAACCAGGGCCTTGCTAAACCTGGGCCTGAGCTAAGACTGAACCAGGTCTGGACTCTGGACCCAGTTGTTGTTTTTTGTTGAAACTCACCTGGGCCTGTCTCACTTGTCTGGACCTGTCCAAACTCAGGTGGGACCAGGCTCTGCTCTGATTGGCTGATCCCTAAGGATCATATGACGCACTGACACTAATGAAGCAGATAATGTGTGAGCTAAGTGCGTTGAAAGCATAGACATAATACTAGTAGTACTAGCAATGCCAGATGAAAAGATTGAAATACAGTAGATAATATTCATAAGAACATAAGGTGGTAGAGGTCAGCAAGAGGATGAAAAGGCTTTTTGAATTTTTTTTAAATACAACAATTACTTCCAAAGTTATAGACATTTCAGTTTTCATTTTCGGCCACTTTTTGTGAAATCGATCTCCATTAAAACAATAGGATATGGTCTGGACCCATTTATCACAAAAAGTGGTACAATTTTCAGCTTTTTTGTTCTCTAACTTTCCCATTTCCCCAAATATCATTCTCAAAATTCACATTCAAGAAGGAAAATTGTCAAGGATAAAGTATACAAACAAACAAACAAACAAAGGATTTCAAATATGATGTCAGATTTTTATTGTGGGCTAAGAAAATGCAACTAATTTGCATATTTTAACAAAAAATTAAGGCGAGACACTGCAGGTGAATACGGAAAACATTTAAAGTGAGTGATATCGATTTGAAACTTTTGCTGTATATTATTTACACAAATCTGAACAAAAACTGTATTGCTGTATTTCTGTAATATTTGTTTATATATAAAAATAAGAGTTTATGCTAAAATGTGCAATTTTTTGCAGATGAAATCTAAATAAGGCACCATCCATGTTTAAAATAATGGTTTCAGCTTTGTTGGAACATTAGATAAGAAGATTTTTCCGAGGGGATTTGGGATATCTTGTATAGTTTTTTTTTTTAATAAGCCAGTAATGGTGATCTACAAAAAAAAAAGTCCTTTTTTTTTTCTTTTTAGTTACTTAAGGGGAGACACTACAGGCAAAACTATTTTTTTTTTCAGTTTTCAGGTTTTGGGCCAAATTGGTCTCTGAACATACAAGCTTTCACCCGGAAACAGAAAATATCCCTAATCTTCACAATAACATATTTAAATATTGCGCTGATTCAATGTTCCCCCATAGACTTATATGGGAGAATGCAATTTCAAGGGCCTTTTTCTCAAAACACATGTTTCTGTCATTGTGGCGACGCTATGTCCACGTCAGTCGGACCTAAAGACTTCACATTTCCAGCCTTGGACTGAACGATATTTTGAAGATTTTTTCAGAGGGTTTTTTATTATTTAATCCCTTAAGCCCCATTTATTGAGTTTTGAATGTCAAAAAATAAGGCGAAAATTAAATTTTTACACATTTTTCCACTAAAAAACAGCTTATTTTAAAACTAAACAAGAAATCGTAAATCCCCTCTGAAAAAGTCTTGGCAACTCATTTATCAATAAAATGAAACCATAAATTTGAATGTAGCTCTATCTATTCAGATTTCGTTGCCGAAAAGATGGGAAATTTGGGGCATTTGTAGGTATAAAACACCTTGTTCTTGTATGAAAAGATAAAATGACAGAAAACTTGCAGTGTATTTTTTTCTTACATTTATGCCAGTGATCGACAGCAAAAGTTTCAAATTGATATCTGTAAATATACATTTGTTCACCATTCACCTGTAGTGTCTCGCCTTAATTTGTAAATTCATAGTGGAAATTCAGCAAAACATATCCTATTGCATTTCTGTTATTTTGGTAAATTAATAAGATTGTTTTAAGAGCTAATTTGTAGTTCAAAAACTCCGCACTGTGGCTTTATGCCAATGAGTGCGCTCTGCGGAGTATAGAGGATTTGGAGCGACACACGCTCTACCATAGAAACTCGCTTCGTGGCCTCACACTGGCTGATGCGGGTGCCCTGTGGACCCCGCGGGTTCCCGGTGTGCCAGGGCCATAAACAGCCACAGACCTGGGCAACAGTCGGGCCGTTACCGCGGAGCGGAGCTAACGCTAGCTACACCGCGGTCTCGCCCGGGTTTAGAGCGGCCGCTTACGGCGCAGCCAGGTTTTATAATTTAATTCAAAAAGCCGCGGGTTAAAATCACATTTATATCCCAAACCAACGTGCAAATAAGAAAGAAAACTTCTTATATTATATGATCATGATGGTGACTTTTCGAAAAATGTCCACACTTTCAGCCACGATTGTGGAGACTTTCCCCCACAATATCTCAGGATTTACAGCACATATGCAGAAGTCACCAGCTCCATCGGACTCTGCTACTCGTGTTCTGATTGACTGGAAAATGTCACGGTCCGGGAACGGGATTGTTGCCGCGGAAAACGAGATGAAAAAAGTGTTGTTTTTTTTCGAGCGAGGTCCAGACCTCTGATCGAAGATTTTGACGCTGCAGGTGAACTTTATTCATTCATAACTCAAGAATTAATTGGCCTACCGAAGAACTAAAAACACCAGTGGATTCCTTCAAGCTGCATTTAATGATACAAGATTAATAAATATCCGTCGAATATTGTGACCGCTAGATGGCGCTAAAGCAGAGGAACGCTCATTCAGGTCATTTTTCAACACTCAGTGACGGCTGTCATTCATTACTTCTTGACACCATTGGAGATGGACTTGGCTAAAACCATGTTCAGAGTCATCACGGGTGGAAACTGTATATTTAGAAAACATACAAATCTTTTCAGGCTTTTAAGTTGTTTTGGACATGAATTTGATTTCATATCATTGTGAACCCCAGCCACAAGGGGGTGGTATTGCAGCAATGTCCACACTGAGGGCTACATTGTTGGAAGTTGGAAGGACTTGAATAAGTACGTTTTTAGACAGACTAGCCTGTGAAGTAACAAATAAAAATAAGTGTTTCAGATGCATCATTGATTACAGGGAAACAATTTTAAATCGATGCAACATTGTCAGTGATTGGTATTCAATAAGCTATGAACTGAAAATGATATTAAAGACTGGCTTTTCTTACTATTTATGTTGCTTGGAAGGAATATCAACACAGTTGTAAAATGATCACACCACGTGGCTGACTTGTGTGTGACTTGTGTGTCACTATGGTGGTGCTGGTAGACTTGAAATGGCGTGTCCAGGCTGTGGCAGAAAGAAAGGGGTGTCCAGAGTTACATTCATCAGAAAAATAATGGAGGAAGAGCCCTTTCACACAACGGGATAATCTCCAGTCAGGAGTGGTCGAGCAGGATTTGTATGTTTGGTTTGAACGGCACTGTCCACCGTAGATTGATCTGTCGAGGTCTAGTTTTGTGCGTTTGTTAAATCTCTGTCTCGCCTAGGAGTGCTGTGATTGGCCGAGTGTTACCAGCTGGCCAGCCAATCAGCTGTATATAAGAAGGAGAGTTATTGAACACACTCATGTTGTCATGTGTTCATCAGCTAGCAAGAAAAATACGAGCGTCTTTGTGACATAAACAGAGATAAAAAGGCGTTCAGACTCTAACACTTCACACAGCGTTTGAACGGGGACCAAGGAATGTTGTATACTTACTGCTATAACATCGAATCGCCCATATATGGTCATGTTTGAAAACAGTTAAGGGGGAAAACTATTATTATTATTCAAAAACTTCTTTAACAAATGCTGAATTATGAACATAGTTTTCTACTAAATAAAGCTACAAAGACATGGGGAGGAGCAAA
This sequence comes from Gobius niger, assembly GCF_951799975.1. NCBI lineage: Eukaryota > Metazoa > Chordata > Actinopteri > Gobiiformes > Gobiidae > Gobius > Gobius niger. The sequence continues at coordinate 35,301,935 of NC_136862.1, forward strand.
GTGGTTCAACAGCCCATAAATACATAAATAACGGAGAATACTAAATTGATGCTTCATGTTAGCATCGGGCTAATGCTAACGGTTAGCTAGCGCTAGCTACAACTGCCATTTTTTCACTTTTACTGAACAATCTGCTGTGAGAAAATATCCATATGGGCCCGATTAACACCTGACCTTTATTTATGTGATAAAGAAGTTCATATTCCACCAGAAAATGGCTAAAAAGAGTGAAAAAATGTGTTTCCCAAAAGATTCTATTTTCCCCCTCGGCGAAGCCACGCCCCCTTCTATGACGAGATGCGTCTGTATGAGACGAGGCACATGGGATGGTTTGCCCGAAAAGAACCAGAATGCACTTCAGAGAGGTGCAGGCAAATCCAGATTCTGTCCTCGCAGTTATCTCTCTCTCTCTCTCTCCGGGTCAAATCTTATTTCCAGGCCAAAACCATATAGTTAATTGCACAGGAAGAGTCCCAAAGGCAAATCTCCATGATGCCTGCTGCTGAGCTACTTGGTAATCATTGGACAGTCAAAATAAATGATAGAAACGTTGTTATAAATAATCTAACTTGTTAGAGCGTATTGGTTTTGGAATTTGCTGAGGCTGGCCTCTATTCTTCCATCCCACTGAGACGGTCAGCCTAAAACGGGTTCAGTTTTCATTATTGTTTTGCTTATTTCCATTTAAGCTTTGTTTTGGTGCAATTGTAGAATAATTAGATTAATTATTGAATATTCACATTTTTATTCATTGTTTAGAACTGCCACATGGGCAATGTCAGTAAAACACAAGGTTTTATCTGTCATGGTACAGTTGTAGTGTTGGATCGAGCTCATGTGTTTCAGCCAAAAGTCTGTCCATCTTAAACAGAAGTCGTTCCAAATGGATGTTTTTGTGCCACTGTAATATCCGTCTGACGTTTGCCCGCCGTTGGCACAGTGTTTTTGCATTTGTATTTGCATCCTCGGCTCGAGTTTTGTCACATGATTGGCTTAACAAAATAGATTCATAGTCTGGTTCCTGGTATTTTGTTTGAAGTTTACATCCAACAGGAAGTCGCTTCAGTAACTTCCCTTCGGTTTCTTGACATGATCTGTGACCTCTCTCTCTTGTTTCCTTTTTTAGAGTTTTCAAGAAGTCCAGCCCCAACTGTAAGGTGAGCCCAGGACACGACCGCACAGATCACGCCGCAAACATATCGACATCTTACAAACCACATGTGAAAGCCGTTATCCAACCACACAATAGAAAGGTTGTACTTGGCCGGTCTAGGAATATTGAATGTTTGACATACATTTGGAGTCTTACGGCCTTTTCAGACAGGCTCTAGGTATGTGGTTCTTGACCTGAGAGCAGCACTTTTGGGTCAGTATGAACCCAATCGCAGTAGTTTGGGTCGGTCTAAACAGCGGGTTTGGTGTGATGGTGCCGACCTCGGGCTGAGCTACTCTTGCTTTCTTACCTCATTTTTGTTCGAAGAAAGAATATATGTATGCGCTGCATGAGTTTCCTCTCCATGAACTGATTAAGGTCATTTCTCCTTGCTTCGCATATCAGCCTCATTGCATTTAACCACGAGAGAAAGAACTGACCACCGCTTAACATGAGGGTTAGGGTGTGAGGGTGTGTGGGTTTAGTTTATTTATTTGCACAAGGACAATGTGCATGTACATTAACCTCTAAAGGGATTGTACCAGGGTGTAGCACTTGTGCTAATTTTCACCTGCAGTCCCTGTGCAAACTGACGTCAACAGACAAAGTGTTAAAACATTGACAGGTTGATGTCCGTTGATATTAGCGATCGTTGTTCCGTGGCTGAAGGTGCGACATTTGGTGCAAGCGCATGTGAACACGGACTGAACTAACTTTGAAGTAAATGCAGTTGAAACTAGGGCTGTCTGGGTCGACCCATAAGCCGCTCCAATGTGTGAAAACGGCCTAAATATCCATGGGGACTTGATCACAAGCTTACTCTCTGAAAATGTAATGCAACACCTGTGTTTGTGTTTGTACAGGTGACGGTTTACCTGGGAAAGAGAGACTTTGTGGATCACCTGGACCACGTGGACCCAGTCGGTATGGGTCCGCATATGTTCTCCTTTTTGTTTCGATGGGTACTCCCACAAGAACGTGTGTATAACTTCCTGCATTCTGGTGCATTTAAAACAGTATTTATAGCACCTATTTGCTCACTGTAATTTCCCTTGATCTCCAATAAAGGCCCCAAAGAGCCGTGTGCAGCTCTCAGGTGGTGCTGGAGCTTGGAAGGGCAGCATGTCTAATATGTCCTGTTTTCTCAGATGGAGTGATTCTGGTAGACCCTGAGTATCTCAAGGATCGCAAAGGTATATCTCCTCCTTGTATTTCCCTTATTTCCTCCCTCCTTCCTTCCTCACTTGTCTCATTTCCTTCCCTCCTCACTTGTCTCCTCCCTCCTTCCCTCCTCACTTGTCTCCTCTCCTTCCCTCCTCACTTGTCTCTTCTCCTTCCCTCCTCACTTGTCTCCTCTCCTTGTCTCCTCTCCTTCCCTCCTTCACTCACTTGTCTCCTCCTTCCCTCCTCACTTGTCTCCTCTCCTTCCCTCCTCACTTGTCTCCTCCTCTCCTTCCCTCCTTACTTGTCTCCTCTTCTTGTCTCCTCTCCTTCCCTCCTCACTTGTCTCCTCTCCTTCCCTCCTCACTTGTCTCCTCCCTCCTTCCCTCCTCACTTGTCTCCTCTCCTTCCCTCCTCACTTGTCTCCTCTCCTTCCCTCCTTACTTGTCTCCTCCCTCCTTCCCTCCTCACTTGTCTCCTCTCCTTCCCTCCTCACTTGTCTCCTCTCCTTCCCTCCTTCACTCACTTGTCTCCTCTCCTTCCCTCCTCACTTGTCTCCTCCTTCCCTCCTCACTTGTCTCCTCTCCTTCCCTCCTTCACTCACTTGTCTCCTCTCCTTCCCTCCTTCACTCACTTGTCTCCTCTCCTTCCCTCCTTACTTGTCTCCTCCTCTCCTTCCCTCCTCACTTGTCTCCTCTCCTTCCCTCCTTCACTCACTTGTCTCCTCTCCTTCCCTCCTCACTTGTCTCCTCCTTCCCTCCTCACTTGTCTCCTCTCCTTCCCTCCTTACTTGTCTCCTCCTCTCCTTCTCTCCTCACTTGTCTCCTCTCCTTCCCTCCTTCACTCACTTGTCTCCTCTCCTTCCCTCCTCACTTGTCTCCTCTCCTTCCCTCCTCACTTGTCTCCTCTCCTTCCTTCACTCACTTGTCTCCTCTCCTTCACTCACTTGTCTCCTCTCCTTCCCTCCTCACTTGTCTCCTCTCCTTCCCTCCTCACTTGTCTCCTCTCCTTCCCTCCTCACTTGTCTCCTCTCCTTCCCTCCTCACTTGTCTCTCTCTCTGTGTCTCTCTAGTGTTTGTGACTCTGACCTGTGCGTTCCGATATGGTCGTGAGGATCTGGACGTTCTCGGTTTGTCGTTCAGAAAGGACCTATACATCTCCACTTTCCAGGTGTGTTTCACTCATGCATGTTTGGACAATCTAGTGTCATAGATGAGAGCAACAGCCCTTCCTGAGGGAAAAAGTTCATATCACTCAATTCCTTATTCTTATACGGAAAAAACAAACAAACAGTTGATCATGGCTAGCTCTTCTCCGCCACAGGTCAATAAATGAGAACAGCTCCACACAGTGGCCGAGTTACAGAAGTAATAATACTCTGATCATGTCCTCGTGACATAAATGGGTAAATGTTAAGTCTAGTGCAGCCATTCCCAAAGCCCGGGACAACATGTAATTATATTTTACAGTGGGGGGTTCTGAGTGGTTGGTCTGTTTAGGAACCTGTTTGGGAACCTCGACTCTAATGGATAAGGTTGCTGCACAAACGGCACAGTGTTCGGTCTTCAGGGTTCAGTGTTGAAATCCCAACTCTGAACGTGTCTTCCCCCTCGTCACTCTAGTCTCTAGTATCTCTAGTATCAGTGGATACGTCCAGCTAGCCGTTTTTCTGGGCACTCCCCCTGAGTTGGGGGTGCACACAGGTGGAATCCGTGCCGTCTCGGGGCCAGACAACTGTGGGTCGATCTCTGTAGCGCTCGAGTCTTTCATCATTAACAATTTCATCTCCACCCACGATCTGGATTTTTGCTTCCTGATCGAGACCTGGCAGAAAACTAGTGATGGCTGCGCCTTTCCTGAGCTCCTCCCCCCTGGCTATTCTGAACCTCAGTACACCGCGGCTCCCTGGTTGCCGTGGTGACCTGGCTGATGTGTATTAAGATAAGATAAGATAAGATAAACCTTTATTAATCTCACAAAGGAGAAATTCACTTGTTACAGTCGGCGTTACTTCACAGTCTTATTGCACAGTCTGACAGCAGTGGGGATGAAGGCTTTGCGGTAGCGCTCCGTCCTGCACTGAGGGTGTCTCAGTCTGCCACTGAGAGAGCTGCTCAGCTCTTCTACAGTCCCGTGCAGTGGGTGAGAGGTGTTGTCCATGATGGAGGTGAGCTTGGCTAACACCCTCCTGTCCCTCACCTCCTCCACAGAGTCCAGGGGGCCCCAGGACGGAGCTGGCCCTCCTGACCAGCTTGTTCAGTCTGTTCTTGTCCCGCTCTGTGCTGCCCGGGGCCCAGCACACGGCAGTGTAGTGGAGAGCAGAGGCCACCACAGAGTCATAAAAAGTCCTGAGCAGAGGCCTGGTCACTCCCAAGGACCTCAGTCTCCTCAGAAGGTGGAGGCGACTTTGGCCCTTCTTGTACAGGGAGTTGGTGTTGTGGGACCAGTCCAGTTTATTGTTGAGGTGAACACCCAGGTACTTGAATCTGTCCACCTCCTCAATGTCCTCCCCCTGGATGTTCAGCGGTGTGTGCGGTAGTGGCTTCCTCGTGAAGTCGATCACCATCTCCTTCGTCTTACTGATGTTCAAGCACAGGTGGTTGCGCTCACACCAGTCCACAAAGTCCATGATGACTGACCGGTTCTCCAGGTCGTTCCCCTTAGACACACAGCCCACGATGGCGGAGTCGTCGGAGAACTTCTGGAGATTGGAGTATTGCACACAATGTTACTTTTTGTCCACTAAATATGATAGTTTTTTGCCTTATTTAAATTGCTTTAATACATTGCTTCATTCCTTAATTCGTGGCCACACCCCCTTTGCTCTGCCCAATCCCATCAGACCTTGGAAGCTCAGCAGGGAAGGGCCTGGTCGGTACTTGGATGGGAGACCGTTTAGGAACACCAGGAAGCCTAGTGAATGTAGTGAGTGAGTGGTTGGTGGAGGTCGGAGGGGCCGATGGCGCAGACTGGTTGCCTCGCTTCCGTCAGTCTACCCCCGGGCAGCTGTGGCTACAATAGTAGCTTACCACCACCGGGTATGGAGTGAATGAATAGTGCAAAGTAAAGCGTCTTTGAGTGTCCAGAAAAGCGCTATATAAAACCAATGCATTATTATTATTATTATTAATATTATTATTATTAATTCCAGGGATTCCCTCCACTTCCAGTGGATAGTTTTTCTGTATTTGGTGTTTTATATTTTGTATTATATTTTGTGTGCATTCAGGCGTTTCCCCCGGTCCCAGAGGAAAGGAAACCCAACAGTCGACTTCAGGAGAGACTGCTGAAGAAACTGGGACAGCACGCACATCCTTTCTACTTTACTGTGAGTATTACTACTACTATCACTAACACTGCGACTGCCTCAGATAATGGTGATCAAGATGTGAAGGGTTCAGATTTCAGATTCCTGAGCTCGCCTTGTAGGGCATGGGTCCCAGATGATGAACCTAATCATCCGGGCCTACACTCATCAGCGAGTTATGCAGAATCCTCTTTGGGTCGCTTAAAGCCTTCTTTTTCTGCCGCACGTACCTTTTAAATGTCACTTCTTTGAGTTGGGGTGGGCAATATGACACTATTAGAGCCGGCTGTCTGTTATGTTTGTGAGATTGTTGGACAGATGGCCTCAAGCTTTTTGCAAAATTTCATGATAAACTTGTGAATTCATTCAAATTTCCATTGATGATAGCAGGTATTCCAGGCCCTGAGGCAGAACAGCAGCCTCCCTGCTCCAGACATCACAGTGGAGAAAGGGTTTTGATGTTTGTGTGCTGTTCCATTTTTCCTCCACACATGACATTATGTGTTCCTCCCAAACAAAATTCAACTTTTGGTTCATCAGTCCACAGTATATTTTGCCAGTACTGCTGTGGGGCATCCAAGTGCCTTTTGCAAACTTCAAACATGCAGCAATATTTTGCTCTTTTGAGCAAGGCACGGTGCACATCAGACAATGCTTCTCAACAAGAGACAGTTCTTAACCAGTGTGTGTTTCTCAGTGCCCAGGGCAGCTTTAAGCCACGCCTCAGTGACTGGACTTCAGGTTGGCTCACACCTGACTCTAAATGTCTGCATGAAGTTGTGTAATTTGCTCTGGAGCATCCTTAGCCAGGAGGTGTACTCACTTATTCCACGCTGTCCTGTGAATATTTACATGGCCAATAAAAATATAATAACATGTTTGGGTGGCATTAGTTCAAGTAGACATCGTGTACTCATTCTTGTGATTTTAATAAAGATCAGACCACATTTTTTGACCAATTTAGGCAGAAATGTGAGAAATTCCCAAAGGTGTACTTACTTTTTCCTCCCACTCGGGAAGGTTTAGGTTACAGTAACAAACAGCATTAAGTGATCAGATCATTACAACATTACAAATATGTTGGATCAGTTGCTGTTAGCATTAGCATACTGTTGCTTAACACCCCTCTCTTCCATTGTGACAGATCCCTCAGAACCTGCCGTGTTCAGTGACTCTTCAGCCTGGGCCCGAAGACACCGGCAAGGTAATCAGACCAACATGGACCTCTGTCAGTCTGCTTTTCCAGAGTCACGCCTCGTTTTCCCCTCTTTCACATACCAAAGTAGGGCCAGTAAACATGAATATTGGAAAGCTCTGTGAGAGAATAGGCAGGTTGTTCCTGTGTTGTTCCTGAGCTACAATAAATTTAAAAAAAGCAAAAATAAAGTCCTGGTGGTCATTTTCCACTAATTATGCTTCTATAAACAAGTAGTTATAAACCTGAACTTACATGTGCCCCCTGTATATTCTCACTATTTAGGTACAATCCCGATTAAAAGTTGTAGACCAGTTGTAAAATGGCAAAAATTCACATTTTGCATGGTTAGATCTGAACGTGAAGACGTACATAGAACTTCAATATGCAACAAGAAGAAATGGGAGTGAGACAAAAAAATCTTTTGAGCAAGCTTTTTATTGAAAACAACCATTACACTGAAATAGGCTATTTAAAGGTTTAGGACCACATGTGGTTTCGGTGTCATTTTCTGTCTTCAGTCATTCACCTGTCATGACGTCCTGATGCAAAGGTGAAAAAGAATATCTTTTTTGAGTGCGTTTGGCTTGTTGAGCTCCGACTGCTGCCCAATAACCAAGAACATGCCTCACCAAAGTGTAGCCAGGCGCTCATGTCCATCCATCGTCCCCCATGCGCACTCTCAAACACACTCTCATTCATCCTGGCCTATTGTACATGTTTTTAGTGGTAGGGGAAACCTATGCAGACATGGGGAGGACATGCACACACCACACTGAAAGGCCCCGCCCAGGTGGGGATCGAACCCGCCGTGCAGTCGGCTCCAGTAACGGCCTTCATTTGGGCCGAGGATCGTCCAGTGTCTTGACGATCAGCCAATCAGTGCTGGCAAATTTTTTTGGGGGGGGTCTTTCATTTAACCCTCAGGATCTTTGGGTCTTCCACTTGACCCTCAGGATCTTTGGGTCTTCCACTTGACCCTCAGGATCTTTGGGTCTTCCACTTGACCCTTAGGATCTTTGGGTCTTCCACTTGACCCTCAGGATCTTTGTATCTTCCACTTGACCCTCAGGATCTTTGGGTCTTCCACTTGACCCTCAGGATCTTTGGGTCTTCCACTTGACCCTCAGGATCTTTGGGTCTCCACTTGACCCTCAGGATCTTTGGGTCTTCCACTTGACCCTCAGGATCTTTGGGTCTTCCACTTGACCCTCAGGATCTTTGGGTCTTCCACTTGACCCTCAGGATCTTTGGGTCTTCCACTTGACCCTCAGGATCTTTGGGTCTTCCACTTGACCCTCAGGATCTTTGTATCTTCCACTTGACCCTCAGGATCTTTGGGTCTTCCACTTGACCCTCAGGATCTTAGAAGACATTCAAAATGACTGTTTTATTGCGTCCCACCTCAGCAGCGGTGGGAGCGATGAATCCACATTCGTGCACAGATTTAGTGGCATGTTGTCTGAAACTTTTGATCAGCTGCAGTTTATTTGTTGTTTTTCAATATATATATATTTTTTTCCACTCCAACTTCTTGTTGCACATTGAAGTTCAACTTGGAACCTTGTTAAGATCCAACCATATGAAATGTGGTATATTTCAGGACTGTATATTTTAGCTTGTTAATGTCTTTGACACTCCATACATTTACCCACCATGCTCTATTTAAACACTGACCAAGATGGCTGCTGACCAGTCTCCTCATGTCCTCGTCTCCTCATGTCTTCGTCTCCTCATGTCTTCGTCTCCTCATGTCTTTGTCTCCTCATGTCCTCGTCTCCTCATGTCCTTGTCTCTTCTCTCCTCATCTCCTCTCTCCTCGTCTCGTCTCTTCTCATCTCCTCTCGTCTCTTCTCGTCTCTTCTCATCTCGTCTCTTCTCCCCTTATCTCCTCGTCTCTTCTCTCCTCATCTCATCTCCTCGTCTCGTGTCTTCTCTCCTCGTCTCGTCTCTTCTCTCTTCATCTCCTCTCTCCTCGTCTCGTCTCTCATCTCCTCTCTCCTCATATCCTCTTTCCTCGTCTCGTCTCTTCTCTCCTCATCTCCTTTCTCCTCGTCTCGTGTCTTCTCTCTCCTCTTCTCTTCTCCCCTCATCTCTTCTCTCCTCATCTCCTCTTTCTTCGTTTCGTCTCTTCTCTCCTCATCTCCTCTCTCTTCTTCTCTTCTCTCCTCATCTCGTGTCTTCTCTCCTCATCTCCTCTTTCTTCGTTTCGTCTCTTCTCTCCTCATCTCCTCTCCTCTTCTCTTCTCCCCTCATCTCTTCTCTCCTCATCTCCTCTTCTCTTCTCCCCTCATCTCTTCTCTCCTCGTCTCTCATCTCCTCTCTCCTCGTCTCTTCTCTCCTCATCTCCTCTCTCCTCGTCTCGTCTCTTCTCCCCTCATCTCTTCTCTCCTCATCTCCTCTCTCCTCGTCTCGTCTCTTCTCCCCTCATCTCTTCTCTCCTCGTCTCTTCTCTCCTCATCTCCTCTCTCTTCGTCTCTTCTCTCCTCATCTCCTCTCTCCTCGTCTCTTCTCTCCTCATCTCCTCTCTCCTCGTCTCGTCTCTTCTCTCCTCGTCTCTCGTCTCTTCTCTCCTCATCTCCTCTCTCCTCGTCTCGTCTCTTCTCTCCTCATCTCCTCTCTCCTCGTGTCTTCTCTCCTCATCTCCTCTCTCCTCGTCTCGTCTCTTCTCTCCTCATCTCCTCTCTCCTCGTGTCTTCTCTCCTCATCTCCTCTCTCCTCGTCTCGTCTCTTCTCTCCTCGTCTCTCGTCTCTTCTCTCCTCATCTCCTCTCTCCTCGTCTCTTCTCTCCTCGTCTCTCGTCTCTTCTCTCCTCATCTCCTCTCTCCTCGTCTCTTCTCTCCTCGTCTCTCGTCTCTTCTCTCCTCATCTCCTCTCTCCTCGTCTCTTCTCCCCTCATCTCTTCTCTCCTCGTCTCTTCTCTCCTCATCTCGTCTCTTCTCTCCTCATCTCCTCTCTCCTCATCTCCTCTCTCCTCGTGTCTTCCCTCCTCATCTCCTCTCTCCTCGTGTCTTCCCTCCTCATCTCCTCTCTCCTCGTCTCGTCTCTTCTCTCCTCGTCTCTCGTCTCTTCTCTCCTCATCTCCTCTCTCCTTGTGTCTTCTCTCCTCATCTCCTCTTTCCTCGTCTCGTGTCTTCTCTCCTCATCTCCTCTCTCCTCATCTCGTCTCTTCTCTCCTCATCTCCTCTCTCCTCTTCTCTTCTCTCCTCATCTCCTCTCTCCTCGTCTCTTCTCTCCTCATCTCCTCTCTCCTCGTCTCGTCTCTTCTCTCCTCATCTCCTCTCTCCTCTTCTCTTCTCTCCTCATCTCCTCTCTCCTCTTCTCTTCTCTCCTCATCTCCTCTCTCCTCTTCTCTTCTCTCCTCATCTCCTCTCTCCTCTTCTCTTCTCTCCTCATCTCCTCTCTCCTCATCTCCTCTCTCCTCGTCTCGTCTCTTCTCTCCTCATCTCCTCTCTCCTCTTCTCTTCTCTCCTCATCTCTTCTCTCCTCATCTCTTCTCTCCTCATCTCCTCTCTCCTCGTCTCTTCTCTCCTCATCTCCTCTCTCCTCTTCTCTTCTCTCCTCATCTCCTCTCTCCTCTTCTCTTCTCTCCTCATCTCCTCTCTCCTCATCTCCTCTCTCCTCGTCTCGTCTCTCATCTCCTCTCTCCTCGTCTCGTGTCTTCTCTCCTCATCTCCTCTCTCCTCGTCTCGTCTCTTCTCTCCTCATCTCCTCTCTCCTCTTCTCTTCTCTCCTCATCTCCTCTCTCCTCGTCTCGTGTCTTCTCTCCTCATCTCCTCTCTCCTCGTGTCTTCTCTCCTCATCTCCTCTCTCCTCGTCTCTCCTCGTCTCGTCTCTTCTCTCCTCGTCTCTCGTCTCTTCTCTCCTCATCTCCTCTCTCCTCGTGTCTTCTCTCCTCATCTCCTCTCTCCTCGTCTCGTCTCTTCTCCCCTCATCTCTTCTCTCCTCGTCTCTTTTCTCCTCATCTCCTCTCTCCTCGTGTCTTCTCTCCTCATCTCCTCTCTCCTCATCTTTCCTCGTCTCGTGTCTTCTCTCCTCGTCTCTTCTCTCCTCATCTCCTTTCTCCTCGTCTCGTGTCTTCTCTCCTCATCTCCTCTCTCCTCCCCTCATCTCTTCTCTCCTCGTCTCTTCTCTCTTCATCTCCTCTCTCCTCGTGTCTTCTCTCCTCATCTCCTCTCTCCTCGTCTCTCCTCGTCTCGTCTCTTCTCTCCTCGTCTCTCGTCTCTTCTCTCCTCATCTCCTCTCTCCTCTCTCCTCGTGTCTTCTCTCCTCATCTCCTCTCTCCTCGTCTCGTCTCTCATCTCCTCTCTCTGTGTCCTCAGGCGTGTGGAGTGGACTTTGAAATCAGAGCGTTTTGTGCCAAGTCAATAGAAGAGAAGATCCACAAGAGGTCAGTGTTGAAGCCCCTCTGCTATTATCACGACTGATACCACGAGTCCTTCTCCACTTGCTGCTTCTCCTTCCGGTAAAGGTCTGTATTGTTGACTGTGTGTAGAAACTCTGTGCGGCTGGTGATCCGTAAAGTGCAGTATGCTCCAGAGAAGCCCGGCCCACAGCCGATGGTGGAGACCACACGCAGCTTCCTCATGTCGGACCGCTCCCTGCACTTGGAGGCATCACTGGACAAGGAGGTGAGACCACACTACCCACAATGTTCAAGTTTCATTCATTCAGTTTATTCCTTTCATGAAAATGCATAGTTATACGATGGGGCTCGGTAACGTTCTATACCAGTACTTTAACGATACCACAGTATGTTCATTTATTATCTGCTCTTGTCGGCTGCTGGTCCTTGGATGTTCATATTTGAGTCACTAAACTAACCCACGCTTCTCCTGTGGGTCCAAAATCGGCACTACAAATCAAACATTTCCTGGATTTAGATTTCCTGGATTTAGTCGTGTCATTAAACAATTTGACGAGTTGAGTTATTTAACCCCCTGCACTACGAGACCAGAGCTGCTTCTGCTGCCCTCAACTAGTCCTGATTCGAAGACTCTCAGCGAATGAAAACTATAACAAAATCGGGCAAAGAAAAAGCTGCATAATGTGTCCTCAGCTCAAAGCTGTGTTTTTTGTGTTCTACAGTTATATTATCACGGAGAACCGATCAGCGTCAACGTCCACGTCACCAACAACTCCACCAAGACCGTCAAGAGGGTCAAAATATCAGGTACACACTGATACACACGGGCGAGGATCTGACCTGAAACCACAGTATTCCAGAGTGTGAACGAATATTGTTAGAGCAGAAGAGACAAATACTACTGACACACGTCTAATCTGCAGAGTGTCTGTCTCTGCAGTACTCTGACCCGTGTACTTGTGTTTCAGTGCGTCAGTACTCCTCTCTCTGCAGTACTTTGACTCTTGTACTTGTGTTTCAGTGCGTCAGTACTCCTCTCTCTGCAGTACTTTGACCCTTGTACTTTTGTTTCAGTGCGTCAGTACTCCTGTCTCTGCAGTACTTTCTGACCCGTGTACTTGTTTCAGTGCGTCAGTACTCCTCTCTCTGCAGTACTTTGACCCTTGTACTTGTGTTTCAGTGCGTCAGTACTCCTGTCTCTGCAGTACTTTGACCCTTGTACTTGTGTTTCAGTGCGTCAGTACTCCTGTCTCTGCAGTACTTTGACCCGTGTACTTGTGTTTCAGTGCGTCAGTACTCCTGTCTCTGCAGTACTTTGACCCGTGTACTTGTGTTTCAGTGCGTCAGTACTCCTGTCTCTGCAGTACTTTGACCCTTGTACTTGTGTTTCAGTGCGTCAGTACTCCTGTCTCTGCAGTACTTTGACCCGTGTACTTGTGTTTCAGTGCCTCAGTACTCCTGTCTCTGCAGTACTTTGACCCGTGTACTTGTGTTTCAGTGCGTCAGTACTCCTGTCTCTGCAGTACTTTGACCCGTGTACTTGTGTTTCAGTGCGTCAGTACTCCTCTCTCTGCAGTACTTTGACTCTTGTACTTGTGTTTCAGTGCGTCAGTACTCCTCTCTCTGCAGTACTTTCTGACCCATGTACTTGTGTTTCAGTGCGTCAGTACTCCTCTCTCTGCAGTACTTTCTGACCCTTGTACTTGTGTTTCAGTGCGTCAGTACTCCTCTCTCTGCAGTACTTTGACTCTTGTACTTGTGTTTCAGTGCGTCAGTAATCCTGTCTCTGCAGTACTTTCTGACCCGTGTACTTGTGTTTCAGTGTGTCAGTACTCCTGTCTCTGCAGTACTTTGACTCTTGTACTTGTGTTTCAGTGCGTCAGTACTCCTCTTTCTGCAGTACTTTGACTCTTGTACTTGTGTTTCAGTGCGTCAGTACTCCTGTCTCTTCAGTACTTTCACCCGTGTACTTGTGTTTCAGTGCGTCAGTACTCCTGTCTCTGCAGTACTTTGACCCGTGTACTTGTGTTTCAGTGCGTCAGTACTCCTCTTTCTGCAGTACTTTGACTCTTGTACTTGTGTTTCAGTGCGTCAGTACTCCTGTCTCTGCAGTACTTTGACCCTTGTACTTGTGTTTCAGTGCGTCAGTACTCCTCTCCCTGCAGTACTTTGACTCTTGTACTTGTGTTTCAGTGCGTCAGTACTCCTGTCTCTGCAGTACTTTGACCCTTGTACTTGTGTTTCAGTGCGTCAGTACTCCTGTCTCTGCAGTACTCTGACCCTTGTACTTGTGTTTCAGTGCGTCAGTACTCCTCTCTCTGCAGTACTTTGACTCTTGTACTTGTGTTTCAGTGCCTCAGTACTCCTGTCTCTGCAGTACTCTGACCCTTGTACTTGTGTTTCAGTGCGTCAGTACTCCTCTCTCTGCAGTACTTTGACTCTTGTACTTGTGTTTCAGTGCGTCAGTACTCCTCTCTCTGCAGTACTTTCTGACCCATGTACTTGTGTTTCAGTGCGTCAGTACTCCTCTCTGCAGTACTTTGACCCGTGTACTTGTGTTTCAGTGCGTCAGTACTCCTCTCTCTGCAGTACTTTCTGACCCTTGTACTTGTGTTTCAGTGCGTCAGTACTCCTCTCTCTGCAGTACTTTGACTCTTGTACTTGTGTTTCAGTGCGTCAGTAATCCTGTCTCTGCAGTACTTTCTGACCCGTGTACTTGTGTTTCAGTGTGTCAGTACTCCTGTCTCTGCAGTACTTTGACTCTTGTACTTGTGTTTCAGTGCGTCAGTACTCCTCTTTCTGCAGTACTTTGACTCTTGTACTTGTGTTTCAGTGCGTCAGTACTCCTGTCTCTTCAGTACTTTCACCCGTGTACTTGTGTTTCAGTGCGTCAGTACTCCTGTCTCTGCAGTACTTTGACCCGTGTACTTGTGTTTCAGTGCGTCAGTACTCCTCTTTCTGCAGTACTTTGACTCTTGTACTTGTGTTTCAGTGCGTCAGTACTCCTGTCTCTGCAGTACTTTGACCCTTGTACTTGTGTTTCAGTGCGTCAGTACTCCTCTCCCTGCAGTACTTTGACTCTTGTACTTGTGTTTCAGTGCGTCAGTACTCCTGTCTCTGCAGTACTTTGACCCTTGTACTTGTGTTTCAGTGCGTCAGTACTCCTGTCTCTGCAGTACTCTGACCCTTGTACTTGTGTTTCAGTGCGTCAGTACTCCTCTCTCTGCAGTACTTTGACTCTTGTACTTGTGTTTCAGTGCGTCAGTACTCCTGTCTCTGCAGTACTCTGACCCTTGTACTTGTGTTTCAGTGCGTCAGTACTCCTCTCTCTGCAGTACTTTGACTCTTGTACTTGTGTTTCAGTGCGTCAGTACTCCTCTCTCTGCAGTACTTTCTGACCCATGTACTTGTGTTTCAGTGCATCAGTACTCCTCTCTGCAGTACTTTGACCCGTGTACTTGTGTTTCAGTGCGTCAGTACTCCTCTCTCTGCAGTACTTTCTGACCCGTGTACTTGTGTTTCAGTGTGTCAGTACTCCTGTCTCTGCAGTACTTTGACTCTTGTACTTGTGTTTCAGTGCGTCAGTACTCCTGTCTCTTCAGTACTTTCACCCGTGTACTTGTGTTTCAGTGCGTCAGTACTCCTCTTTCTGCAGTACTTTGACTCTTGTACTTGTGTTTCAGTGCGTCAGTACTCCTGTCTCTGCAGTACTTTGACCCTTGTACTTGTGTTTCAGTGCGTCAGTACTCCTGTCTCTGCAGTACTTTGACTCTTGTACTTGTGTTTCAGTGCGTCAGTACTCCTGTCTCTTCAGTACTTTCACCCGTGTACTTGTGTTTCAGTGCGTCAGTACTCCTGTCTCTGCAGTACTTTGACCCTTGTACTTGTGTTTCAGTGCGTCAGTACTCCTGTCTCTGCAGTACTTTGACCCTTGTACTTGTGTTTCAGTGCGTCAGTACTCCTGTCTCTGCAGTACTTTCTGACCCTTGTACTTGTGTTTCAGTGCGTCAGTACTCCTCTCTCTGCAGTACTTTCTGACCCTTGTACTTGTGTTTCAGTGCGTCAGTACTCCTCTCTCTGCAGTACTTTGACCCTTGTACTTGTGTTTCAGTGCGTCAGTACTCCGGTCTCTGCAGTACTTTCTGACCCATGTACTTGTTTCAGTGCGTCAGTACTCCTCTCTCTGCAGTTCTTTGACTCTTGTACTTGTGTTTCAGTGCGTCAGTACTCCTCTCTCTGCAGTACTTTGACCCTTGTACTTGTGTTTCAGTGCGTCAGTACTCCTCTCTCTGCAGTACTTTGACCCGTGTACTTGTGTTTCAGTGCGTCAGTACTCCTGTCTCTGCAGTACTTTGACCCTTGTACTTGTGTTTCAGTGCGTCAGTACTCCTGTCTCTGCAGTACTTTGACCCTTGTACTTGTGTTTCAGTGCGTCAGTACTCCTCTCTCTGCAGTACTTTGACCCTTGTACTTGTGTTTCAGTGCGTCAGTACTCCTGTCTCTGCAGTACTTTGACCCTTGTACTTGTGTTTCAGTGCGTCAGTACTCCTGTCTCTGCAGTACTTTCTGACCCTTGTACTTGTGTTTCAGTGCGTCAGTACTCCTCTCTCTGCAGTACTTTGACTCTTGTACTTGTGTTTCAGTGCGTCAGTACTCCGGTCTCTGCAGTACTTTCTGACCCGTGTACTTGTGTTTCAGTGCGTCAGTACTCCGGTCTCTGCAGTACTTTGACCCGTGTACTTGTGTTTCAGTGCGTCAGTACTCCTGTCTCTGCAGTACTTTGACCCGTGTACTTGTGTTTCAGTGCGTCAGTACTCCGGTCTCTGCAGTACTTTCTGACCCGTGTACTTGTTTCAGTGCATCAGTACTCCTCTCTCTGCAGTACTTTGACTCTTGTACTTGTGTTTCAGTGCGTCAGTACTCCTGTCTCTGCAGTACTTTGACTCTTGTACTTGTGTTTCAGTGCGTCAGTACTCCTGTCTCTGCAGTACTTTCTGACCCTTGTACTTGTGTTTCAGTGCGTCAGTACTCCTCTCTCTGCAGTACTTTGACCCTTGTACTTGTGTTTCAGTGCGTCAGTACTCCTCTCTCTGCAGTACTTTGACCCTTGTACTTGTGTTTCAGTGCGTCAGTACTCCTCTCTCTGCAGTACTTTGACCCGTGTAGTTGTATTTCAGTGCGTCAGTACTCCTGTCTCTTCAGTACTTTCACCCGTGTACTTGTGTTTCAGTGCGTCAGTATGCAGACATCTGTCTCTTCAGTACTTTGACCCGTGTACTTGTATTTCAGTGCGTCAGTACTCCTGTCTCTTCAGTACTTTGACCCGTGTACTTGTGTTTCAGTGCGTCAGTACTCCTGTCTCTTCAGTACTTTGACCCGTGTACTTGTGTTTCAGTGCGTCAGTATGCAGACATCTGTCTCTTCAGTACTTTGACCCGTGTACTTGTGTTTCAGTGCGTCAGTATGCAGACATCTGTCTCTTCAGTACTTTGACCCGTGTACTTGTGTTTCAGTGCGTCAGTACTCCTGTCTCTTCACTACTTTGACCCGTGTACTTGTGTTTCAGTGCGTCAGTATGCAGACATCTGTCTCTTCAGTACTTTGACCCGTGTACTTGTGTTTCAGTGCGTCAGTACTCCTGTCTCTTCACTACTTTGACCCGTGTACTTGTGTTTCAGTGTGTCAGTATGCAGACATCTGTCTCTTCAGTACTTTTACCCGTGTACTTGTGTTTCAGTGCGTCAGTACTCCTGTCTCTTCAGTACTTTGACCCGTGTACTTGTGTTTCAGTGCGTCAGTATGCAGACATCTGTCTCTTCAGTACTTTGACCCGTGTACTTGTGTTTCAGTGCGTCAGTATGCAGACATCTGTCTCTTCAGTACTTTGACCCGTGTACTTGTGTTTCAGTGCGTCAGTATGCAGACATCTGTCTCTTCAGTACTGCCCAGTACAAATGTCCCGTGGCTCAACTGGAGGCAGAGTGAGTATTTTTGTTTTTATCCCATTAGAACCAGAGCCCTTTTTCTTTAAGGGAAAATATGCTGGATATGAAACGGAGTAAATGGATCAAATCTATCACATTTCTGGTGTTATTTTGTGGAAACACCCCCTGGTGTCCAAGATCTGTAAATTGACATATGTCACATGGGCGTCTAAGTATTTTATTTTAGATTATACGTGTTACTTGAAAATCAATCCACGAGTTGCCAATGTCGTTCTAGCGAGTTGCCAATGTCGTTCTAGCGAGTTGCCAATGTCGTTCTAACGAGTTGCCAATGTCGTTCTAACGAGTTGCCAATGTCGTTCTAACGAGTTGCCAATGTCGTTCTAACGAGTTGCCAATGTCGTTCTAACGAGTTGCCAATGTCGTTCTAGCGAGTTGCCAATGTCGTTCTAACGAGTTGCCAATGTCGTTCTAGCGAGTTGCCAATGTCGTTCTAACGAGTTGCCAATGTCGTTCTAACGAGTTGCCAATGTCGTTCTAGCGAGTTGCCAATGTCGTTCTAACGAGTTGCCAATGTCGTTCTAGCGAGTTGCCAATGTCGTTCTAACGAGTTGCCAATGTCGTTCTAACGAGTTGCCAATGTCGTTCTAACGAGTTGCCAATGTCGTTCTAGCGAGTTGCCAATGTCGTTCTAACGAGTTGCCAATGTCGTTCTAACGAGTTGCCAATGTCGTTCTAACGAGTTGCCATTGTCGTTCTAGCGAGTTGCCAATGTCGTTCTAACGAGTTGCCAATGTCGTTCTAACGAGTTGCCAATGTCGTTCTAGCGAGTTGCCAATGTCGTTCTAGCGAGTTGCCAATGTCGTTCTAACGAGTTGCCAATGTCGTTCTAGCGAGTTGCCAATGTCGTTCTAACGAGTTGCCAATGTCGTTCTAGCGAGTTGCCAATGTCGTTCTAGCGAGTTGCCAATGTCGTTCTAGCGAGTTGCCAATGTCGTTCTAACGAGTTGCCAATGTCGTTCTAGCGAGTTGCCAATGTCGTTCTAGCGAGTTGCCAATGTCGTTCTAGCGAGTTGCCAATGTCGTTCTAGCGAGTTGCCAATGTCGTTCTAACGAGTTGCCAATGTCGTTCTAGCGAGTTGCCAATGTCGTTCTAACGAGTTGCCAATGTCGTTCTAGCGAGTTGCCAATGTCGTTCTAACGAGTTGCCAATGTCGTTCTAGCGAGTTGCCAATGTCGTTCTAACGAGTTGCCAATGTCGTTCTAGCGAGTTGCCAATGTCGTTCTAGCGAGTTGCCAATGTCGTTCTAACGAGTTGCCAATGTCGTTCTAACGAGTTGCCAATGTCGTTCTAACGAGTTGCCAATGTCGTTCTAGCGAGTTGCCAATGTCGTTCTAGCGAGTTGCCAATGTCGTTCTAACGAGTTGCCAATGTCGTTCTAACGAGTTGCCAATGTCGTTCTAGCGAGTTGCCAATGTCGTTCTAACGAGTTGCCAATGTCGTTCTAACGAGTTGCCAATGTCGTTCTAACGAGTTGCCAATGTCGTTCTAACGAGTTGCCAATGTCGTTCTAACGAGTTGCCAATGTCGTTCTAACGAGTTGCCAATGTCGTTCTAACGGGTTGCCAATGTCGTTCTAACGAGTTGCCAATGTCGTTCTAACGAGTTGCCAATTTAACATGCTCCACCTGAGCCCTGATGATGGTTCTGTCTCCGCTGCTTCCATCATCCCCTTAAACAAAGTGTACGGCGTCTCCCTGTTTGTCACAGCCGAGACCCGTCTGTGCCTCTGCAGCAGGTCAAACCCCCGCGGCCCCGCGGCCCCGCGTCTGCATCCGTCAAGCGTCTGCGTTGGGCTTAAATAGTCGTTCTCACGACTTTGGCAACTCGTTAGAACGAGATGGTATTACGTTAGAACGAGTTGCCACTGTATCTGTTGGATGCAGTCAGGTGCAACGTTTCTGATGTCATGTCTCTTGTCTCCATAGCGACCAGGTGTCGTCGAGCTCCACCTTCTGTAAAGTGTACACTCTGACCCCGACGCTCGACAAGAACCGTGAGAAACGGGGCCTCGCTTTGGACGGAAAACTCAAGCACGAGGACACCAACCTGGCTTCATCCACCATGTAAGTACTACCAATACTCCAAATACTACTGTACTACTACTGCACAAAGGCCTGGCTTCATCCACCATGTAAGTACTACCAATACTCCAAATACTACTGTACTACTACTGCACAAAGGCCTGGCTTCATCCACCATGTAAGTACTACCAATACTCCAAATACTACTGTACTACTACTGCACAAAGGCCTGGCTTCATCCACCATGTAAGTACTACCAATACTCCAAATACTACTGTACTACTACTGCACAAAGGCCTGGCTTTATCCACCACACTGGAAATCGAACTGAACCGTGACGCCCCGGGAAACAGGTGTAATTAGATAGTCGTCAGGAGGTGAAGCGGGTCGTCGTCAGGAGCAGAAGCGGGTCGTCGTCGGGTGGTGAAGCGGGTCGTCGTCGGGTGGTGAAGCGGGTCGTCGTCGGGAGGTGAAGCGGGTCGTTGTCGGGAGGTGAAGCGGGTCGTCGTCGGGAGGTGAAGCGGGTCGTCGTCGGGAGGTGAAGCGGGTCGTCGTCGGGAGGTGAAGCGGGTCGTCGGGTGGTGAAGCGGGTCGTCGGGAGGTGAAGCGGGTCGTCGTCGGGAGGTGAAGCGGGTCGTCGGGAGGTGAAGCGGGTCGTCGTCGGGAGGTGAAGCGGGTCGTCGTCGGGAGGTGAAGCGGGTCGTCGGGAGGTGAAGCGGGTCGTCGGGAGCTGAAGCGGGTCGTCGTCGGGAGGTGAAGCGGGTCGTCGGGAGGTGAAGCGGGTCGTCGGGAGGTGAAGCGGGTCGTCGTCGGGAGGTGAAGCGGGTCGTCGTCGGGAGGTGAAGCGGGTCGTCGTCGGGAGGTGAAGCGGGTCGTCGGGTGGTGAAGCGGGTCGTCGGGAGGTGAAGCGGGTCGTCGTCGGGAGGTGAAGCGGGTCGTCGTCGGGAGGTGAAGCGGGTCGTCGTCGGGAGGTGAAGCGGGTCGTCGTCGGGAGGTGAAGCGGGTCGTCGGGAGGTGAAGCGGGTCGTCGGGAGCTGAAGCGGGTCGTCGTCGGGAGGTGAAGCGGGTCGTCGGGAGGTGAAGCGGGTCGTCGGGAGGTGAAGCGGGTCGTCGTCGGGAGGTGAAGCGGGTCGTCGGGAGGTGAAGCGGGTCGTCGTCGGGAGGTGAAGCGGGTCGTCGGGTGGTGAAGCGGGTCGTCGGGAGGTGAAGCGGGTCGTCGTCGGGAGGTGAAGCGGGTCGTCGTCGGGAGGTGAAGCGGGTCGTCGTCGGGAGGTGAAGCGGGTCGTCGTCGGGAGGTGAAGCGGGTCGTCGTCGGGAGGTGAAGCGGGTCGTCGTCGGGAGGTGAAGCGGGTCGTCGTCGGGAGGTGAAGCGGGTCGTCGTCGGGAGGTGAAGCGGGTGGTCGTCAGGAGGTGAAGCGGGTCGTCGGGTGGTGAAGCGGGTCGTCGTCGGGAGGTGAAGCGGGTCGTCAGGAGGTGAAGCGGGTCGTCAGGTGGTGAAGCGGGTCGTCGGGTGGTGAAGCGGGTCGTCAGGAGGTGAAGCGGGTCGTCGGGAGGTGAAGCGGGTCGTCGGGAGGTGAAGCGGGTCGTCGTCGGGAGGTGAGGCGGGTCGTCGTCGGGAGGTGAAGCGGGTCGTCGTCGGGAGGTGAAGCGGGTCGTCGGGAGGTGAAGCGGGTCGTCGGGTGGTGAAGCGGGTCGTCGTCGGGAGGTGAAGCGGGTCGTCGGGTGGTGAAGCGGGTCGTCGGGTGGTGAAGCGGGTCGTCGTCGGGAGGTGAAGCGGGTCGTCGGGTGGTGAAGCGGGTCGTCGTCGGGAGGTGAAGCGGGTCGTCGGGAGGTGAAGCGGGTCGTTGGGTGGTGAAGCGGGTCGTCGAGTGGTGAAGCGGGTCGTCGGGAGGTGAAGCGGGTCGTCGGGAGGTGAAGCGGGTCGTCGTCGGGTGGTGAAGCGGGTCGTCGGGTGGTGAAGCGGGTCGTCGGGAGGTGAAGCGGGTCGTCGGGTGGTGAAGCGGGTCGTCGTCGGGAGGTGAAGCGGGTCG
Organism: Gobius niger; assembly: GCF_951799975.1. NCBI lineage: Eukaryota > Metazoa > Chordata > Actinopteri > Gobiiformes > Gobiidae > Gobius > Gobius niger. Next base: position 35,323,177 of record NC_136862.1, read on the forward strand.
TTGGGTGGTGAAGCGGGTCGTCGGGTGGTGAAGCGGGTCGTCGGGAGGTGAAGCGGGTCGTCGTCGGGTGGTGAAGCGGGTCGTCGTCGGGAGGTGAAGCGGGTCGTCGTCGGGAGGTGAAGCGGGTGGTCGTCAGGAGGTGAAGCGGGTCGTCGTCGGGTGGTGAAGCGGGTCGTCGTCGGGTGGTGAAGCGGGTCGTCGTTGGGAGGTGAAGCGGGTCGTCAGGAGGTGAAGCGGGTCGTCAGGTGGTGAAGCGGGTCGTCGGGTGGTGAAGCGGGTCGTCAGGAGGTGAAGCGGGTCGTCGGGAGGTGAAGCGGGTCGTCGGGAGGTGAAGCGGGTCGTCGTCGGGAGGTGAGGCGGGTCGTCGTCGGGAGGTGAAGCGGGTCGTCGTCGGGAGGTGAAGCGGGTCGTCGTCGGGAGGTGAAGCGGGTCGTCGTCGGGAGGTGAAGCGGGTGGTCGTCAGGAGGTGAAGCGGGTCGTCGGGTGGTGAAGCGGGTCGTCGTCGGGAGGTGAAGCGGGTCGTCAGGAGGTGAAGCGGGTCGTCAGGTGGTGAAGCGGGTCGTCGGGTGGTGAAGCGGGTCGTCGGGAGGTGAAGCGGGTCGTCGGGAGGTGAAGCGGGTCGTCGGGAGGTGAAGCGGGTCGTCGTCGGGAGGTGAGGCGGGTCGTCGTCGGGAGGTGAAGCGGGTCGTCGTCGGGAGGTGAAGCGGGTCGTCGGGAGGTGAAGCGGGTCGTCGGGTGGTGAAGCGGGTCGTCGTCGGGAGGTGAAGCGGGTCGTCGGGAGGTGAAGCGGGTCGTCGGGAGGTGAAGCGGGTCGTCGGGAGGTGAAGCGGGTCGTCGTCGGGAGGTGAGGCGGGTCGTCGTCGGGAGGTGAAGCGGGTCGTCGTCGGGAGGTGAAGCGGGTCGTCGGGAGGTGAAGCGGGTCGTCGGGTGGTGAAGCGGGTCGTCGTCGGGAGGTGAAGCGGGTCGTCGTCGGGAGGTGAAGCGGGTCGTTGGGTGGTGAAGCGGGTCGTCGAGTGGTGAAGCGGGTCGTCGGGAGGTGAAGCGGGTCGTCGGGAGGTGAAGCGGGTCGTCGGGAGGTGAAGCGGGTCGTCGTCGGGTGGTGAAGCGGGTCGTCGGGTGGTGAAGCGGGTCGTCGGGAGGTGAAGCGGGTCGTCGGGTGGTGAAGCGGGTCGTCGTCGGGAGGTGAAGCGGGTCGTTGGGTGGTGAAGCGGGTCGTCGGGTGGTGAAGCGGGTCGTCGGGAGGTGAAGCGGGTCGTCGTCGGGTGGTGAAGCGGGTCGTCGGGAGGTGAAGCGGGTCGTCGTCGGGAGGTGAAGCGGGTCGTCAGGAGGTGAAGCGGGTCGTCGGGTGGTGAAGCGGGTCGTCGGGAGGTGAAGCGGGTCGTCGGGAGGTGAAGCGGGTCGTCGGGTGGTGAAGCGGGTCGTCGGGAGGTGAAGCGGGTCGTCGGGAGGTGAAGCGGGTCGTCGTCGGGTGGTGAAGCGGGTCGTCGGGTGGTGAAGCGGGTCGTCGGGAGGTGAAGCGGATCGTCGGGTGGTGAAGCGGGTCGTCGGGTGGTGAAGCGGGTCGTCGGGTGGTGAAGCGGGTCGTCGGGAGGTGAAGCGGGTCGTCGTCGGGAGGTGAAGCGGGTCGTCGTCGGGAGGTGAAGCGGGTCGTCGGGTGGTGAAGCGGGTCGTCGGGTGGTGAAGCGGGTCGTCGGGAGGTGAAGCGGGTCGTCGGGAGGTGAAGCGGGTCGTCGGGTGGTGAAGCGGGTCGTCGGGAGGTGAAGCGGGTCGTCGGGTGGTGAAGCGGGTCGTCGTCGGGAGGTGAAGCGGGTCGTCGGGAGGTGAAGCGGGTCGTCGTCGGGAGGTGAAGCGGGTCGTCGTCGGGAGGTGAAGCGGGTCGTCGTCGGGAGGTGAAGCGGGTCGTCGGGTGGTGAAGCGGGTCGTCGGGTGGTGAAGCGGGTCGTCGTCGGGAGGTGAAGCGGGTCGTCGGGAGGTGAAGCGGGTCGTCGGGTGGTGAAGCGGGTCGTCGTCGGGAGGTGAAGCGGGTCGTCGGGTGGTGAAGCGGGTCGTCGTCGGGAGGTGAAGCGGGTCGTCGTCGGGAGGTGAAGCGGGTCGTCGTCGGGAGGTGAAGCGGGTCGTCGTCGGGAGGTGAAGCGGGTCGTCGGGAGGTGAAGCTGGTCGTCGGGTGGTGAAGCGGGTCGTCGGGAGGTGAAGCGGGTCGTCGGGAGGTGAAGCGGGTCGTCGGGTGGTGAAGCGGGTCGTCGGGAGGTGAAGCGGGTCGTCGGGAGGTGAAGCGGGTCGTCGGGTGGTGAAGCGGGTCGTCGGGTGGTGAAGCGGGTCGTCGGGTGGTGAAGCGGGTCGTCGGGTGGTGAAGCGGGTCGTCGTCGGGAGGTGAAGCGTGTCGTCAGGAGGTGAAGCGGGTCGTCGGGAGGTGAAGCGGGTCGTCGGGTGGTGAAGCGGGTCGTCAGGAGGTGAAGCGGGTCGTCGGGTTGTGAAGCGGGTCGTCAGGAGGTGAAGCGGGTCGTCGGGTGGTGAAGCGGGTCGTCGGGTGGTGAAGCGGGTCGTCGGGTGGTGAAGCGGGTCGTCGTCGGGAGGTGAAGCGTGTCGTCAGGAGGTGAAGCGGGTCGTCGGGAGGTGAAGCGGGTCGTCGGGAGGTGAAGCGGGTCGTCGGGAGGTGAAGCGGGTCGTCGGGAGGTGAAGCGGGTCGTCGGGTGGTGAAGCGGGTCGTCAGGAGGTGAAGCGGGTCGTCGGGTTGTGAAGCGGGTCGTCAGGAGGTGAAGCGGGTCGTCGGGAGGTGAAGCGGGTCGTCGGGAGGTGAAGCGGGTTGTTGTCGGGAGGTGAAGCGGGTCGTCGTCGGGAGGTGAAGCGGGTCGTCGGGAGGTGAAGCGGGTCGTCAGGAGGTGAAGCGGGTCGTCGGGTGGTGAAGCGGGTCGTCAGGAGGTGAAGCGGGTCAGGGCTGGATGGGCCTAACACACTGTCACCAGAGGAGTCCGAGCTTCTGGTCTGCCCCTCTAAGCAGTTCTAAGTCCTCCCTAAAAACCCAGCTGGTGTAGTTGTAAATGTGCTATACAGATAAAGTTGACCTTTGACCTTGGGTTTCTCTCCACAGAGTGAAGGATGTGACCAATAAGGAGGTGCTGGGGATCCTAGTGTCCTACAGAGTCAAGGTGAAGCTGGTGGTGTCCCGTGGAGGGTACGTACTCATCCCTCTGTCTCTCTCTTGATGTAATTCATATCCCATAATAGTGACCTTTGTGTGACAGAGACGTGTCGGTGGAGCTGCCCTTCATCCTGATGCACCCTAAACCTGTGGAACCCCCGGCGTCCCGCCCACACTCAGGTATTTAGTTCATTCCACGTTCCTCTCTGTGAGACTGGCATTTCTGTCAAACTGAGAGGCTGCTGGATTGAAGAGTCGCAGGTGATGGGGACGTTTGCAGTGAGAAGAAGCTTGGCTGAAGCAGGTTATAGGTTACAGGTTATATAGGAGATATTTGACCTCACAGCAAATGGGAAGGAGAAAACATCGGACACACTCACAAACCTTCTGCAGGTCTTCAGTGTGTGATAATATCTCGCTCAGGTTTAACATGTGTGTTGTCTCCCTCAGCGGTGCCAGAGATGGACCCTCCCATCGACACCAACCTCATCGAGTTCGACACAAAGTGAGTTCAGTTTACTTTGAAAAGTACCTTTATCAGACCAGGTGACATAATGGAGCCTATTTGTAATCGTTTATATAGTGCCTTATATATCTTTACTGACATGGTGATGACTGTGGCTCACTCTGAGGGGAGGAGCTTTGGGGTAAAGGGGAGGAGCTTTGAGGGTAAAGGGGAGGAGCGGTTAGGGGTGTGGGGTAAAGGGGAGGAGCTTTGGGGGTAAAGGGAGGAGCGGTTAGGGGTGTGGGGTAAAGGGGAGGAGCTTTGAGGGTAAAGGGGAGGAGCGGTTAGGGGTGTGGGGTAAAGGGGAGGAGCGGTTAGGGGTGTGGGGTAAAGGGGAGGAGCTTTGAGGGTAAAGGGGAGGAGCGGTTAGGGGTGTGGGGTAAAGGGGAGGAGCGGTTAGGGGTGTGGGGTAAAGGGGAGGAGCTTTGAGGGTAAAGGGGAGGAGCTTTGAGGGTAAAGGGGAGGAGCGGTTAGGGGTGTGGGGTAAAGGGGAGGAGCTTTGAGGGTAAAGGGGAGGAGCGGTTAGGGGTGTGGGGTAAAGGGGAGGAGCTTTGGGGGTAAAGGGGAGGAGCGGTTAGGGGTGTGGGGTAAAGGGGAGGAGCTTTGGGGGTAAAGGGGAGGAGCGGTTAGGGGTGTGGGGTAAAGGGGAGGAGCTTTGAGGGTAAAGGGGAGGAGCTTTGGGGGTAAAGGGGAGGAGCGGTTAGGGGTGTGGGGTAAAGGGGAGGAGCTTTTGGGGTAAAGGGGAGGAGCGGTTAGGGGTGTGGGGTAAAGGGGAGGAGCTTTGAGGGTAAAGGGGAGGAGCGGTTAGGGGTGTGGGGTAAAGGGGAGGAGCTTTTGGGGTAAAGGGGAGGAGCGGTTAGGGGTGTGGGGTAAAGGGGAGGAGCTTTGAGGGTAAAGGGGAGGAGCGGTTAGGGGTGTGGGGTAAAGGGGAGGAGCGGTTAGGGGTGTGGGGTAAAGGGGAGGAGCTTTGAGGGTAAAGGGGAGGAGCTTTGAGGGTAAAGGGGAGGAGCGGTTAGGGGTGTGGGGTAAAGGGGAGGAGCTTTGAGGGTAAAGGGGAGGAGCGGTTAGGGGTGTGGGGTAAAGGGGAGGAGCTTTGTGGGTAAAGGGGAGGAGCGGTTAGGGGTGTGGGGTAAAGGGGAGGAGCTTTGGGGGTAAAGGGGAGGAGCGGTTAGGGGTGTGGGGTAAAGGGGAGGAGCTTTGAGGGTAAAGGGGAGGAGCTTTGGGGGTAAAGGGGAGGAGCGGTTAGGGGTGTGGGGTAAAGGGGAGGAGCTTTGAGGGTAAAGGGGAGGAGCGGTTAGGGGTATGGGGTAAAGGGGAGGAGCTTTGAGGGTAAAGGGGAGGAGCGGTTAGGGGTGTGGGGTAAAGGGGAGGAGCTTTGGGGGTAAAGGGGAGGAGCTTTGGGGTAAAGGGGAGTTTGGGCTTGTCTCTGGCAGACCGTGCTCACCCTGACTCCTCTGTGTGTCTTGTTTCCTACAGCAGCATTTCACAGGACGACGACTTTGTTTTCGAGGATTTTGCGCGGCTGCGGCTCAAAGGCGCCGTGGACGACAAGGACGAGGACTGCTAGAACCCCGGCCTCGAAAAAACCTGCAGAAAAGTCACATACAAAGTCAACATTTGGAGAGAAAACAAAGCTAGCTCCACACGTAGACACAGCACAGGGGTGTAGACCTGTAGAGACGACGCGCCAGTTCAAATGTTCATCTGGACCTGCGCACCACATGCCCCGCCCATCAGCAGCGGCGGCTCCAGTCCTGGTGAATCTTTTGAACTGGTGGAGTTGTGATTATTTGTTGTACAGACACATTCCCCTGAACAGAGGAATCAGAGAATTGAAATATCTAACAGGCTTTCTGCCCAGAGCTCAGCACCGCGTTCCAACATTCACTTTAGCTCTTCACCCTGACCGTCTGCTTCAGTCCTGGTTCAGCTCCACTTCAGTCCTGGTTCAGCTCCACTTTAGTCCTGGTTCAGCTCCACTATAGTCCTGGTTCAGCTCCACTTTAGTCCTGGTTCAGCTCCACTTTAGTCCTGGTTCAGCTCCACTATAGTCCTGGTTCAGCTCCACTTTAGTCCTGGTTCAGCTCCACTTTAGTCCTGGTTCAGCTCCACTTCAGTCCTGGTTCAGCTCCACTTTAGTCCTGGTTCAGCTCCACTTTAGTCCTGGTTTAGCTCCACTGTAGTCCTGGTTCAGCTCCACTTTAGTCCTGGTTCAGCTCCACTTTAGTCCTGGTTTAGCTCCACTGTAGTCCTGGTTCAGCTCCACTTTAGTCCTGGTTCAGCTCCACTTTAGTCCTGGTTCAGCTCCACTTTAGTCCTGGTTCAGCTCCACTTTAGTCCTTTAGATGCTGCATGTGAAAAGTGGTACATTTTCTCCTTAACCTCTTACTTTTAATGAGTAAAAACACAGACCAAACTCTCTTTACGATGTTTATTTCATGACATTTTGTCGACTGAAATCACTCCCACATGGGGGCGCTCCCGAGTCTTTCTCACACTTATTTATTCACAAGTACTGTTTGTGACACATGGAATCCCCCCGACAACGCTCTTAAATCCAAAGAGGGATAGATACAGACTGGAACCGCCCATATATGGTCATGTTTAACGGGGAATATCTAAACTTTATCTAATTATTCAAAAACTACTTTAACAAATGCTGAATTTTCATTTTCCACTAAATAAAGATACAAAGACATGGAGAGGAGCAAAGTGGTTCAACAGCCCATAAATATATTAACGGATAATGCTAACATGATGCTTCATGTTAGCAGAATGCTAATGCTAACGGCTAGCTACGACTGCCGTTTTTTCTCTTCTAATGACTGCTGTGAATAAACATCCATATGGGCCCGATTTACACTAGACTTTATTAATGTGGTAAATAAGTTCACATTCCACCAGAAAATGGCTTAATTTGTGTGAAATTTGTGTTTCCTTAAAGATTCTATTTTCCCCCTTGGTGAAGCCACGCCCCCTTCTATGACGCGATACCGTCTGTATCTATTTACTCAACTTTAGGGCCAGTTTCATCCCACTCTTAAGAAGCTTCTACAGACTCCACACGTTACAGTTTGGAACTCCACAACTTTTGGAAGCTTTTCTCTTTTCCTGCTTTGAACTCAAATAAACGAGTCATTAGTGGAAAGATCTGTAAAAATGTCAGTTCTTGTTTCTTTAACATGAGCAAGTCTTTGTAACTAATACGTCACATATGCTAATATTACACATAAAATACATTCTTTTTCCCCATCATATTTCTGTCGGTAATCTAAAGCTCCTCTTAATCCCCACCGTAAGCACATCTTCTCCAGTTTAGCCAATCATAAGCTTCTTGACCTGAGAGCTGACAGCTGATAGGCCAGTGTAAAACCTCATTTGAAAGCTAAGGCCTACTAAATCATCTAAGCTTCTTCCTTGTTTTTGTTGTCATGTTTTCATCACGTTTTTATTGCTTTTTTTGGGCCACATGACAAAAACGCAACAAAAACATGATGACAACATGACCCAAAAAATGAGGAAAGAGCTGAGGTCTTAGCCTATAGGCCAGAGTAACGCCTCATTTGAAAGCTGTCAGCTCCAGTCGAGAAGCTTTTACATTTGGGTAAAGCTGCAATGGCGAAAATACGCTTGGTTAAAGCGGGGGTAAGAGATAAAAGTTCTACCTATACATTTAATTTAAGATAAATCGGGACCAAAACACGGCTAAAGTGGAAATAAAAGTGCAAACTCAGGACTTGTTTGTTTTTGTTTTGTGGCTTCTTGTGTCTCTGACATGAGTCCTCATCATTTGGCCTCTATTGTCTTTGTCCAGACTGTGGGCAGACGGTCAGGGACTCTCCTCAAGCCTGTGTCTTTGGTCTGGAGCTCTGAGCAGACGTCAGGAGCGACTGAATGTGGGCCTTGTAAATCAGATATATATATTTGAAGAAGAAAAAAACATACTCATTTCTGTGTTTGATTCTTGTTTTTGTGTCACATGAAAAAAAAACGAAAAGCTCGATTCACCAGCGCAAAAACTCAGCAAACTCCACGCTTGGTTCGGCGACAGCGGCCAACGCCCACCCTCGTCACGCTCTGCTGTCCGCTCTCCGTGTACTGACCATGTCCAGCACATTAGTTACTACGGAAGCTCATTTTAGTTATTGTCAAAAAGGAAAACATTCAAAATGATTGCATTTTAGGTAGATCTTCATTATTTTAGTACAAGTCAGGAAACGGTTTGTCGAATCCTGTAATATTTTCTTTTAAAAATGATTTGTACATGATTCAAAATAAGACGCGAGTATAAGACAAACTCGAACCAGTTTGGGGACTTTTGAAAGTCCAAGTCATATTTTTGCGAGCGTTAAAACGGCCGCCGTCGTCGCCTCCTTCGCCTCAAAGTCCACCATCTTTACGTTTGATGTTTTTTTCTCTCTGGTTTTCAGAATGGTTTGAAGAGTAAAACTAAAAAGCTGCTGTCGTTTGGTTCGGCGTCAAAAAGATTTTCTCCACGTCATTAAAAAAAAGACAAATCAGTGCCTTTTCACAATAAAACTCCTGCCATTTGAAACCAACCCAAAGCCGGATGTCCCAGTGTCCAAATGCTTTTATTCTGGTTTTATTTTGTTGAAAATTAATTCTTATAAAATTGTTGCAACATTTTGACTAAACTCTCCTTTTCCACCAGATTCAAAACTCCACTTACTCCAAGTGTTTTTGTTTGAAATAAAAGTTGATTGGCCATTATTTCTCTGCACTGCTTTAACACATCACTTTTTTTTGTATTGAAATATTTTTGCCTTAAAAACTCACTTGAAAAAGTTGCCATTATTTCTTTAAGTTAACATTCCGTTTTTGTTCCGCTTAAACGTGGCCAAATATGAACTTCTTTCCCTTCGTCTTGATTTGAGCTTTTGTAAACTTTCTAAGTGCAATGGATTTTTTTACCTGATTAAACTCACCGTCTTTATACGCACCAATATTTTTTATACTGTTGTTAAGCTTTTTTATTTAACAGTTGGTCATTGGAGTTTTGAATGCACAAACTATCTCTTAAACCTCCACCTGAGCCAAGCACATTCTCTTCAGTTTGGTTTTACCCAAATCTAAATGCTTCTTGGCCCTAGAGCTTGCAGCCTATTGGACGGGGTAACGTCTCATTTAAAAACTACGACCTACAAGACTCATCTTTTGGTCGATCTTGTTTTTGTGAACATGTTTGTCATTTTTGTTTTTAGTCTAATGTAAGTACAAAAAGCTACAAAAAACGTGACACAAACTTGTCTTTGCTTTCAAATGAGGCGTTACCCGAGCCTATCGGCCACATGTGTCATGGTCCTGAGCATGTCAAAAAAATAATAATTAAGTCTCTAGCCCAGAGGTGCCCAAAGTGGGGCCCGCGGGCCAAATTTGGCCTGCCGACGCAATTCTGTTGGCCTGCCAGAGAGTGACCTACTTTTGCGCTGCTTGTGGTTAATACTAACTCTCTTCCATTCACTCTCAATGGTAAATATGGATGCAGTACACTTTTTGACCACGAGTGTCAAATTGGGGGCGCTGTTTCACTCCTTTCGCAAAGTTAAGGAAACACTGTTGTGATGTCTTGGTGTTTCTCAATTACAGAGCTTTGTAGCATCAACTTTCACAGTTTTCCAAATTTTATTGCAAAGATTGTTGACGTCAACAACAGTATATGTTAAAAAATGACTTATAAAATAATTGATGCTGAACTGAAACTTTCAAAATAATCTAATGTGGCATTTTCTTTGAGTGAGCGAATGAGGTAGTTACTGTAGGTGCAACTACAATTGTTGGTTTTGTTCTACTAAAATTAGGCTTTTGTCATAGTTACCATTTGTTTTAATATATATATATATATATATATATCAAATGCAAATGTAGGCCATCGAAAAAATTAAAAGTAAATAAAATAACTATAATTTGTAGTTATGTTTTTTTTTTTTTTTTCGTGCTTGACATCGCCGAGTCACAAGCACTTCTTCGGAGACAAAAAGTTTGGGCACCCCTGCTCTAACCCATTCCTGTGCGGAGCGATGGATTTTTAAAGAAATAACCTGTTTGCTCACTCCAGCCACTAGGGGGCAGCTTAAATAAAAAAGGAGGAGAATTCCACACGTGTCCAGCAGAGGACGCTGACATGATAAGAGATCAGGATATAAACAGCATATTATAGCCATGTGGTAAATGGTCAGTCTGCCCCAGGGCGGCTGTGGCTACAATAGCAACTTACTGCCATCGAGTGTGGAGTGAATGAATAATGACTTCATGCAGCACTTTGAAAAAACATGTGACACAGGCTGAGAAACATGTGACACAGGAACATGTGACACAGGAACATGTGACACAGGAACATGTGACACAGGCTGAGAAACATGTGACACAGGAACATGTGACACAGGAACATGTGACACAGGAACATGTGACACAGGAACATGTGACACAGGAACATGTGACACAGGCTGAGAAACATGTGACACAGGAACATGTGACACAGGCTGAGAAACATGTGACACAGGAACATGTGACACAGGAACATGTGACACAGGAACATGTGACACAGGAACATGTGACACAGGAACATGTGACACAGGAACATGTGACACAGGAACATGTGACACAGGAACATGTGACACATGTGAGACTGTGTCACATGTTTCTCAGCCTGTGTGAGAAACATGTGTGAGAAACATGTGCCTCATAAATAACATCTATGTGGCCCCCGACCCGCTGTGGGGGCTGAATTTGGGCCCTCAGCCCTAACGACTTCGATGCCCCTGCTGTAGGCTTTAAACTCTCAGGTCAAGAAGCTTTTAGATTTAGGTAAAACTGAACTGGAGAATGTGCTGTAGGTTTAGGCGGGGGGGTAAGGGGTTCAAATGTTCTGTTAAGCACAAAATAATCACTGTCGGATATATAATCGTTCTAATTTACTTTGTGCCAAAAGCGCTGGAACCAAACACAGCAGGACTCTTTTCCAATGTGATCATTTTAAATCCATGAAGTCTCACTGTTTTTTCAACAGAGTTTGGGCCCATTTGAAAGATTTCAAGCAAGAAATGGTGCAGATTTGATTATTTTCAACACGTTTAATGTGACGTCATGACTTCCGCTTCCGGGTGCTAGCAGACCGGCTAATATGCGAGTAAAAAACTCTTAAAAACAACCAGCAATATTTCTGAAACTCAGCGGAGAGTTACTGAACCTACTTATTTATCAGGCCCATTAGCCAAAAATGCAGCACCTACTGCTTAAAAAGTAATATTTACTAAAGTCACTACTTCAGGGGTTAGCGTAGCTGCTGCACTGTTAGCATTTATCTCCGCTAACCCGGATGTAGCTATTTTGGTAAATAAGACTTATATAGTAGTGGGTGCAGCATTTGGGTCTTGAAAAAACCTGCAAAACCTCTGGCAGTGGGATCTCTCTGATTTGAAAATGGCTGACAGTCAATGAGTTAGAGTTTTTTGTAGTTTCTCACACATCTGTGGACCCGGAAGTAGAGCTGTGATGTCACCACTTAACAAATGTATTGTCGACATCTGATCATCTTTAAATAAATGGTCTTATTATTCATTTAGGTTTCTATAAAACAGAAAACATTCAGGTGTTCATGTCTTTCACGATGTTCTGTTTTTGTTTTGGCCATTTGTCTGTATAATGTTTAAGCTTCTTTTTGTCCTTCAGCTTTATAAATCAATATGTCAAGAAAAATGTCATTGTTTAATTTTCATCCTAATCCTGTTCCGAAAACAAAAACATGAAAAGTCTTTGCTCCACTTCCTGCTTGTGTCAGAAATGGCGCCTTTAACTCTGCTCGGTCAGTTTCACATGTGAGAAAATCAAAGTTGGTGTTTTTAAAGCCACTCCGTGATGTTTTCTATGACGCGCCTCTCGCTTCTCGCGGAGCCCCACGCCGCCCCGAGCGTGGTCCCGCGGGTCAGAGGCAGGGGGCGCTCCTCAGCATGTTTTATTCGCTGTGCTGTGAATTTTCGAGCCGTGACGTCCAGTTTTTGTCGTGATTCAGATTCGTGTGAAAATATGGGACGAAACGTGGCTCTACAGAGTTATATCCTCCGCTTCTTATGGTGACTCTTGATATTATTATTAATGTACGTCATCGCACCAACTCATAATCACATGGTTTGACATGTATTTTTATTTGGAGATTTGTATTTTAGTTTTCTTTTTCTTATTAAAGTCAAATGAATTTCTCTGGTGTGGACTCCTTTGTTGTTTTAACCTCTTGACTCTGTTCGGCTTTACCCAAATCTAAAAGCTTCTCGACTGGAGCTTAGAGCTGGGCAATTCCCTCCAAAAATAAAAATAAAAATAAAAATGGGTTTACGATTCGTAGTCCCTCTGGGGGTGATACAAGTGTTAATGGGAGGATTGGGGGGTCTTTCATCTCCCCCGATGTCTCTGGCCAGAAAACCACAATTGCAGCTTTCCAGCCTCCAGGTCGGAGTCACTAATGCACACTAAAGGAATCATAGCGAAGAAGCTAACAGGCTAACGGGGGCTAGCGCCAATTTATCCCCATTGTGTCACAATGTACAACAAGAACTTACATTATTCATCCAAGTCTTGTATTAATTTAAGAAAAATCCAATGTTGGTCTCTGACAAAGCTGCCTTTGTTATTCTTGAATCCAAATTGGATGAATGAAGCTCTCGGAAAGTCACAGGAGTCTTGATTAGATCGAGAGCCAGATGGATCGGACAAGGTGGACGTAACAGCATATTTGTGTGGCCTTGAGGAGGAACATTAATGATGTTTAATACATGGATCCCAAAGTCAGTGCTGAGGAAGTTTACCAGTTTTATAAAGATCTTTATTCATCGACCTCTGATAGTCCGGGCTGATGGTTGGAATGTTGTGTTTACTCCTGTTCAAAATAGATGAGTCTGTAAAAGTCTGAGAGGTCGTCCTGACAAACACTTCAGGGAAGGTGTAAATGACCTTCTTCTCGTTGTCATATAAGAATGTGTCAAAACTAAATCTCTGAAGACCACCACGAAACAAGGTCTCATCTCACTGATCCACAAACGCAGCGTAAGACAGATAACCTTACTCGCTAAAGTGTGTTATTGCTAACAGACTTAAGAAGGTATTTCACTAATAATCCGTGATTCACAGTCTGGTTTTCTCAGAGGTCGTTGTTTCCGTAACAACATTAGGATGGTTCTAGACTGATTAGATTATCTAATGACGGTTTCATTCTTTTCTTGGACTTTTGGAAGGCATTTGACCAGGTTGAACTTTTTCTTAGATACGTTACGTCAATTTGGATAATTTCACAAAAAGTGTCTCCATAAACAAACACCATATCAATAGTTCTGTGTTGCTCCCTTTTCCTGCTCGTAAACCATTTGATGTTAACCTCTTAACCCCCACCTGAACCAAGCACATTTTCTCCAGTTTAGCTTTACCCAAATCTAGAGGCTTCTTGAAAAAAAGTGTCAAAATAGCGACAAAAATTAGACGGAACGAGGATGGAAATGCAAAAGTGATGAAAAAGTGACAAAAATGGGACAAAAAAGTGAGAAGCAAGAGAAAAGTGGCAAAAAACGTAATGAAAAGGTGACAAAAGAGCAACAAAAAAAACATTGAAAATGTGGCAAAATGTGACAAAAACCCAACAAGAAAACAATGGAAAAAGAAAGTAAAAAATAAGTGATCATATGGCAACAACGCAAGGAAAAAGCTCAGTTTAGATGAGTTTTGTAGGCCTTCACTTTCAAATGAGGCGTTACACTGGCTCTATAGGCTGTGGTGACTTTATGGATTTGGGTAAACTGGAGAAAATCTTGGTTAAGGCGGGGGTTAAGAGGTTAAAAGAGTGGAGACCGGGTTTTGCTGTAGCTCAAAAATTCAGTGAGTTACAGGAGCTGGAGTTCTCAAACCTTTATATAAAGTACCACATGTGTTAACTATAGATGGCACCAATTCAAACCTCTGCAAGAAAATCACAGACCTTGTGAGTTGACGTCAAATACATGGTGGTCCTGTGTTCCAACCGACCCCTCTACCGGGGCAGGTTGGAACACATGCACATGAAGCAAAAACAGGCCACGTCACGTGATCTGCTTCAAATAGAGATTTATTTCAATAAAAGAACAATCTCTCTCTCTGTCATATGTTTAACCTCATGTGCAAATCAATCAATCAATGGTTTTGTATAGCCCAATATCACACCTTGCCTGTCCTGCCAAACTACCTGCTTTTTCATAGATATTTCAAAGACATATAGTCTGGGAGCGAGCATGATCTCAACGATTTCCCGGTGGGCGTGATTGACAGACGGCATCAACCAATCAGAGCAAAGCTAGTGTGACTATATGGGGCGCAGGGGTGCATTATCTCACCAAGATGTTACCATTTAAGCCCCGAATCTCACTTTGGCTGAACTGAAATTATCGCTAAACAGGTTCGTATTAACTATGGACAGAGACAATAAACTAACCAAACCTGTATTACTAACAAGTTTTTGTTTCTTTGACTTTAAACTAGTTTGTCTTTTGGTTTAGGCACATTGTTTACGTTCCTTCTCACGGTCCACATTGACAGGTTCACACTTCATTGATTTATAAAAAGGTATCATTTCGTGTAGTTGTCAGTCAATGTCCATGTTACCAGTCCAACACGAGACAGCGTGTGGTGGAGGAAGGACCAGTGACAGAAACATGAGACAGAGAAAGGGAGGCTCTCCCGCCGACCAGCAGCCTAGGAGGTTACAGTCTAACAGTATGAATCTACGTACATTACAACAAGGACACTGAACGTGCACATACCGGGTGGCTGTGCTCACAACGGCCCTGTAAAGCCATCCAGACACACACGCGAGGGCTACAGCCGCGACGCCGACCTCCGAGAAGCTACAAACAATGCTAGCGTTAGCTCAGTGATAGTTACCAACAATAATGATCTCGTTGCCACTCACCGAGAGCACATGCTCCACCGCAGGCTCCGAACACTGGGCTTGACGCCTTGAGACGGTGACATTTCCTCGTTCTTAGCGACAATCTTCATACATGTTACACTATGAAGCTCTGACAGCCATGCTAGCTCCTGGTCGGCGGGTGACGTCACGGAGGGGATAGGTCAGGTGGGACGAACAAAGGGGAATGCTGCCCTATTTAATAGATGGTTTTCCATTCCCATGATCCTCTGCGCTGCGCCGCCATTTTGTGTGGCGTTCGACAATGTTTATGCACGACTCGTATGCACATTTCATGAATAATTCAATCAATCAATCATTTAAAGTTTATTTATATAGCACTTTACAGCAACACCAGGAGGACCAAAGTGCTTCACAGAAAGATAAAACACATTTAAAAACACCAAAAAATTACAACCTAGACACAATTCAGTGCTCTAAGTATTAAAAGCAAGTTTGAAGAGATGAGTCTTTAATCTGGATTTAAAAAGGGACAGGTCCGTGAGAACACGCAGACTGAGAGGCAGGCTGTTCCACAGTTTAGGCACGGCAACAACAAAGGAACGATCACCCCACTGTTTGTACTGGGACCTGGGCAGGACCATCTGATCGGCAGACCGGAGACTCTGCTGGGGCGATGTACGGTCACAACTCAGTCAGATATAAAGGAGCGAGACCATGAAGGGCTTTAAAAACAAGCGTTAACATTTTAAAATCAATCCGAAAACGGACCGGGAGCCAGTGCAGGGAGGAGAGGACGGGAGTGATGTGGCTGTGTCTGGATGAACCGGTGAGAAGACGGGCTGCTGCTTCTGCACTAACTGTAACCGGTGGAGTGACGAGTGTGGGAGGCCGGAGTAGAGAGCGTTGCAATAGTCCAACCGAGAACTGATAAACGCGTGGGTCGCCTTCTCAAGGTCTTGGCGTGAGAGAAAAGGCTTCACATCGGTCAAAAGGCGCAGCAGGAAAAAGCTGGCCTTGACCACAGCATTTATCTGTTGTTTGAAGTTCAGCTCTCGGTCAAAGATGACTCCCAGGTTCCTGACGGCATCTCGGACTGGACCCACAACCCTCGACTGAATCTGAGGAACATCCTTGGAACCAAAAATAATAAATTCAGATTTAGTTTCGTTGAGGTGGAGGAAGTTCTGCGCGAGCCATTGTTTAATGTCCGAAAAGCAGCTATGGAGGGAGTCAAGAGCAGGGGCAGTGTTAGGGAATACTGGTAAATAGATCTGGACATCGTCAGCATAAAGATGGAATGATAAATTGTGTCTGGCAATGATGGACCCGAGCGGAAGCATGTACAGTGAGAATAGGACCGGGCCAAGGATGGAACCCTGTGGCACCCCAGATGACAGCGGGGCAGAAGAGGAGGAATAATCGTCGATCATGACAGCAAAGCTCCGGTCAGTCAGGTAAGACCTGAACCACTGCAGGGCCGTGCCCTGAACACCAACATGCTCCGCGAGCCGGGAGAGGAGAACTGCGTGGTCCACGGTGTCGAACGCCGCAGTCAGGTCCAGCATCATTAAAAGCACTGGCTGCTTCAAATCCAAACACAGCAAAATGTCATTGTGCACTTTAAGAAGAGCGGACTCCGTACTGTGACGTGATCTGAAGCCAGATTGAAACTTCTCTAAAATAGAATTATTTTCCAAAAAAGACTGCAACTGAATGAAGATTAGTTTCTCTAAAACCTTGGACAGAAATGGCAGGTGAGAGACAGGTCGAAATTTGACAGAACAGCAGGATCTAGGTTAGGTTTTTTTAACAGTGGCCTAACCACAGCATGTTTGAAGGTTGCTGGGACAGATCCAGTGCTGAGGCTGCTATTAAACAGAGTGAGAAGGTATGGGCCCACGGTGTCAAAAACATGTTTGAGAACCTTAGATGGAACGATATCCAGAGGGCAACTTGTGGGTCTCATCCCCTGGACCACCTCAGAGAGGAGAGTCAGTGTCACGGGCTCAAACTCTCTGAAAACAGCAGGGGGCAGTGGAGGACTATAAATGTCAACAGAGGGAGCATTACAACTAATGTTCATCCTCACTGACGCCACTTTATCCACAAAATGCTTCAGAAACCCCTCACATGTAGATTCAGAAACATTCTTCAGCACGCTGCCAGAAGGACTAATCACAGACTGTATGGTGTTAAAGAGCACCCTAGGGTTGCTAGAGCTGGAGGAGACAATGTTTGACAGATATTGCCATTTAGCCTCCCTGACTGCCTTTTGGTAACTTGTAAGGCTCTCCCTCAGGATCTCCATAGACACCTTGTAGATTTGCACCTAAATGGTGCAATACTGTCCAGAATATCAGCACAGGTGGAGTGGAAGGAGGAAACAGCATCATCTGGGCAGACAGGGGAAGCCACAATTGTCTCTGTGTACAGAGCAGTGGTCTGAAAGGCAGTGGCGAACTGAGCAGGGGTGGAGGAGGAAATGATGCGGCGACAGGAGGGTGCAGTGAGGGGGTTGGATGCAGAACGGGGCGCCGAGAAATGAAAAAGAATTGGAAAATGATCCGAGATGCATGTCTGAGATATTTCCTGTAGTACTACAGGGAGTCCATGTGAGATGATAAGGTCCAGTGTGTGGCCAAGATTATGTGTGGGTTCATGTACTGATTGTGACATGTCAAAGGTGTTTCACAAGCAGAGGAACTCAGATGCTAAAGGGTTTGATGGACAGCACACATGAATGTTAAAATCCCCACAAATTATGATGTTGTCATATGATGGGACAAACTCGGCCAAAAATTCTGAAAACTCATTTATAAAGTCCTTATTGTGCTTTGGTGGGCGGTAGACAATGGCGCACAAAACAGGGGTGACTGACTCAAATAAAAAGAGCTGCAGTTCAAAACTACTGTAGGCTTTGGCGGGCAGTAAGCGACAAGTGTATGTATGTTTATACACAGTAGCCAGGCCACCACCACGGCCGGAGACCCGCGGTGTACTGAGGTATGAATAACCAGGTGGGAGGAGCTCAGTGAAGGCGCTGTTATCGCCAGACTTCTGCCAGGTTTCCGTCAGAAAGCAAAAATCCAGATCGTGCGTAGTAATGAAGTTGTTTATGATGAAAGTCTTGCTTGCGAGTGAACGGACGTTAAGAAGCACTGCAGAGAAAGATCCACAACCGTCAGGCTCCGAGACAGCGCGGACCAGCGGGCCGAGATTCTCCTGCGCGCACCGCCGACTCCAGATCCTGGTGGGCCGGCAAGACGGAAGGGAGTGCCCAGTGTCAGGGCTAGCTGGATGTAGCCACTGATAGCAGAGCTGGAGGGAACGCCGGAGGCCGAGGCCGCGAGGGTCCGCTGTCCAGTTGCAAAAGTGTCTAGGATTATCCACACCGGAGGAGGCAAGGTAAGCCTTGATTCTGACAGAGATCCCGCCTCTCTTTCCTCGTTTCTGCGCCTCTCGTTGCGAGGCAACCCGCTCACAGGACGCTGCAGAAAGGGTGGGACAGACTCGAGGACAGGTGGCGGTGTCTTAGAATGTCCATCAAAGGCTTGAATGGGCAGGTTGTTTACAGAATCCCGGATCTTTAACAGTGTCAGGCGATCATACACCAACAGCGATGTCACATTATCAATGAAAGGCCCTATAATGAGTAGAAAAGTCACCAAACTTGGCAGGAGCAGACGGCGAACCATACACAGTGGCGCCATCTTTTTGCTTCCTTTACTTTAATAATTGTGTCTACTACGGCCGTTCTGTAGTCGCTAATGTGTTTTTTTCATTCACAATGAGCCATGTGATGGGTAGGCGAATGTAGTAGGTCCCGATGGTGTTGTGGTTACCTTTATGGTGTGCAGTGGGCGTCCCCGACATAGGTTTTAAAGCGGACACGCGCACGGTGAGCGTACACACACCTGTCTTTTCGGCTTTGCGAGGCGTCTTGTCGTGCTGCTGCTTGACTGGGTCGGGGCTTCACAGTCCCGAACCCCCGTGCATGTCAGGCCTTTTCGCTCAGGTCAGTACGTTCCCTTTCTTCCCTTGCCATGTTCCGTGGCAGGTTCTAACACAGCGCGTCTCTTGCACAGGCTGCGTCGGTCTGCCGTAAGTGACCGGGCTGCCTCCTCTCTCCCCTTGGCTGGAGTGTGTGCGTCGGCCACGCGGTGCATGTTTGGGGTTCCTCCAGGTAAGTGCACTTCTGTCTAGCTCTTATGGGTTTGTACCCTGTTGTATACCATGCTGATTCTACCCTGGCTTTATATTTGGAGTTGCGTTGGAATGCGCGCAATCCCTCCTCGCCTCTTCCCCTCTTCCTGCCGCGTGTGCAGAGTTTACATTAGGGCTCGGCGCGGGTTTGGGGTCTTCCCCGGGTAAGTGCCCTCTGTGTCTGACTTCTTTTGGGTCTTGGACCAAGCTGACACCCAATTTACTTTAGATCCTGAGCTGCGTGGGAACAAGCGCACTCCCCCACGCCTTTTCCCCTCCTCACGCTCCTCGTGCATTCACGCAATCTCGGTCAGCCGGTAAGATGTCCCTAAACACTAGTTTATAGATTATGGGCATATTCTTTAACGACCATGTCCTGTTTATTTTAGGCACCAGGCGTGTGGTATACGGCTGCCTTCCAGGCCGCCCCCTGTGAGGGAGGGCCGTTGTTTTGTCCTCAATTATTTTGTTTACCAAATGTTTACAATCTATAAGGGTGCAATCCGAGGCAGTCCCAATGCCCTGTATGAAACTTGCTTTGCCTGTGCATATGACTGAAAGTATTTTATCTGCACTCTTGCCTCTTACTGTAATTGATTAGTTTTATGTTGATGGTTTTATTGATTCTATTTGCTTTCTTGTATTTATGCAACTGTGAAGCACTTTGAATTGCCGTGTGTATGAATTGTGCTCTACAAATAAACTTGCCTTGCCTTGCCTTGCCTTGCTCAAACACACAAATGACCCTTTACAGGCTGCGGTGAGTTTCGCCGCCTTGCATGTTGTTTTTGCCTGGTTCTTTATGTATTTTGGTTTGCTGTGCTTATTGTTAATTGTGTTTCGACTGTTTTTGCATGATTTTGATTTGGTTGCATGGTGTTCAGTCTGTTTGTGTGCAATTTTTTTCCCTGTTACTGTATGTCCATGTGCTGCCAATTGGTCGCTTGTGTGTTTGTTTTGTGTTACGGAATTTGTTTGTCCAGCATATACTACCTTATAGATTTTATCAGTGTACATAGGCCTATTTTAATGAGTCGCTTAAATAAAATGGATTTATAGTTAATTAAACCTCCTCTCTTTCTTGTCCAACCTAGCACGGCGTATTAAGAGTAATTCTGGTCCCAGGGCCATACTCCCTGGGCGTCGTTGTTGGTGTCATCAAATGTGTCCTACCTATCGCCCTTGCCACACTAACATAATCATTGTGATGTACACATGCACGGTAATCATAACAGTAAAACACGTAGGCCTGAGCGTGCACTTAAACTTGTCCATCGAACCAAACAAACAGCTGTTAAACAATGAGGAATGGCTGTATTTATAACGTGTATCAGCGCCGATCTGTGCTGCGTTTACCTCCTGATGAACCAAGAGAATAACAGCGTCCGCCTCGCTCTGGCCTCCCCGGCCGCCTCGCTCTGGCCTCCCCGGCCGCCTCGCTCTGGCCTCCCCGGCCGCCTCGCTCTGGCCTCCCCGGCCTTCTCCTCACGCTCTTCCCCGGCCGCCTCTCGCTCTCGCCTCCCCGGCCGCCTCGCTCTCGCCTCCCCGGCCGCCTCGCTCTGGCCTCCCCGGCCTTCTCCTCACGCTCTTCCCCGGCCGCCTCTCGCTCTCGCCTCCCCGGCCGCCTCGCTCTCGCCTCCCCGGCCGCCTCGCTCTGGCCTCCCCGGCCTTCTCCTCACGCTCTTCCCCGGCCGCCTCTCGCTCTCGCCTCCCGGGCCTTCTCCTCACACTCTCCCCGGCCGCCTCTCGCTCTCGCCTCCCGGGCCTTCTCCTCACACTCCCCGGCCGCCTCTCGCTCTCGCCGGGTCTCAGTTTACAGGGACGGCCGGTGCTTCCTCCGTGATTTGTCCAAGTCTCCTCTCTCTGCTAGCTGCTAACTGTACCTGGTTTGTGTTTGGCAGCAGCATGAAAAAATTCAAGTCTACGAGCTCATCGTAGACTTGTTTATTTCATGCTAGCAGCTAGCCCTGCTGTCAAATCTGTTTGATGCCACTTTTTCTCTTTTATCTGTCAGATAAAAGCTGACAGACCCGGGCAAAACCAGGGAACATCAGCCAAGACATGAGACTCAAACACAGACACAGAGCGGAATAAGCACAGGCTGCCCCGTAAAGTCAGACCCGACACCCGGGACGAGCGGCAGGCGGCCATAGTTTAAATCTCTCGTACGAAAGTTTTTATGTTTCTGTTCCTTAGTGATGAATTACTTTTGGGATATTGAGACGTTTTCTCTTCGTCGTGTTGGGATCAGCCCCACACAACACAGGTGTGAGCACTATTTCTTCACCATATTATCAATGATCCGTAACACAAACAAGACCCTAGAAACACAAGATGGCGCCATATGGAACTATGCGGGAGTGTGACGTCAATGGAAAACTATCTATACCCCGCAGGCAACCACGCATCATTCATACTGCCACACTAGATACCTCACAGCAACAAGCGGCAGGAAGCCTTTCCAAAAACGTCCTTATTTACAAGGAGCGCATCCCTACTCTGTTTCTTCTTCTTCTTCTTAGGGACATCGTATCACTCGCCACGCACGCCATCTCTATTGTTTGGGTCAAGTGTGGTGACGGCTTCCGCCTCTTGGGGGAATGAAGTCCCGCCTCTCGGTGCGTGATTGGACCGATCTGGGTAGAATGGTGAAATGATCGGCTGCGAAGAGCTGTCCAGACGGTTCTTCTTTTGAACAGAAAGGAGGAGTGTCTGGCAGGACAGGCAATCTCACAACAGGAGTTTCCTCACAGCTGCACCGAACATTAAGGCAATAAAACAGTAAATATAAAATTATAAAGTTCATGCAAATGACGTTTCAGGCATAATGTCCAATAATAATAATAATAATGCATTGGTTTTATATAGCGCTTTTCTGGACACTCAAAGACGCTTTACTTTGCACTATTCGTTCACTCCATACTCGGGGGGGGACAGGAGACACCATGTGAATAGTGATGAACAGACTACAGATAAAATAAATATTGTATCATAATAAGACAAAGTCTGCAGTAAGAAGAAGAGGACAGCGCTCAGTGGACCGTACTTCCCACAGCAGTGTTCCTCCTGAGGCAGCTTTACTTCAGGCTGAGGGTCAGAGCTTTACTTCAGGCTGAGGGTCAGAGCTTTACCAAACTGACCTGATTATAAGCTAATTCAAAGAGGTACGTTTTGAGCCTAGTCTTAAATATAGGGACTGTGTCTGTTTCTTCAACATGAGCTAGGAGTTTATTCCATAAAACCGGAGCGTGGTGATTTTAGAGACTCGAAGAATCACTAGTCCCTGAGTTTTGAGAGCGGAGAGCTCTGGTTGGCTGATATGGAACGACAGCGTCTTGGAGATAGAGCGGAGCTAAACCCTTTATGGCTTTAAATGTGAGGAGCAGGATTTTAACTTACTTTAAAGTCAACAGGGAGCCAGTGGAGAGACTTTAGCACAGGCGTGATGTGTTCTCTTCTCTTTGTTCATATCATATACTGCATATCTGAGTCATATAATCCGCCAACTCTTCCTCCTGCTCCTCAGAGAAAACTCTGTTGATGCTTCAGTGACCTGCACTGGGACGATCACTGGACCTGGTCTCTCAGCTTCTCATGTGCTTTGCAGTATCTGCTCAGTTTTACATGGCAGATCCCATGAGCCTTTGCAACTGATCTGAATTGGCAAGGCAAGGCAAGGCAAGTTTATTTGTAGAGCACAATTCATACACAAGGCAATTCAAAGTGCTTCACAGTTGCATAAATACAAGAAAACAAATAGAATCAATAAAAACATTAACAACAAATTAATCAATTACAGTAAAAAGCAAGAGTGCAGATAAAATACTTTCAGTCATATGCATCGGTAAAAAGAACTGTTTTCAGCCTGGATTTGAACATTGTCAGAGTTGAGGCCTGTCTCACATCCTCATGAAGACTGTTCCAGATTTTAGCTGCATGAAACTGAAACGCAGCCTCACCGTGTTTATTATTGCCTCTGGGAACCACCAGGAGGCCCCTCCCTGAAGTTCTCAGGGCCCGAGATGGTTCATACAGCTGTAACATGTCAGAGATGTACTTTGGTGCTAAACCATGAAAAGACTTGTAACAAGCAGAGCTGTTTTAAAGTCTATTCTCTGAGTGACAGGAAGCCAGTGCAGAGACCGGAGCACTGGACTAATATGGTCGTATTTCCTGGTTCTTGTGAGGACTCGAGCAGCAGTGTTCTGGATGTACTGTAGCTCTGACAGTGAGGCCGTTACAGTCGTCTAACCTGCTGGAGGCAAACACATGGAAAAGTCTCTCTAAGTCTGGTTTTTACACTATTCCTCTGATCTTAGCAATGTTTTTCAGATGGTAAAAAGCTGCTGATGTTATTGCTTTGATGTGGCTGTTTAAGTTCAGGTCTGAGTCCATGATTACTCCTAGATTTCTAACCTGATTTTTTGGTTTTAGAGAGAGAGACTCAAGGTGACTGATAACACTTTGTCTTTGTGCCTGTGGGCCAAAAACAATGATCTCAGTTTTGTCTGCATTTAGCTGGAGAAAGTTGTTTTGCATCCACAAACTGATCTGTTGGATGCAGTGACAGAGAGTATCTACAGACCCATGTTCACCTGTATCAGTGACAGAGAGTATCTACAGACCCATGTTCACCTGTATCAGTGACAGAGAGTATCTACAGACTCACCTGTATCAGTGACAGAGAGTATCTACAGACTCACCTGTATCAGTGACAGAGAGTATCTACAGACTCACCTGTATCAGTGACAGAGAGTATCTACAGACCCATGTTCTCCTGTATCAGTGACAGAGAGTATCTACAGGCCCATGTTCTCCTGTATCAGTGACAGAGAGTATCTACAGGCCCATGTTCTCCTGTATCAGTGACAGAGAGTATCTACAGGCCCATGTTCACCTGTATCAGTGACAGAGAGTATCTACAGGCCCATGTTCACCTGTATCAGTGACAGAGAGTATCTACAGGCCCATGTTCACCTGTATCAGTGACAGAGAGTATCTACAGACTCACCTGTATCAGTGACAGAGAGTATCTACAGACCCATGTTCACCTGTATCAGTGACAGAGAGTATCTACAGACTCACCTGTATCAGTGACAGAGAGTATCTACAGGCCCATGTTCTCCTGTATCAGTGACAGAGAGTATCTACAGACCCATGTTCTCCTGTATCAGTGACAGAGAGTATCTACAGGCCCATGTTCACCTGTATCAGTGACAGAGAGTATCTACAGACCCATGTTCTCCTGTATCAGTGACAGAGAGTATCTACAGGCCCATGTTCACCTGTATCAGTGACAGAGAGTATCTACAGGCCCATGTTCTCCTGTATCAGTGACAGAGAGTATCTACAGACTCACCTGTATCAGTGACAGAGAGTATCTACAGACCCACGTTCACCTGTATCAGTGACAGAGAGTATCTACAGGCCCATGTTCTCCTGTATCAGTGACAGAGAGTATCTACAGGCCCATGTTCACCTGTATCAGTGACAGAGAGTATCTACAGGCCCATGTTCTCCTGTATCAGTGACAGAGAGTATCTACAGGCCCATGTTCTCCTGTATCAGTGACAGAGAGTATCTACAGGCCCATGTTCACCTGTATCAGTGACAGAGAGTATCTACAGGCCCATGTTCACCTGTATCAGTGACAGAGAGTATCTACAGACCCATGTTCACCTGGATCAGTGACAGAGAGTATCTACAGGCCCATGTTCACCTGTATCAGTGACAGAGAGTATCTACAGACCCATGTTCTCCTGTATCAGTGACAGAGAGTATCTACAGGCCCATGTTCACCTGTATCAGTGACAGAGAGTATCTACAGACCCATGTTCACCAGCCGTCAGTGACACGTAGATTTGAGTGTCATCTGCATAGTTGTGGTACGACACATTGTTGCTGTTTATTGCCCTTCTGTCTGAACACATCAGAAAAACAAAACATTAGCACAAATCTGTCAGTCTTTCTTTTCCACTGTCCGGGCATTCTGAAAAAGTATTAAATTCTAGAAAGTGTCATTAGTTGTATGTAAGGAGTGAGCTGTATCAGCACAATGATGTGAGATTATCAGGGGGATGTGAAAAACCCGAACCCATATTCAGCCTGAGAAACTATCATTTAATCTCATGGAAGTCATATGGTTTCATGTGCAATAGTATAAACACTAAACAGAATATAGTCTTGGTCAAATAATTTACTTTCTTACCACAAAATATTTTTTCTGTATAGAATCTGCATGAACCTTGTGGATCAGGGAGGAAGTGGGTAAACACTGATATGATCATGTGACTCCTGTCTTACCCCTGAGTGGTGGAACAGGTGGTGTACAACTCTCCACCTGGTTATAACCATACCCGGTCTCCCCTACCATCTCAAAAATCTAAGTTTGATTGAAAAGCAATGTTGATGGTACAGTAAAAAAAAAGTCCAACTATTTTAATACATGGTGACAGATGGAAGGTGATTTCAAACTAAGATAGTTACAAAACTTTATGACTCATATGAATACTTAATGGTTTAAGTATTCATATGAATACTTAAACCATATTTCTTCTATTGTAGAAGAAATATTCTCTTTCTTCTACAATGTAATTTTGAACTGTCTAAACTACCCATAAAACTGTCAAAATTCCATGTCCTAAGTCCTACAGCACTGGAAATGAATATATAAGCATGTCCTTTTACTTTAAAGACTGAGATGATCGGGAGGAATGTGGTCAGTGTTGCACTTAGGGAATTTACTTACTTTTCCTGATGTCATTAATGCTGTTAGCGCTGTAAAAGGTTCTCTCTGCTTTCATGGACCAGGACTGCCCCCTTGTGGACAAAAAATGTAGCAACACGTTTCTCAGAACTGCTAACCAATGCAAACTTCCCTTGAAGAGTTAGTACAAAAATTCACCAGTACTCCACCCGTCTCCCCCCTCTCCCCCCCATTAAGGACATGTACTCCCCCCGTCTCCCCCCCATTAAGGACATGTACTCCCCCCGTCTCCCCCCCATTAAGGACATTTACTCCACCCGTCTCCCCCCCATTAAGGACATGTACTCCCCCCGTCTCCCCCCCATTAAGGACATTTACTCCACCCGTCTCCCCCCTCTCCCCCCATTAAGGACATGTACTCCCCCCGTCTCCCCCCCATTAAGGACATGTACTCCACCCGTCTCCCCCCTCTCCCCCCCATTAAGGACATGTACTCCCCCCGTCTCCCCCCCATTAAGGACATTTACTCCACCCGTCTCCCCCCGTCTCCCCCCCATTAAGGACATGTACTCCCCCCGTCTCCCCCCCATTAAGGACATGTACTCCACCCGTCTCCCCCCATTAAGGACATGTACTCCAACCGTCTCCCCCCTCTCCCCCCCATTAAGGACATGTACTCCCCCCGTCTCCCCCCTCTCCCCCCATTAAGGACATGTACTCCCCCCGTCTCCCCCCCATTAAGGACATGTACTCCACCGTCTCACCCTCTCCCCCCATTAAGGACATGTACTCCACCTGTCTCACCCTCTCCCCCCATTAAGGACATGTACTCCACCCGTCTCCCCCCTCTCCCCCCATTAAGGACATGTACTCCACCCGTCTCCCCCCTCTCCCCTCCATTAAGGACATTTACTCCACCGTCTCACCCTCTCCCCTCCATTAAGGACATGTTCTCCACCCGTCTCACCCTCTCCCCTCCATTAAGGACATGTACTCCACCCGTCTCACCCTCTCCCCTCCATTAAGGACATTTACTCCACCGTCTCCCCCCTCTCCCCCCCATTAAGGACATGTTCTCCACCCGTCTCACCCTCTCCCCTCCATTAAGGACATGTACTCCACTGTCTCACCCTCTCCCCTCCATTAAGGACATGTTCTCCACCCGTCTCACCCTCTCCCCTCCATTAAGGACATTTACTCCACCCGTCTCCCCCCTCTCCCCTCCATTAAGGACATGTTCTCCACCCGTCTCACCCTCTCCCCCCCATTAAGGACATTTACTCCACCGTCTCCCCCCCATTAAGGACATTTACTCCACCGTCTCACCCCTCTCCCCTCCATTAAGGACATTTACTCCACCCGTCTCCCCCCTCTTCCCTCCATTAAGGACATGTTCTCCACCCGTCTCACCCTCTCCCCTCCATTAAGGACATGTTCTCCACCCGTCTCACCCTCTCCCCTCCATTAAGGACATTTACTCCACCGTCTCCCCCCTCTCCCCCCCATTAAGGACATGTACTCCACCGTCTCCCCCCCATTAAGGACATTTACTCCACCCGTCTCACCCTCTCCCCTGCATTAAGGACATTTACTCCACCGTCTCCCCCCATTAAGGACATTTACTCCACCGTCTCCCCCCCATTAAGGACATTTACTCCACCGTCTCACCCCTCTCCCCTCCATTAAGGACATTTACTCCACCCGTCTCCCCCCTCTCCCCTCCATTAAGGACATGTTCTCCACCCGTCTCACCCTCTCCCCTCCATTAAGGACATGTACTCCACCCGTCTCCCCCCTCTCCCCTCCATTAAGGACATTTACTCCACCGTCTCCCCCCTCTCCCCTCCATTAAGGACATTTACTCCACCGTCTCCCCCCTCTCCCCTCCATTAAGGACATTTACTCCACCGTCTCACCCTCTCCCCTCCATTAAGGACATGTACTCCACCCGTCTCCCCCCTCTCCCCTCCATTAAGGACATTTACTCCACCGTCTCACCCTCTCCCCTCCATTAAGGACATGTACTCCACCCGTCTCCCCCCTCTCCCCTCCATTAAGGACATTTACTCCACCGTCTCACCCTCTCCCCTCCATTAAGGACATTTACTCCCCAAGTGTTGTGTTTTTAAGAAATGAGTCAGTTGGTGAGCTGGTGTCTGACGCCATCGACGCTGAAAAGATGAGACTTTACTGTTGTGGTTTTATCTTTACAAAACCTTTATTATGAAAAACAGGAGTTTCTTCAGTCTGTGTTAACACTGCTTTCTCTGGTGGACATGAGCAGGACTAAAAGGAAAAAACAAACAAAGATCCTCTGAGCCCGGTTAAACTGGTAACAATGGACCAGCTCCAAATATGCAGTGACTGTTTCAAGTGTGCAGGGATTTATTTCACAATATATTCAAATGTTCTCAGGAGCAAGGAGAACTTTATTTGAATTGTGTTAGGCATCTCGTTTGGAGTACTCTCTTGGAAATGGGCAAGTAAACGGCCGGCTCGGGGGCAAAATCCGGCCCTCCAGTCAAGGACCTCAGGCCCACAAGATGAATATAATCAAATACCAATTAAAGTAGTGTAAAAATACACCCATTCCTATGCCCCCTGAACCTCCTGTTAGGTCATACATGATGTGCAACCCTGGGATTTGGGGAACATGCTACTTTTTTGGGAGGTTCAACCCCTAGTTATCTATGACTCAACTAAATTCAAGAAATAAAAAAAAATACGGATTTGCATGACATGTCCCCTTTAAAAGTAAACAAGAGCCGTGGTCCAGCAGTAATCTCCATCTTTCACAAGGATTGATTCTCACTGTGTTGAATGTTTATGGAAATGTCTATAGCGCGTCGTAGTCTTCGTCGTCTTCATGTTTGCGCTTCAGGCTGTCGCTCTGTGATAGGCTGCTGCTGCTCATCAGGAGAGTCTTCGGACCAATAAGAGATGAGCTCATCAGGACAGGGGGCGTGGCCGCTGCTGTTGGGGGAGGAGCCATAGATCAAATAAAACCATATCAACATTTACTGTGTGTTAATATCAATATTTGTATTTATTTATTTGTAGGAAAAAGCCGATGAGTTACTGGTTAGTGCAGCGAGTTACTGGTTAGTGCAGCGAGTTACTGGTTAGTGCGATGAGTTACTGGTTAGTGCGATGAGTTACTGGTTAGTGTGATGAGTTACTGGTTAGTGTGATGAGTTACTGGTTAGTGCAGCGAGTTACTGGTTAGTGCAGCGAGTTACTGGTTAGTGCGATGAGTTACTGGTTAGTGCGATGAGTTACTGGTTAGTGTGATGAGTTACTGGTTAGTGTGATGAGTTACTGGTTAGTGCGATGAGTTACTGGTTAGTGTGATGAGTTACTGGTTAGTGCGATGAGTTACAGGTTAGTGTGATGAGTTACTGGTTAGTGCGATGAGTTACTGGTTAGTGTGATGAGTTACTGGTTAGTGCAGTGAGTTACTGGTTAGTGCGATGAGTTACTGGTTAGTGTGATGAGTTACTGGTTAGTGTGATGAGTTACTGGTTAGTGCGATGAGTTACTGGTCAGTGTGATGAGTTACTGGTTAGTGCGATGAGTTACTGGTTA
Organism: Gobius niger; assembly: GCF_951799975.1. Lineage (NCBI taxonomy): Eukaryota > Metazoa > Chordata > Actinopteri > Gobiiformes > Gobiidae > Gobius > Gobius niger. The sequence continues at coordinate 35,352,221 of NC_136862.1, forward strand.
GTGCAGCGAGTTACTGGTTAGTGCAGCGAGTTACTGGTTAGTGCAGTGAGTTACAGGTTAGTGTGATGAGTTACAGGTTAGTGTGATGAGTTACTGGTTAGTGCAGTGAGTTACTGGTTAGTGCGATGAGTTACTGGTTAGTGTGATAGTTACTGGTTAGTGTGATGAGTTACTGGTTAGTGCAGTGAGTTACAGGTTAGTGCGATGAGTTACTGGTTAGTGCGATGAGTTACTGGTTAGTGCGATGAGTTACTGGTTAGTGCGATGAGTTACTGGTTAGTGCGATGAGTTACTGGTTAGTGTGATGAGTTACAGGTTAGTGTGATGAGTTACTGGTTAGTGCAGTGAGTTACTGGTTAGTGTGATGAGTTACTGGTTAGTGCAGTGAGTTACTGGTTAGTGCAGTGAGTTACTGGTTAGTGCAGTGAGTTACTGGTTAGTGCAGTGAGTTACAGGTTAGTGTGATGAGTTACAGGTTAGTGTGATGAGTTACAGGTTAGTGTGATGAGTTACTGGTTAGTGCGATGAGTTACTGGTTAGTGCGATGAGTTACTGGTTAGTGTGATGAGTTACTGGTTAGTGCGATGAGTTACTGGTTAGTGTGATGAGTTACTGGTTAGTGCGATGAGTTACTGGTTAGTGTGATGAGTTAATGGTTAGTGCAGTGAGTTACTGGTTAGTGTGATGAGTTACAGGTTAGTGTGATGAGTTACAGGTTAGTGTGATGAGTTACTGGTTAGTGTGATGAGTTACTGGTTAGTGCGATGAGTTACTGGTTAGTGTGATGAGTTAATGGTTAGTGCGATGAGTTACAGGTTAGTTTGATGAGTTACAGGTTAGTGCGATGAGTTACTGGTTAGTGCGATGAGTTACTGGTTAGTGCGATGAGTTACTGGTTAGTGCAGTGAGTTACTGGTTAGTGCAGTGAGTTACTGGTTAGTGTGATGATTTACTGGTTAGTGCGATGAGTTACAGGTTAGTGCGATGAGTTACAGGTTAGTGCGATGAGTTACAGGTTAGTGTGATGAGTTACTGGTTAGTGCGATGAGTTACTGGTTAGTGCGATGAGTTACTGGTTAGTGCGATGAGTTACAGGTTAGTGCGATGAGTTACTGGTTAGTGCGATGAGTTACAGGTTAGTGCGATGAGTTACTGGTTAGTGCGATGAGTTACAGGTTAGTGTGATGAGTTACAGGTTAGTGTGATGAGTTACAGGTTAGTGTGATGAGTTACAGGTTAGTGTGATGAGTTACTGGTTAGTGCGATGAGTTACTGGTTAGTGTGATGAGTTACTGGTTAGTGTGATGAGTTACTGGTTAGTGCGATGAGTTACTGGTTAGTGTAGTGAGTTACTGGTTAGTGTGATGAGTTACTGGTTAGTGCGATGAGTTACAGGTTAGTGTGATGAGTTACAGGTTAGTGCGATGAGTTACAGGTTAGTGCGATGAGTTACTGGTTAGTGCGATGAGTTACTGGTTAGTGCGATGAGTTACTGGTTAGTGCGATGAGTTACTGGTTAGTGCAGTGAGTTACTGGTTAGTGCAGTGAGTTACTGGTTAGTGTGATGAGTTACTGGTTAGTGCGATGAGTTACAGGTTAGTGTGATGAGTTACAGGTTAGTGTGATGAGTTACTGGTTAGTGCGATGAGTTACTGGTTAGTGCGATGAGTTACTGGTTAGTGCGATGAGTTACAGGTTAGTGTGATGAGTTACAGGTTAGTGTGATGAGTTACTGGTTAGTGCGATGAGTTACTGGTTAGTGCGATGAGTTACTGGTTAGTGCGATGAGTTACAGGTTAGTGTGATGAGTTACAGGTTAGTGTGATGAGTTACTGGTTAGTGCAGTGAGTTACTGGTTAGTGTGATGAGTTACTGGTTAGTGCAGTGAGTTACAGGTTAGTGCGATGAGTTACTGGTTAGTGCGATGAGTTACTGGTTAGTGCGATGAGTTACTGGTTAGTGCGATGAGTTACTGGTTAGTGCGATGAGTTAATGGTTAGTGTAGTGAGTTACTGGTTAGTGCATTGAGTTACTGGTTAGTGCATTGAGTTACTGGTTAGTGTGATGAGTTACTGGTTAGTGCATTGAGTTACTGGTTAGTGCATTGAGTTACTGGTTAGTGCGATGAGTTACAGGTTAGTGTGATGAGTTACTGGTTAGTGTGATGAGTTACTGGTTAGTGTGATGAGTTACTGGTTAGTGTGATGAGTTACTGGTTAGTGCGATGAGTTACTGGTTAGTGCGATGAGTTACTGGTTAGTGCGATGAGTTACTAGTTAGTGCGATGAGTTACTGGTTAGTGTGATGAGTTACTAGTTAGTGCGATGAGTTACTGGTTAGTGCAGTGAGTTACTGGTTAGTGTAGTGAGTTACTGGTTAGTGCAGTGAGTTACTGGTTAATATAGTGAGTTACTGGTTAGTGTGATGAGTTACTGGTTAGTGTAGTGAGTTACTGGTTAGTGCAGTGAGTTACTGGTTAATATAGTGAGTTACTGGTTAGTGTGATGAGTTACTGGTTAGTGTAGTGAGTTACTGGTTAGTGCAGTGAGTTACTGGTTAGTGTAGTGAGTTACTGGTTAGTGTGATGAGTTACTGGTTAGTGTAGTGAGTTACTGGTTAGTGCAGTGAGTTACTGGTTAGTGTAGTGAGTTACTGGTTAGTGCAGTGAGTTACTGGTTAGTGTAATGAGTTACTGGTTAGTGTGATGAGTTACTAGTTAGTGCGATGAGTTACTGGTTAGTGTGATGAGTTACTGGTTAGTGCAGTGAGTTACTGGTTAGTGCAGTGAGTTACTGGTTAGTGTAGTGAGTTACTGGTTAGTGTGATGAGTTACTGGTTAGTGCGATGAGTTACTGGTTAGTGTGATGAGTTACTGGTTAGTGTGATGAGTTACTGGTTAGGGAGAGTCGTGCTGAGCTCTTACTGGTTTTGGGAACGTGGCTCTGTGCGGCCGTTGGGATCTGGACGGTGAACCTTTGGGCTGACAGCGACACGGGAGTGGACACTTTGGCGGTGACTGAAGGAACAGATGAAGAGCCTGTAGTGACAGACAGAAGTAAGATGTGCCTCCTCATTTAACCAGGATGGCCTTCACAGATCAGTGGTTCAAATAAAGCCACGGTTTAACAAAATGTATAAACTCAGCAGGTAAATGGGAAAGATCTTGAGATAACTCAAACTGTAGGATTTGTTGATATTTAATACCCGTTTTTCTTGTGGTCGTAAGCTACAGCTCCAGGAAAGAAACAAACATAATAGAGTAAATGTGGAGTTTTGAGGAGCTGCTTGAAGAACAGATGTCGTCTTAAGAGTGTGGGAAAAATGTATTTGAAATAAAGTCGATTGAATGAAATAATAAAACCCAAAGCAGGACCAAACCAAGCCAAATGAACAGACTGTGCAGACCTATGGTGGGGGTGGCGGGGCGACTGGACACTGCTCCGACGCTGAGGCGTGGGACTGAGATTCGACCAGCAGAGGCAGTCACCTGCAACCAAAGAAAAGAGTTACTGACAAAACACAATCTCTGTGCTTAGCCCCGCTAAACTAGAAAAAGTACAGAAAATAATACTAATAACCATCATAAAGCTGTGGTAGTTAATGTGTTAAATGTTTTTCAGTGCCTTTGGTGAATAAAGAGACAAGTGTCAACATTCAAGCCAGTGGTTTCACAAACTGTTTTGGCAACTTTTTGTTAATTAATAATCTCTTGTGACCCACCTCCCTCCTCTTTAACCTCTTAAGCCCCGCCTGAACAGAGTTTGGCTTTACTCAAATCTAAAAGCTTCTTCAAAAAAGCCAACAAAAGACCGACAAAAACGTGCTGGAAAAGCAACAACACAAGGAGAAAAAAAAAGAAACAAAAACAAGAAGAAAAAAAAAACAAGAAAAAAAAAACCACTTAAAAATGTGATAAAGGGGCGACAATACGACAAAAGAGTTATGATGAGTTTTGAAGGTCTTAGCTTTCAAATGAGGCGTTGCACTGGCCGTAAGCTCCAATCCAGAAGCTTTTAGATTTGGATAAAGCCGCACTGGAGAAAATGTGCTCGGTTAAGGCGAATAGTAAGAGGTTAAATTTAGTCTACAATAAAAAAGGGTTACCATCTGCTCTGATTTTACAACCAGCTTTTGTCTGATAGATAAAACAAAAGCTTAAGTGCATTTAGACCACTTGTGATTTTAGTGCGCATTCGTGTTAAGTGCTTTCTTGCAACGTATAGCCTACTTCCAGGAGTTACAATGAAGTTACAATGGTGGCCGAAGCAGCAATGAATGACACAAACTGAGCGTCATATCTTCTGTTTTCATTTTAAAGGCTGTATTTTGCTGTACTTTATCCAGTAATCCATGGAGGAAAGGCTCAGAGCCACTGCCCTGCCCACTGCCTCAGCATAGCGGGGGACAGGGCGGCGCGCACAGCTCTGTTTCTATCAGCTTAAAGTGACTCTTTTATTCACCATTGAAAAGTGGAGTAAACAAATTTGACAACGGGACTCATAGACTTGCATTATTTCGTGCTGCTGGGTTTATTTGTTTTCTTCCCTTCTGCATTAATCAAACGAATCCTTGTGCTTCTCTAATCGGTGCGGCTCGGTTTGTTTGTGCAAGTGTGAGCGCATTGGAGGCATCCAGGCCTGAGATTGGGACGGTTTGGATGCCAAGTGTCAGTGCGCCTTTATTATTGGTTGGTACCTTCTTCTGCACAGATTTGAGGCGGTAGTTGGGTGCAGTGAGGCAGTATCGATCCGGAGGTAGTCTGGGTCCGGTGTATGGTTTGATCAGAGGGAGAGGAGTCTGGTTCTTCTGACGTGCCACTTCCAACAGAAACTACCACACAAAACACAAGCAGTTACCTTTAACAATGACCACAGATGAAGGCAAAAAGATCGAAGACATCTAATAAATGCTCATGTACTGCCAAACCCTGGATCTTGAAACTACAGGGTTAGCACTTGGCAGCTTTTAGACACTACAAGGCTCCATAGAGCCATGGGGATATAGTACATAGTCCTGTTGTAACAAAAATGTATTCCTCGATACTAAATCGATACTAAAAGTGGTACTGAAAGGAACAGGCCACCGTTTTTACATACTAAGATATGTTCTTACCTAACCTTAGTCGAGTTAATATATACCCGTCTGGTCTTTGTCCGTGCGCTCTGTCACGCAAACGGAGCACATACGTAGCCTCTCCCACATGTCATATAGCTCCAAAAAAGCTCACGATAGAAGCTACCAAGCTCTTCCACGTGTTCCCTATTTAAATAAAGTTACGTGAAGTGTTTTCATGCGAAGTATATTTACACAGAAATGTAGCATGTCGATTTGATAAGCAGATAAAAAGGGGAACTATATTGTGAGGCGTAATGATACAGGAGCAAAAACACTAGTCCTCTGCAGAGGACATAGAGACACACGAGAAGACGGCACCACTCACGTCTCGAGGCGGGGGGGACGTGAAGGACTGGTCCATTCGACATTGAATGGCCAGTTTGATGTCGTCTGCATCCACAGTGGACTTTTTAGCGTGAGTGGAGTAGATTTTAGCGTCCTCTATGATGGTCGTCACGTACCCTGAAAAACGGGGCAAAAGTTAGGAAAGTGTCAAATGAAAGTGTTTGATTTGGTGCAAAACTTATATTACGCCCAAAAAATCCAGCCCAACCAGACCCGGCTCCGCAGTCATGAAGCCTGACCAATGCCCGAGCCCAAAACAAACCAAATTATCATTATATGCAAATTATGAATTTGACGTTCACGGGTCCTCCATTGTCGATGCGGCTGCTCGTAGTTGTGGCCGTAAGGTCTCTGGTGCCTGTCCCGGCGGCAATCCCCGAACCCGGTGGTGGCGCCCGGAAGTAAGGGATGCCTTCAAGCTGAAGAAGGAGTCCTACCTGGCCTTGTTGGCTTGTGGGACTCCGGAGGCAGGTGAGAGGTACCGGCAGGCCAAGTATGCTGCAGCTCGTGCGGTCATAGAGGCAAAAACTCGGGTCTGGGAGGAGTTCGGAGAAGCCATGGAGGAAGACTATCGGTCGGCCTCGAGGAGATTCTGGCAAACCATCCGGCGCCTCAGGAGGGGGAAGCAGTGCTTCACCCGCACTGTTTACAGTGCGGGTGGGGGGCTGCTGACCTCGACTGGGGATGTCGTCGGACAGTGGAAGGAGTACTTCGAGGACCTCCTCAATCCCGCCGTCACGTCTTCCGATGGGGAAGCAGAGGCTGGGGACTCGGAGGTGGGCTCGCCCATCACCGGGGCTGAAGTCACCGAGGTGGTGAGAAAGCTCCTCGGTGGCAAGGCTCCGGGGGTGGATGAGATTCGCTCTGAGTACCTGAAGTCTCTGGATGTTGTAGGACTGTCTTGGCTGACACGTCTCTGCAACATCGCGTGGCGGTCGGGGACAGTGCCCCTGGATTGGCAGAACGGGGTGGTGGTCCGTCTCTTTAAGAAGGGGGATCGGAGGGTGTGTTCCAATTACAGAGGAATCACCCTCCTCAGCCTCCCCGGTAAGGTCTACTCCGGGGTGCTGGAGAGGAGGATCCGGCCGATAGTCGAACCTTGGATCCAGGAGGAACAATGCGGTTTTCGTCCTGGTCGTGGCACACTGGACCAGCTCTATACCCTTCATCGGGTGCTCGAGGGTTCGTGGGAGTTCGCCCAACCAGTCCACATGTGTTTTGTGGATCTGGAGAAAGCGTTTGACCGTGTCCCTCGTGGTGCCCTGTGGGGGGTGCTCCGGGAGTATGGGGTCCGGGGCCCTCTGCTAAGGGCTGTCCATTCCCTGTATGACCGCAGCAGGAGCTTGGTTCGCATTGCTGGCAATAAGTCAGACCTGTTCCCGGTGCATGTTGGTCTCCGCCAGGGCTGCCCTTTGTCACCGGTTCTGTTCATTACTTTTAGGGACAGTCTTTCTAGGCGCAGCCAGGGGCCGGAGGGTGTCCGGTTTGGGAGCCTCAGGATCTCATCTTTGCTGTTTGCGGATGATGTTGTACTGTTGGCTTCAACAAACCAGGACCTTCAGCAAGCTCTGGGGCGGTTTGCAGCCGAGTGTGTAGCGGCCGGGATGAGGATCAGCACCTCCAAATCTGAGGCCATGGTTCTCCACCGGAAAAAGGTGGTTTCACCTCTTCAGGTCGGTGGGGAGTCCTTACCTCAAGTGGAGGAGTTCAAGTATCTCGGGGTCTTGTTCTCAGTAAGGGACGGATGGAGCGTGAGATCGACAGACGGATCAGTGCAGCGTCAGCAGTGATGCGGTCGCTGTATCGGTTGGTGAAGAGGGAGCTGAGTCGGGGCAAAGCTCTCGATTTACCGATCGATCTATGTTCCCACCCTCACCTATGGTCATGAGATTTGGGTAATGACCGAAAGGACAAGATCGTGAATACAAGCGGCCGAAATAGGTTTCCTTCGCAGGGTGGCTGGGCGCACCCTTCGAGATCGGGTGAGGAGCTCAGTTACCCGGGAGGAGCTCGGTGTAGAGTCGCTGCTCCTTCACGTCGAAAGGAGCCAGCTGAGGTGGCTAGGGCATCTGTTCCGGATGCCTCCTGGTCGCCTCCCGCGGGAGGAATTCCAGGCATGTCCTAGTGGGACAAGGCCTCGTGGAAGACCCAGGACACGGTGGTGGGACTATGTCTCCGAGCTGGCCTGGAGACATAGTCTGAACAGCTGGAGGAGGTGTGTGTGGACCGGGAAGTTTGGGCATCTCTGCTGAGACTGCTGCCCCCGCGACCCGGCCGGATAAAGCGGAAGAAAATGGATGGATGGATGGAGGTTTAATGGCACACACCAAAGCAAGGCACGATCAAGGTGCTGCCATGTCTCACTTCACATCTCCTCCTCCCTGGGATATAAACCAGGGTATTTACAATACTTCGTACGCACCAAGAGGGACCAAACTGTGGCATTTATATGCGGCAACCCTAATGTTAGTGTTTTTTCCTGCAGGGTTTCCGTTAGCCGGCTACAGCCGGCTTGCAAAGCAAATGGCTGGTAAAAATAATTTCCATCGGCCAAATTGGCCGACAGTAAAAAATATGGAGAGAATAAAGAAAAATATATTAATACAACATGTCACCTGGGTCAGTGACTAACAAAGTGTTTTTGAGACAGCCCCAAATATTAAAGAAAGGTCAATGTTTTTATCAAAAAGCCCATTTTACAAGCAGTTGAAGCGCCATCGTCACGCTGGAAATGAAAGGATTTTCTCTTCGTGCTTCGTCACATTTTCCAAGAAAACAGTGAACTACAGGTACATTTACTTTTATAAAAGTGTGTTAAGAACTCAGCAATACTTTTGATTAGGATATTCTTTAAACGAGCGTGTGGTCAGTCAGACTGACACACTGTAAATTCCAACTAAGGTCGCAACATGAAATAAAGTGTTATAATTACTAAGAGACCTGAAATTTTCAGCATTAACCCTCTATTCCATGTAAGAGGTACATTTTCAAGAGAAAATTATGATTAATTGCTTTTCCATTTTACAGCAACATGTTTCTGTTCCAATAACAGGGTTTTGTCAGTAATTACTAACTTTACATGATGCCAGTAATGATTAGTTGTCGTCCTGTTGTGCTCACGCTCAATCTAAAGTATCCATTATCAGATTCTGTCCCACTTACTAGGATTTGCCAGTTTTGAATAATATCGGCTTGACATTGGCTTGACTTGCTTTTCTCTTTATCCAGTACATGGTTTTAGTAACTCTCACTAACCCCCCCAGTGTCCTCTACTGCCCCCCTGTAACGGGAACTTGACTGTCTAGTAATCGTAACTGACAAAACTAAGCTGTAACCTACGCTGCCCGTGATTGGTTCAGGTCATATGTCACATGTACAGAATGAGCCAATCAGGTTGCTCTGAACTGTTTTGAATTCAAAAGAAAAGTGTTCGACAGCCCTCAGTGCATCATCAGCAGAAACAGCAGAAAACAGGACCTTTCCTGTTTGATTTCTCGTTAATCGACATAAGGTGAGTGTGTCTTTGGATATATTTGTGTTTGCTCTGAGAGTTTGATGTATTGTTACTATTTTCAGTATTTTTTTATATTTGAAAAATGCAATAACGCTCTTGCTCTACCTTAAAACACATTTATTATTTAATTTGGTGACCGCACAGTGGCCTGTCTAATATTAGTGATACAAATTTAAGTATTAAAGCTCCAGACGTGTCATTTAAAGACAGAAAATAGATACGTAAGGGTAATTTACTGAGTGTTCTCGTGCAAAAGTGCAGCAGCAGCAGCACAGTCATTTGTGCATTTTTTACTCATGGACCATCTACATATTAGCTTTGGCCATATTAATGTAATAGTCATTATTTCAAAAGTTAAATCAAGTGCAGCCTGTCCACAACATCTAATACTGCTGGTTATGATTAAAGATTTTCTTTTATTCCCAGACAGTGACAGCTGTGAAGATTTAGAGACTGACTCTACATCAAGGCTGAAGGTAAGACTGCACTGATCAGTGTTTTAAACAGCATGTAATTTAGTAAAATAATCTTTGAAATGGGTTGTGTGTCCAGTGTCAGACTGAGGAGTCCAGCTGTGGAAAGACCTGATGAGACGGAGCTGAACACGCTGAGGTGAGACACTCAAATGACTTTAGTATTAGTACAAATATAATAGAAATATATAAATATCAATCCTGATTTTTTTATATGATAGTTTATCCTTATTGTCATAAAACTCTGAGGAAGTCCATACTCTTTTTTATCTGTTTTTACTGTGCTTACTGATTGAAATTCTTTGTTTTACAGAAGTCTGAACTGCTGTGAAAACTCTGAGACCATCTCAGCATCCAGGCAGTAGGTAAGACGGCACTCATCATTATATTCTGATAAAGTGGCCATAAGTTGGATGTGAAATAACACTTATGAATGCTTTTGTGTGTGTCCAGTGTCAGACTGAAGAGCAGCTGTTGAAGGATCTGCTGAGGCTGGAGCTGAACACACTAAGGTGAGACAGAGTCAGAGCTGAGATGTTTGGATGAGACAAAGCAACATTTTACCTGTAGGTTTTGGTCTTGCCAAAGGGACTTGTATCTAAAGTATTTTTGTTCTTTTTATGTCTTACAGAAATCTGACCTCGCTGATGAAGACTTGACGGTGATTTACAAAGATGCCCTTCCTCCTGCTGTGAGTCTGCAGAACCTGCTGCATGTACAGAGTCTGTGGAACCGTCTGAGACACTTCAGCTCCTCGTCTTCATCGGCTCAGTACAGACTAATCCACCTGTTTGGACTGAAGTGAACTATAACTGCAGAAATAGAGATGTTCTATCATTAACTGCACCTAAAAATGTAAGTGTTTTACACTGTGTTAATGTTAAATAAATTGACTTTATAACTACACTTTGTTTTGCTTTATTACAACATTTATATCTTGTACTAAATTTGTAAAACTTCATTAATGGGAATAACCAATAAACCATAAAGGGAACAGGAATGTTCCATTAACCAGTACTAAGCATAATAGTACAGGTTAAGGCCATATTTAAGTAACAAAAGTAATCAGTACTCGGAATTCCCAGTTGCCAGTACTAACATGTCTAGTAATCAGAACTTGTATCATTAGTAATGAATACTGTGAAAGCCGTCTTAATCATACTAGCGTTACTAGTAATCATGGCTTAACATTGGGAGTAATAGTTATGCATCGGGTTTACAACTTATCCCAAGTAAGTGCAATGAGTTGGAATTTACAGTGCACGCTGTCCTGCACTGTCTCTTCCTGGGAGAGTGGCCGGGTTTAGAGGCGCTTCCCTCGGTCAGTCTGCGCAGACGCCTCGGCTTAGTTACCGGTGTTGGAGCCGCTCAGAGAGTGGTCGGGTTTAGAGGCGCTTCCCTCGGTCGGCCTGCACAGACGCCTCGGCTTAGTTACCGGTGTTGGAGCCGCTCAGAGAGTAGCCGGGTTTAAGGAGGGTCATAGATATGGGCTACTTTCTGTCTGAGTTAAAGTACTGATGAGTAGGCTTTATATTTGGATTTCAGCTGCATTTTCTCACGTCATTTTTTCATTAGCAATAGCCTCTTTTGGACCCACTAAAGCACTCGTGTAGTGCTCTGCCTACATGTAGATTGTTATTGATAATAAGCCATGTTTATTATGTATATATTTTTTTAATGGCCGGTAATTCCTGTGAATGGCCGACATTTTACGACCCAGCCGGCCAAAGTGGCCGACAAAAAAAAGTCTAGCGGAACCTGTTTTCCTGTTGCAAATGTCAACTTACAATTTAGATTTGAGATGCCAAATTAACTTCACTCTACTACAAGAAAATCCTTTCATTACCACATATTTTCTAAACACTTTCCAAACAAGAGACGCATGTTTTTTATTCTCGAAGCAAGTCCAGGATCAAGCCTGAACTTCCGGTGACCCAGGTACATTGAACTAAACCATAGGAGTTTAGAGGAGGACACACGTGTAGCTGTATTGTTTCTGTAAAGCAGTCAGTTTAGTCCGCTTGTATATCATTTCAATACTATTTCTGAAAAAGACAAATAGCTACATGCAATATTGAGCCTAAAGAACTATTCACACAGGATTAGAATGACCTGGGGATGACCCAGCGCACACGACCAACGATATCAGCGTTATGTCAGTGAGATTTTTCTTTCCTTTCTCCTCAATACATTGACATGGGTGCATACATTTATGCACATGCCTAATTTTGTTTAAATAATTCCTGCACACTTTCCATAAATCATATAAACTTTATTTCACTTCAGAAATATCACTGTGTTTGTCTCCTATACGATATATTTACCTGAAATTTCTTATCCAGACAACCAATGATTTATAAAGTAAGATCATGAACATTTAAATTGGTGCCCAAACTTTTGCATACCATTGTATTTTTGTAGTCCCTTCTTTGGAAATAGCAAAGTGTTGTTGGACCCGCTCGCTCGTGTTAAAGCACTTGTATAGCGCTCTAGCTATGATTAAATGTAGGTGCATGTTTTTTTTTATAATATGACAATATTTTTTTTAAACTATTTTATGTCCGGTCATTCTTCTTGGTTGACTGTTTTGTAGCCCATGGCAACAATCCGGAGTGGCTTGACAATTAACATGTACTGTCCCAACCAGAGGTTCTGGAAGACTCTTTTTTGTCGGCCACTTTTGCCGGCTGGATTGTAAAATGTCGGCCATTCACAAGAATTACCGGCCATGAAAAATATATATCTATATTAGGGCTGCAACTATCGATTATTTTAGTAATCGATTAATCTATCGATTATTTACATCGATTATTTACATCGATTAATCAATTAATCGGATAATAAAAACAAAGGATTTTTCTGCTAGAAATAGCATTTATTCTAAATTTCCAGTTTGTCCCAAAAGCAGCAACATTTCACTCTCATCAAGAGACGCCTGTCCTTATGTCCATGATGAGGAGAGAGAGCAGCTTCATAGTGTCTTTTAAATGAGTACTTTTATTCTTATTCAAGTGAAGTAGGTCCTGATTGGAGACAGCATCTTGAAATGTTTTGCTGAAGCTCAGGTGATTGATTTCTTTGCCGGGATCTCAACCAGAGGAGTTTCCTAAAAGAGGAGAAACATTTTAATTATTTTTGTCATAGTATTGCTATAACAGGGATTAATGTGTCAATTTGCATGGTTCATAAATGTATTTGTTGTGAGCAATGAAAGGATGGATATGAGAAAGTTTAACGTACAGATGAGACAGTGTGACTGTGCTGGAGTTTTATTCTGCTTTTGAAATAGTGTGACCACCATAAATAGTTTAAACAGACCAGTGGGACAATTTGGCAGAACTTTGTCTGAAGTTTGAAGGACAGAGATTTTTTTTATTTTTTTATAGATCAGGCATTTTAATCCCATGAAAAGACACACACACCTTTTTATTATTGCAACTTATATAACACTGAGCTAGCAACAGATATATTACAAGGCAGTTGGACGTAAAAAATAATGATAAAAAAAATCATGAGGTAGGCTTCAATAAAAAAAAGTGGAACATGTTAAGCAGGAGGAACAGAGAACGACAGGGCTCTGCAGGACAGTCAAAAGAGGGACAGGTGGTCACTCTATTTAGATCTGTGGATTAATTTATCTTAATTTAAATCGTAGATACAGCGTAAAGATATTTAGTGCAAAAAACTTTGCAGCAACGGACAAGTAGATACAGTAGGATAAAAAAGTCTGTGTTTGGTGGGGGGGGGGGGGGGGGGATAAGTTCGCCATCATACCTTACCTTATGTCACACTTTGAAGTAACAGTGGATGAAAGTGTAGATGGTCCTGATGGTAAATCATCACTGATGCAGCTGTTAGCATTGTTGTGGCGGTAGCGGAGCGGGGGGAGCCGTGTCCTTTCACCTTGTTCGCCTCGTTCACCTCCGTCCTGTCTTCGCCTCTCGTTGCGGAGTTTCTTCTTGTTTGAGCCGTGTTTTGATGATTACAACAGCCTGGTTCTCCGCTCTGCTACCTGGCTCTGCCCGGCTACGAGTTTTAGCACAGTGAGCTCCGCTCTGGTGTTTAAAACAACCATAGAGCTGTGCTCTTCAAAAGCGGCCGTGCGGAAACAAGCGCCACTTAAAGTTCCGGGCACGTAGGCGGCCCCGTTTCATACGGTTTTAATGAGAAATATTAATAAAGCGAGTAATCGAAGCGGGAAAATAATGTTCGAAGCATTTTACTAATCGAGTTAATCGAATTTATCGATTAATCGTTGCAGCCCAAATCGATATATACATAATGAATGTGGCTTATTAGCAATAACAATCTTCATTAAGACAGAGCTACACGAGTGCTTTAGTAGGTTCACTTTAGCGGCTATTCCTAATGACTAAATGACACGAGAAAAATGCTTAAATCCAAACATAAAGTTGTGCATGTGGAGACGATGGAGAGCGACAGGTGTCACGCGGACGTACTCATCTGACCTTTAACTCAGACAAAAGATATCTGCGACCCAATGCTGTCCAGATCTGACCACATCAGCTGCACAGGGAGGGCTGGGCTGTAGGATGCCCTTCCACGCTGAAATATTACAGAGGGACAAATCGAGAGCACTAAAGTCATCGAAAGTCAGTGTCGAGCGATTCCACACGGACCCAGCTCTGCCACGCTCTGAGCGGCTCCAACACAGGTAAGTAAGCTGAGGCATCTGTGCAGACTGAACGAGGAAAGCGTCTCTAAACCTGGCCACTCTCTCAGGGAGAGCCGCTGCGGGACAGCGTGGCAGTCTGACTGAACACATGCTCGTTTAAAGAATATCCTAATCAAAAGTATTCGCTGCTGAGTTCTTAACACACTTTTATAAAAGTAAATGTATCTGTAGTTCACCGTTTTCTTGGCAAATGTTACGAAGCACGAAGAGAAAAGCCTTTCATTTCCATGATGGTGCTTCAAAAGTGCTTAGTAAGATGGGCTTAGGGCGTAAATCTAAACTTTTTTGATAGAAATATTGAACCTTTTTTCATATTTAGGGCTGTCTCAAAACACTTTGCTATGTTAGTCACTGACTTAGGTTCAATGCTGTATTTAATATAGTTTTCTCCATTCTCTCCATATTTTCTACTGTCGGCCAAATTGGCCGATAGAAATTATTTTTACTGGCCATTTGGTTTTCAGCCGGCTAACGGAAACCCTGGTCCCAACCAAAAAACTTCCTAGATAACTGCTGTTACCCCTCGATAAACCAGGTCTATGGCACTTACTGTAGGTGAACTCTAACATCTGGTTGATGACCCGGGGCTCATACTCCGTGATGCCCATATCTTTGAGGATCTGCATCATCACCTGGACACAAAAACAATAGTTCTTGTGAGTCTTCACAGTTCGATTCCTCCACCTCAGACAGACCTTCACACCCCCTGATTCTGACAGGGGGTGTGAAGGTGAGGGTGTGAACGTGAGGATGGAGGGTGTGAAGGTGAGGATGGAGGGTGTGAAGGTGAGGATGGAGGGTGTGAAGGTGAGGATGGAGGGTGTGAAGGTGAGGATGGAGTGTGTGAAGGTGAGGATGGAGTTGAAGGTGAGGATGGAGTTGAAGGTGATTGGAAAGAGGGAGGCTCTGTCCTCGCAGAATGAAGTAAATTACTCTAATTTTGATGATCCATGTGCATCAAACACATTATGATAGTCAACCTCACAAAACTAACATGAGCTTTTCCACATGTGCTAAACAAGTCATGCGCTTTCCAGTGGTGAAGTTCTCAAACCATGGCAAGTTGAGTGTCAAAAAACACCTTGAGATTATAATTTTTTTTGGTTTGCCATTGAACTTGGAAAATGTATAGTATTATCCATTTTTTTTAAAGGAATAGGCCACCGTTTTTACATACTGAGATATGTTCTTACCTTAGCTTTGACGAGTTCTTTAGGACCTGTCTGGTCTTCACCCGTGCCTTCAGTCACGTAAACATCGCAGACGGCGTTAGCATTTAGCCTCTCCCTCTCTCCACTATAGCTCCAAAACAGGTCAAGATAGAAGCTACCAAGCTCTTCCACGTTTTCCCTATTTAAATAATAATCTTCACTTTACTGTGCGGATGCCAAACTACTCCTGGTATTATTACGCCTTACAATATAGTTCCCCATTTTATCCGCTTAGAAAATCCACATTGTTTAATGTTGTGTAATTATACTCTGTAGTGTAACACCTTACGTAACCATATTTAAATAGGGAAAACGTGGAAGAGCTTGGTAGCTTCTATCTTGACCTGTTTTGGAGCTATAGTGGGGAGAGGGAGAGGCTAAATGCTAACGCCGTCTGCGCTGTGTTTACGTGATTGAAGGCACGAGGGAAGACCAGACAGGTCCTAAAGAACTCGTCAAAGCTAAGGTAAGAACATATCTCAGTATGTAAAAACGGTGGCCTATTCCTTTAAATGTAACTTTGTTACCACTTTTGTTTTCAATTTGACGTTGATTCTAAGGAAGAAGACAAGGCAGCGCGATGTAAAGAGGAACATAATGTGAATGTGCCACAGAAGAGCGGCTCCAAGTGCTGCTTGTAATGAACCACGCCTCAGTCGGCCTCTTTTTCTTAAATAACGCCCTCTCCCTAGTGGCGCAGCCTTTAGCGCAAAACCTGCGCCACGTGCAAGATCACGCGTGTACCACGTTGCGTTTAGAGTTGCGCACGGACTGCGCCAGTCACAAGATCTGGCCCTATGTAGGGATGTCCCCATCCGATCACGTGATCGGAAATCGGACCCGATCACGTGGTTACAGACTCGTTTGGAATCGGACAATACCTCCCGATCAGGACTCGGATATTTATGCGTGTCCATTCTCGTTACTTTTGATCAGATTTCGAGCTACTGCGAACCACTTTCGGTCCTCTCCCTCTGGCCCAGTGCCTCTGTTACTCACTCCACCTGCTGCGTCAAACCGCTCGCACCATCGCTCAGTCCGTGTCCCCCCTTCGTCTGAGAAATCCCCAAATCCACACAAGTGCCAGCGCAGGGGAACAATAACAACATCTCTGATAACCCGTGCAGAGTTTACTGTAGGCTAAGTGAGGAGAGAGGAGTGAGAACGGACGGGAAGACAGGGCGGAGAGAGAGCGGCAAGAAGTAGCAAACAGCTGTTTTTATAGCTATTACCCCGATACATGTGATTAAACCATGCCTACTCAGACCCGCACTGAGCAGAGAAACCCTCCTCACATTTCTGTTGAGATGTTTAAAAGTCCGTGATGGCCAACTGCGCTCATACGTGCGCAAACGCTGACAAACAAGGGCAAACTTCGTCTCTATAACCTGATAACCACTGCCTCCTTTCCTTACTTATCCCTGCGCTATGTTCAGGAGGTGAATTGAAGCACTTGTTGTCACTCCTGGTTGTCTTAAACCTTTAGTAAAACACACGCACTCTGTACACGCCCACAGTAGGTGACCCACGCTCAAGCCACAGTGGACGGTGCACGTGCACAGCTCGGTGGACGGTGCACTGCGCGCGCGGACCTCGACCCCGTCCCGGTTTCCAGGCTGGGAAATGTGGCCACCCTATATCTACTTATTAAAGAGACTGTAATCAAGTTAACATGGCACACAGACAGTTTTTTACATTGCAGTGCATAAAAAATGTATTGCCCAAGTGTTGTTTTCATTGCCAATCAACAAACACATTTAATAAAGAATGGGATTTTAGATCAGCCTCTCTGTGTAAAACTATATTACACTGTAAAGACTAATAGTCTTGCTTACTTGAGAAAAAACAGACAAAGCAAAGTTGCTCTCTATGTCCAAAACCATGAATTTTCTTAATTTTTTAAAACAATGTATTAGGTATCGGATCAGGACTCGGTATCGGGCAATTCTCAAATTCAAATGACTCGGAGGGGAAAAAAACCTGATCGGGACATCCCTAGCCCTATGTCTCCATTATCCTGTAAACGATATATCACTCACCCCTACTGCTGAGTCACTGCTGGCAAATCCATCTAACACACAGTAGTGTCCAAGAGTTTTGATTTGAGCAATAACTTTACTTTTTCAAATCTCCATTAGTGCAAAAAACCCATGTTTAGCAGATATGACATCACAGTCCTGAACTTGGATCCGGACGTAGAGCGATGACATCACCACCTAATAAACCCAACAGAACTTTAGCCCTATTGACTAGAATGGGATTTTTAGGGATTATAACCTGCTATCAAGCCAACAATAGTCTGACATTTACTATGGGGTTAGTAATGCTTTTTTGACATTAATTAGCAACTTCTTTTTTCAGACACAATGAAGGCTTATTTTAAATCTAAAAATATCTTTCCTGTAGAAATAGTGAGCGATATTTTACTGATTAGGTGTAGAACACCTGGCCTTTTATCTGGTGTTATTTCAGCAGGACACTCAGATAAAGTTGCTTTTGCAGACGTCACAAAGACAAAAGATAAAACAAGAATCACAAGTTACCACTCTCCTCCGCTTACTCCACTGCACATATCAGCTTAGTACAGCAATTCACCCCATGACCCTGTCTGTCCAAAACGCGTCAATATTTTCATTCTTGAAGAAGTCACAACAGCGTTAACTTCTTCGACACAGGATTTGTTGGGATGCACGGGGCTAGAAGCTAAAAACAAACAGAGGTTGGCTAACCACAACACTTCCTTAACTTCGTTTGTCTGCGTGAGAGCCGGGGGAAGTCATTTACCTTTGAGTATCAGAGAAAACACGAGCTTTTGAACAAGTCAGTCCGCTGTTTGAGCCGTGAATCAGTGAAAACATTTCCAATCAAGTCAAACGAGCAATGCTAATGTTAGCCGCTAAGTGCTAATGCTAACGCTCAAACGAGTCCGTGCTACGCTCCTCCCTGGGCACAGAGCTCCACACGACCCCTGGTGTTCTCTCGGAGCTGCCCGGGCTCAGGTCCTCTCCTCTGGGGAAAACTCACCTGCGCGTCTTTAGGGATGGTTTTTGGAGCCGACATGTCTGCCTTTAGGTATGCGACTCTCCTTTTGTTTTTAGCTCTTCTTCTCCTTCTTCTTCTTCGGATGGTTTACGGCAGGCTGTACGCTAGCAAAGCGTAACGCTGCCCTCTTCTGTTTGTGGCAGGCATATCGGGGACAGGAAGAGAATCGGAGCTAGCGAACGCTGGAGAATGGTTAGTGCTAGATCGTATGCTCCGGAGGGACAGTCTGCTGTGAAAACGTGAGATATCATGACACAAATTAAGGTTAGGGCCAGGGAAATGGTTAACCTCTTCACTCCCGCCTGAACCGAGAGGATCTTTTTCCTCACGTCATCAGATTTTTTTTTCCAACATTTTTTTGTTGGGTATTCAACTCATTTTTGTAACTTTTTTGTCATTTTTTGTCACATTTTTGTCATTTTTTCGTCCATTTTTCGTCAATTTTTAATCAATTTTTTGTCACATTTTTGTCACATTTTTGTAATTTTTTATCACATTTTTGTAATTTTTTATCACATTTTTGTCATTTTTTCGTCCATTTTTCGTCCATTTTTCATCAATTCATCAATTCATCAATAATTGACTGCGGAAGAATTCCGCAGTCAATCAATTGACTATTTACAAACTTTACAATCCATGATAATATATATAGGCCTAAATATATACATACACACAAGGTAGCCAAATATAAGATTTAAATAGGTTAGGTCCTCATAAAGCCATTCTTTTCAGCGAAGGAGCATTTTTTTTTTGGTCAAGAAAAAATACAGGATTAAACCAATAAAAAAACAAAACAAAATACAATCAATTGGAGAACAGAGAAAATAAATACATAACTCTAAAAGTACAGTTGCAAGCAAAGTGTTCTTCTATCTGCCGGACATTTATTTTGCTCGAGCTCTAGATAAAGCAAGTCAAATATTATCGGACTCAAAACATCCTCTGCTTCCCTCGGGTTGAAGGTGCCCAGCACTGTCTAAGTGACTGCAGTAACCTGGCACTGCGTCTGAGTAGAAGGCTGAGATGTGGCCCCTTTTGCCATTTCCTTCATACCCTGTAAGACAGTAATGTTAAAGGATCTGTATCATGCTATTTTAGCCATTCCAAAGTTAAGTATAGGCATTAATATGATACACAGTGCCTCGAAAGTATTCATACACCTTGAACTTTTGCACATTTTTCAAAAAATAGAAAACCAACAGAAGTCGCCTCACAGCTGCACCAAACATTAAGGCAATAAAACAGAGCAATAAATATGACAATTAAAAGTTCAGGTAAATATAATGGCAAATATAATGTCCAATAGGAGGTAAAGACGAGCGGTGTGGGCGTCCCCCGTCCTTAGACTCTCCAGAACGGCAAGGAAAAACTCAAAACCCGGCAGGAGAAAAGAGAAACCTTGGGGAAAACCACAGAAGGAGAGATCCATTCCCATGGACGGACAGGCTATAGAGACCCAGGGCCGAAGGATCCCTCAGCAGACGGGCCAAGATCACAGACTGTCCAGTCCTCAGATTCCAGAATGCAGGTTCCTCCGTTCACCCAGGTTCCTCCGTTCGATCTAGACGGGCACTCCCGAGGGGGAGTGGGACAGGAGACACCATGTGAATAGTGATGAACAGACTACAGATAAAATAAATATTGTATCATGATAAGACAAAGTCTGCAGTAAGAAGAAGAGGAGAGCGCTCAGTGGACCGTACTTCCCACAGCAGTGTTCCTCCTGAGGCAGCTTTACTTCAGGCTGAGGGTCAGAGCTTTACTTCAGGCTGAGGGTCAGAGCTTTACCTAACTGACCTGATTATAAGCTAATTCAAAGAGGTACGTTTTGAGCCTAGTCTTAAATATAGGGACTGTGTCTGCTTCTTTAACGTGGGCTGGGAGTTTATTCCATAAAACCGGAGCTTGGTAGCTAAATGCTCTGCCTCCTACAGTGATTTTGGAGACTCGAGGAATCACTAGTTGCCCTGAGTTTTGAGAGCGGAGAGCTCTGGTTGGCTGATATGGAATGACAGCGTCTTGGAGATACACTGTGTTCCAAATTATTATGCAAATGACATTTTTCTAAGATTTTCTAAATTGTCAACTCAAATGAGAGTCAGCATAATTTTCAAGTCTTTAACTGGTAGAGGATCATTTAAATGTGGTGGAAAAAATTTCCTAGTGATAACAGTATTTTTTTCAAAAATAAATATAGTAAAAACCTCAAAATCCACTGTTCCAAGTTATTATGCAACTCATCGTTTCAATACATTTTAAAGCTTGTAATTAACTGAAAATGGTCATTTGTTGTATTTGTAGCATTAGGAGGTCATATTTACTGAAATCAAAAGCTATTTCAATCAAAAAAATATTAACAGGTCAAGTTATATTTTAACATAGGAGCCCTTGTGTGATAGCAGCTTCAAAATTCTTAAATCCATTAAAATTGTAAGTTTTTGGACAGTTTCTGCTTGGATTTCTTTGCAGGATGTTAGAATAGCCTCTCAGAGCTGCTGTTTGGATGAAAACTGACTCCCACCCTCATAGAAGTGTTTTTTGTTGAGGCTCCAAATGTTCTCAACAGGGTTGAGGTCAGGGTAGGAGGGGGTCCACATCATGAGTTTCTCTCCTTTTATGCCCATAGCAGCCAGTGATGCAGAGGTTTTCTTTACAGCAGGACATGGTGCGTTGTCATGCATGAAGAGGATTTTGTTCGGGAAAGCACGGCTCTTCTTTTTGTAGGATAGAAGACAGTGGTCAGTCAGAAACTCCACATATTTTTCAAAGGTCATTTTCACACCTTCAGGGAGCCTAAAAGGGCCTAAAGGGGCCGACCAGCTCTCTCACCATGATTCTGGCCCAAAACATGACTCAGCCCCCTCCTTACTGACGTCACAGCCTTGTTTGGACATTGTGGTCATTCACCAACCATCCACTACTCCATTGATCTAACCATCCAGGGCTACACGGCGCTCATCAGTGAACAAGACTGTTTGAAAATGAGTCCTCATGTATTTCTGAGCCACTGCAGCCGTTTCTGTTCATGAACATTCAATGAACAGTTTAGGGGAGGCCCGGATAGAAGGTTTATGCACAACTGCAGCCTCTGGAGGGTCCTACACCTTGATGTTCGGGAGACTCCAGAGGCACCAGCAGCTTCAAATACCTGTATGCTGCTTTGTGGCATCTGTTCTCCTAATCTGATGTGTTTGTCTCGCAGAAACCGTCCATATTGTGCCTTTATCGGCATAAAACGGAGTGTGTCTCTGAATCATCCACAAATCTCTGATCTGTACGATGATTACACTTAATCTTTCATGAAATACCGAAGGTTTTCATACCTAGACCAAGGCATTCAACTATTTCACGCTTTTCATCAGCAGAAAGTCCCTTTTTCTTTCCCATATTGCTTGAAAATGATGATCTGCATAATAAAGTGGAATACCCTTTTTCAGTAGTTTTTCTCTTAACTGGGCTTAACCCGACAACTAATCATCCCAGGTCTCTGAGATTAATGTCAGGGATTCAAAGAGCCCCAAGACACGATACCATCCATGAGTTTCATTATTATTGTTTTTTTTTTTACCTTTTTGACACAAAAATCCAATTTGCATAATAATTTGGAACGCAGTGTAAAGCGGAGCTAAACCCTTTATGGATTTAAATGTGAGGAGCAGGATTTTAAATTTTATTCTAAACTCAACAGGAAGCCAATGGAGAGACTTTAGCACAGGTGTAATGTGTTCTCTTCTCTTTGTCTGCGTTAACAATCTAGCAGGAGACAGTGAAAGGCTGCATCAGAGGGAAAGCAATTAGCTTTGCCTCTCACCTACACAGATCTAGACTGAAACAAATTGAATTATTGGAAAAACAAATCTCAGAATCGGAACAGAATATGGTCTCTAATAATTCACCTGAAGTAATGTTGAAGAATGAATTGTTGAAAAAAAAATTAAATGATTTGCTCACTAAAAGAGCAGATTTTTTAATGCATCGAGTTAGACAAAAATATTACCTGAACAGTGCTCAGTCTAGTCGATTACTAGCCATGAAGCTAAAGGCATGCGAAAATCTTGCAAATATAACAAGTGTTAAGACCAGCACCGGCCATTTAGTCACTGATTCCAAAGATATTAACGATACATTTGCAGCATTTTATAGCGTGTTGTACTCCTCTACAACAGGTTGTAATGAACAAGCCATTTCAACCTTTATGAATCCATTAAATCTACCTTGCCTCTCAGATCAAGATTGTAATAATCTGGATACACCTATTACTCTGTCTGAACTATCAAAGGCCCTCCAATCTATGAAAACAGGGAAATCACCCGGTTTAGATGGTCTCCCACCGGAATTTTATATAATTTTCTGGTCAGAGTTAGGTCCCCTTTTACTGGATATGATAAAACGGTCCATTGCAAGTGGCACATTTCATCAGCATACCAATACAGCTCTTATTTCTTTACTTCTGAAAAAAGGTAAAGATCCCACCGATTGCTCTAACTACAGACCACTTTCTCTTTTAAATACCGATATCTAGTTATATGCTAAAGTTCTGGCTTCTCGCTTAGAATCCCACATGACTCTTTTGATTGATAAAGATCAAACTGGCTTTATTAAAACACGTCTTGCTTCTGATAACGTAAGGGCGTCTTCTTCACATTGTTGAAAATGCCAAGAAAATAAAATCTTCTGCTGCCATTCTTTCCTTAGACGCTGAGAAGGCGTTCGATCGCCTTGAATGGAGCTTTCTATGGTCAGTATTGGAATCTATGGGATTTGGCCCTCATTTTATTTCAATGATTAAGATATTATACACCAACCCTATGGCAATGGTAGTGACTGGGCAGACATTCTCTAAACCATTTCAGGTATCCCGTGGTTCTCGTCAGGGATGTCCTCTCTCACCTTTACTATTTGCACTTAGCCTTGAACCTGTGGCACAAGCAGTGCGTCAATCAATCAGCCATAAACCTATTCATCTTGCCAACACTTCTCATTCTATATCTTTATATGCAGATGATGTTTTGCTCTATCTGGAGGATGTTGCTCACTCACTTCCCCATCTTCTTGGTATTTTCAACAATTTTAGGCTAATCTCAGGCTACAAAGTCAATTGGAGTAAATCTGCAGTACTTCCACTTAATTTATCTGCTCGCCAAGAAAGCTTAATATCAAATATTCCAGTTGTAGACCATCTGAAATATTTAGGAGTATCTATATATCCCTCAATCTCAGATATAGTCAAACATAACTATAACCAGCTGGCAGCAGAAGTTGAAGTAGATTTACGAAAATGGGACTCACTTCCTCTGTCTTTTCATGGACGCATCTCTGTAATAAAAATGAACATTCTTCCCCGCATTAATTTTATAAGCTCAATGATCCCTATTTCCCCTACTAAAGGATACTGGGAAAAGTTGCACTTATTAGCTGCTAATTTTATTTGGTGCAATAAAAAGCACAGTTAAATTATCGATATTACAAAAAACAAAAAAAGAAGGCGGGGTTAACATACCTAATTTTAAATGGTATCACTGGTCATTTGTTCTCCGCCCCCTGAGTCATTGGTTGAACCAATCATCAACTGTTTCTTGGAGACCCTCAGAGGAGAACCTTGTGTTCCCTCACAGACTCCAAGATTTTCTGTTTGCAAATATTCCTTCAAATGATTGCACCAAATATGGCTTAATTATTGGTGAAATTATTAAAGTTTGGAATAATATAAGGAAACATTGTAACATCCAAGCCAAATGGTTCTTTCACTCGCCAATCTTTCATAATCTTTTACTCAAAATAGGAGAGATCCCTATTTCCTTTCCTAAATGGTCTCGTAAAGGTGTCCATAATTTGAGTCATATTTGCAACTCTTCAGGTCTCCTAACATCTGCCAGGATCTAGTTTTTTTTTCTATCTCCAATTGCGGACTGCAATGCGCACTTATGGGGTCCCATGGAACAGTTGTCCAATTACTCACCCATTGTATTCAACTCTACTTACTTCTCACGGAACAGTTTCTAAACTATATTCTATATTTCAATCAGCACATGATGAGTCTATGCTTGTTCTCCAACTGTGGAAAGAAGAACTTCCTCATCCTACAAATTTAAATTGGAATATGATTTGGCAAAATATGCTGTTATCGTCAAGAAATCCTAATCATCAGGTTATTCATTTCAATTTTATCCATAGAACATATTTCACTCCCTACATTCTATTCAAAATGAAAGTGCTACCATCCCCCAATTGTACATTTTGCAATCTCAAAACCCAAGGCACATTTATGCATATGGTTTGGGACTGTCAAAATGTCAAAACTTTCTGGACAATGGTTGGGGTGAGGTAGCATGCCTTTGAGTTTGCAGTATGTATCTGCGCTATATATATATATATATCTTTTTTTGTATGTGTCTGTGTGTGCATCTCTCGCTGTACTATATACATGCTGAATATGTGGATTCTCACCCCTACACCTGAATGGAAAATTAATAAAAAATTGATCACAAAAAAAACAATCTAGCAGCTGCATTTTGAACTAATTGAAGACTTTTCAGGGAGCTTTTAGGGCACGCTGCCAGCAGGCTATTGCAGTAATCCAGCCTTGAAGAGACAAATGCGTGAATACGTTTTTCTGCATCGCTTAAAAGAGAGGTCTTGGTCAAACAGAACTCTGAGGTTTTTTACTGTTGTGCTCGTTGATATGCTAACATTATCCAGGGAGATGATCTGTTGAGATAAAGACTCACTCAGTTTTTGAGGGCCTAATATAATAACCTCGGTTTTGTCCGGGTTAAGAAGGAGGTAATTTGCTGTCATCCATGTCTTTATGGCTTTTACGCAGGAGCTAAGTGTTTCTAATTTATCTGTCTGACCTGGTTTTATTGATAAATACAGCTGTGTGTCGTCCGCATAACAGTGAAAACTTATATTGTGATTTCGGATTATGTTACCTAATGGAAGAATATATAGTATAAATAAAATTGGCCCGAGCACTGAACCTTGTGGCACCCCATAGCACACTTTGGAACACGGTGAAGACTTTTGGTTTACATTAACGAATTGTTGCCTGTCAGATAAGTAAGATTTAAACCAGGAGAGGGCTGTTCCCCTGATGCCTACGTCACATTCTAACCTCTGCAGGAGAATATTGTGATCGATTGTGTCAAAGGCTGCGCTAAGGTCTAACAAAACTAGGATTGAAGCTAGTCCGGCGTCAGCTGCTAATAACAGGTCGTTGGTAACTTTGACTAAGGCGGTCTCTGTGCTATGATAACTTCTGTACCCTGACTGAAATTTTTCAAATAAGTTATTGTCCTGTAGGTGACTGCAAAGCTGCTTAGCCACTACTTTTTCAAGGACTTTTGAAATGAAAGGGAGATTAGATATGGGCCTATAGTTGGCTAAAATGTCAGGATCAAGACTAGGTTTTTTCAAAAGTGGTTTGATAACAGCATATTTAAAGGACTTTGGCACATAACTGTTTTCTAAAGACGAGTTAATTATTTTCAATATGGTGTCTGAGATTTCAGGAGTAATTTCTTTAAGGAGTTTAATTGGAATTGGATCTAGAAGACAAGTTGAAGGTTTTGAGGACATAATGATTGATGATACCTCAGCCTCATCTACAGTTATAAACCTGTCTAAGACTTCAGATGGAGTCAATGATTCAACTGGGTTTAGATCAGGACAAGATGAGGGAAGCTTATCATTTATTTTATCTCTAATGGTTTTGATTTTATCATTAAAGAATTCAAGGAAGTCATCGCAGCTAAGGGTATTAGGGATTAAAGGTTCTACTGCGCTGTGACTGTTTGTTAGCCGGGCCACAGTACTGAAGAGAAACCTAGGGTTGTTTTTATTTGCTTCAATTAATGAGGAGTAGTAGTTTGTTTTTGCTTTCCTCATGGCTTGCTTATATGCGAGTACACTGTAAACCCGGATAAGTTCAATACACTTAAATCGTTTGAGGAAACCGATTCCCATCAAATGGTTTGAGTAATTGACCCAAAACCAAAAAATAACTGATTTAGTAGAGTAAACTCAAAAGTAAAAAATGTCACAAATTACTATGTTGAGTCATAGCTAGCTAATGTGTTTAAGTATTCAATATTTCAAAACTAATTTGTTTATGTATAATGAACTTAACTTATTAAGGGAAGTACTAGTAGAAAACTCAATTGTTTAAGTAGTGCCGATATTAGAAAACTCACTAGTTTGCGTAGTGCTACTCTAAAGCTCATATGCTTAATTACAGTTAACTTAACATGTCAAGTCAAACACACTTAATACTTCTAGTAATATCAATAATAAAAGTATCATTTTCATTTTTAGTACTGTCGCCAATTACCACAAAAGTTTTTTTTTTTTTACTTTTTTATTTTGTAACAATTTTGTTTTCCTATGAACAGTACTCCAATTTTCGCACAGTGATTCTAAGAAAACATTCCTTTCAGAAACAAACACTACATTTTAGTAGTTCCAAGCCACTTTTCAACAAGGACTTTTGGCATTATTTGACAGTAATTGCTATGTTTTCACAAACGACATTGGACTTCCAATAAAATATTTTCTTTCTAAAAATCCGTTTAAACAGCTAAAACTGTACATCAGTAGTAACAGAGAACTTTGGTGCGACACACTTGTAACAGGTTATAACAGTAAAACCTCTTTTCACAATAATTTGAACTTTTTTACCCATATGAAAAAAAATATAAAAAATATGGAATGGCCCCAGCTGGACAAGCCCTGGTTTTGCCATCCACCAAAATCAAAAGACAAAAAAAAAAAAATACAATAATGACTTTCTGAACTTGAGATGAAGCTGCTGAATGAAGAGTGAACATTCAATGTATCTATGCACACATAGCAAGCTCATTTTTCAGCCTTTGGAGTTTTGGAGGAGGATCGTTTCGTCCCAGGTTCAGCATAATCTGCTGGATGAACAGGAATGTGTTCTTCATGCACTTTGGGTACTCCAAGTGGAGTGCATAAGTCAGTCCAAACAGGAGACCCATTGCCAAAGGAAGACTGCAGACGGAATCCATGACCACATTGCCCTCCAGAAGGATCCCCACTTGGGAGGGGTTGAGTTCTTGCTCTGGACCTCCGTTTTCACCCTTGAAGATGATTCCTATGGGGATTTCAAGGTCACCATCAGCAGCATTCTACAGAGGGGAAAAGAAGAATCAGTGAGTTAACCTGTTGGTGGAGAGTAACACAAGACCAAAATATTTCTACAGTTTGTATTTCTACAAATATTTTTTTTTAAATTTAAGTACAAGTTATATTTTCAAATTTAAAAACTAAGACACATTTTGGGAAATTGTAAGGTTTATTGTCATTACACAACTGTACAATGACGTTTGTCCTCTGCATTTGACCAATCCATCAATGCTGCTGGGGCAACCCATCAAGAGGAGAGGCCAGCTACATGCAGTGCATGGGGACTCATCTCCGGATGTCTGGCCAGGCTAATGGTCAGAATAACCTGGCAGGAGGATTCACCTGTTGTGCATTCTTTCATAAAGATGATTGAGAGCTTCGTCAACCACTGTCCACTGGTTCACTTTTCTCCTCTGGTCCACTCCTGTTCACCTCTCCTGTTGTACTTACATACGTTCTCCTTTCCCTCACTATAAAACATGTCTCTACAAAAGCTGACCACCTGTATCTTTTTCGGGTGCACTGCATAACCATATACACCTTTGTTCCCCGTCCCACTTTTTCAATATAGTTCTCTTTACCTAGAGCAGTGGTTCTCAACCTGGGGGTCGGGACCCCCAAGGGGGTCGCAAGACAAATTTGGGGGGTCGCCAGATCATTTAGATAAAATATACATATTTTCATTAGCATATAATCTAATGTTTTATTGGAGCATGTGTTTGCTATTTTACCAGAGTGCCATTATTTGTCCGTAGTTTGATGAATTTTATTTCAGTCATTTGTTTTTTTTCTTTGGTTTTTCAGAATTATGTAGGCTAATGTTCCTATTTCTCACATTGTGACCCAGGCGGTGGTCACAAATCCCTTTACCTGTTATAATGGGGGTCGCGACTCCAAAAGGTTGAGAACCACTGACCTAGAGAATGACCAATGATCCCCCGATTTCGGAGTCATTAAAGGAATTGTAACAAATTGAAGGGCTTAAATGTCACTTAAAAGTATTACAGTTTTTCAAGTTGACATTAAGTCTTAATTTCTTTATCTTTTATTCAGCAAATTCTTAAAAATTCAAAAGTATGGGACGAAGCACATAAACTGCATCACATAGAACAATTTTGGAAAAGCGCTGCGTGGGTACTAGAGCAGCGGTTCTCAACCTGGGGGTCGCGAGACAAAATTGGGAGGTCGCCAGATCATGTAGATAAGAAATATATATTTTATTATTATTATTTTATTGAAGAAGGTGTGTGCTATTTTACCAAAGTGCCATTAGTTGTTCTTAATTTGATTAATTTTATTTTGCCCTTTTTTTTCTCTTACCTTTGATTTTGAAGAATTATAGGCCAATGACCCCATATCCCCCGGTGTGACAAACCCAATGAACTTTTATAATGGGGGTCGCAGCTCCAAAAGGTTGAGAACCACTGTACTAGAGTACTACATGTGAAGAAATGTAAAACCCGTTTGTACACTGTGTCCTAACTTTCTGGATTAAAATATTTTGTGACCTAAATCTATCTGTATGTGTGATTTTTGGGTCAAAAGCAGAGAAAGCACTTCAATAGTGATCTAAGTTTTTATTTCTCATGTCTGTCACTACTATATGAGGTGGTCTCCCTGCTCAAACCTCTACACCAGTGGTTCTCAACCTTTTGGAGCTGCGACCCCCATTAAAGAGGTTTGTGACCTCCCCCCCCCCCCGGGTCACACCATAGGAAATAAGAACATTAGCCTACATAATTCTTAAAAAATAAAGAAACTACGAACAAATAATGGCTCTCTGGTAAAATAGCAAACACAGGCTACAATAAAGCATCAGATTATATTGTAATGAAAATATGTGTATTTTATCTACATGAGCTGGTGACCCCCCAAATTTGTCTGGCGACCCCCTTGGGGGTCCTGACCCCCAGGTTGAGAACCACTGCTCTACACAGTGGCGCAGATGGTAAAGCGGGTCGTCTCATGATTGGACGGTCAGGGGTTCGAATCCCACCTCCTGAAAGTGCACACTGTCGTTGTGTCCTTGGGCAAGACACTTCACCCACATTGCCCCCAGTGTCTGCGTACATTGGTGTATGAATGAGAGTATGAATGGGTGGATCCTTGCTGTAAAGCGCTTTCAGTGCCTAATGTAGGTGGAAAAGCGCTTTATAAGTTGAGACCATTTACCATTAACCAT
Source organism: Gobius niger (assembly GCF_951799975.1). NCBI lineage: Eukaryota > Metazoa > Chordata > Actinopteri > Gobiiformes > Gobiidae > Gobius > Gobius niger. Next base: position 35,381,943 of record NC_136862.1, read on the forward strand.
TTACACTCAGGATAGAGATACATGGCACTCAGATGCAGGAAGGCTTGTTTTCAAAAAAAGCTATCACATTTCTTAACAGCAGATCCCATTGTCCTCTGTCTACAGTATGTCTGTTGTTGTTTTGTCTGTTTCTTTCTAAATTATGCACCGTGTACATGAACAATTATTTCATTTTGTGAACAATAATATCTTAAGTCTGTGGACAGCCTTATGGCCCTTCAACATTTTAAAACCCATGTGAAGGAGTTTGTCTACATTGTATGTTTTATTAAATTTGTAAAACTGTTAACAGGTCTCTCTTGCAAATGAGACTTAAGAGTCTCAAGAGACATACCCATGTATAAATGAAGAATATAAATATTAAAATTAATGAATCAAGGTCTATTTGTGTATGTTTTTGGAACATGGAGGTAAAATTGCAACATTCAAATATACTTACTTGGCTCGTAAAGAACTTGGAGGCGTTGTCCCCAAGAAGAATTGGAAGTCCCCTCAAGGCGTAGCATCTGTTGACAGTGGGCTCCATGCTCTGCAACAAGTTAAAACAGACACATTTACCACTCTGAAATCATGGGATGGGACATGCTGTACAATTAAAAGATTAAAATATGATGGCAACTCACCTTCTTTTGTTTTCGAAGGTCTGCCAGTTGTTGGCCCACACGTCCTGTCTTTCTGGTGAAGACCTCTTCCAGGCCAGGGTACAAACCATCCAGAGCAGAAAAGAATTCTGCTATGAGGTTTTTTCCAGTGATTCTGTTGAATTCCAAGTTGACCTATAGAAGAAGCCCAGTTATTATTTTCAAAAATACAACTATACATAAAAAATTAAAAATTAAATCACAAACCTGGCTTTCAGTAAAAAGCGCTGGCCACCGCTGAACCATCTGGCTAATGTCAGGTTTGTCCTTGACCACTTCAGCTCTTCTTAAGGCAAAAGTGGTGTTCATTTCATGCTTTATGAAGGAAACATCAGGAGTTCTTTTCTTCATTTCATCAACCATGGCTTCTCGGGCAGTTTCAAGGCTAGCACTATCCATTCCTTCTGGCAGGTCTGGGAGGTAGTTTACTTCTCCTTTTCGTGGCTTCTTAATGTTTTTGTGTGAAGGTTCACCATCAGAATTGCGTTTTCCACGTTTGCCTGCATTCACAGTAACATCGGGGTGTCCCAGCTTGCGCATATCATTTCTGTAGTTGCCCATTTTAAATTTAAGGCTGTTCTTCCATCCCTGAAAGCCAGTTGATGAACCTCGTTCCTTGAGGCATGGATGTTCTGCAACTAAGGCCATTGCAACAGCATCAATGTCCTCGTCGTCTGGGTAGGCTTTAAAACTATAAATAGCCTCAGCCAGCCTGTCAAGGATGCAATGCTTCAGCTCTTTTGAGATTTTGAGGTAGGTTACATCCCGGAGGTATGCAAGATTACCTTGGCGCAGTTGGTATTCTACACTAACTGAAAACTTTGGAATGATGAACGGGTCAGGCCACTCTTTGCGCACCTCCACAGACAATGACGACGATGAAACAGACAAGATCTCTGTATCAGCCTGGCTGCTTGTCTCACTAAAGCTGTCAAACACTGGCACTGGTGTAAGCTCTATGATCGGGATGATGCGAATTGTTGGCTTCTCTGGAAGTTCGGACATATCTCTCAGGTTTACAGGAGCATTGTTGAAGTCAGGCTCGTCATACTGCAAGGTGAACTGGTAATTTGCTTGAATTGTAGTCTTGATCCAGTTGATTAAATCATCTACTGTGTTAGGACGTGGATTTAATGTTAGTTTTCGAATGTCCCCGTCATTCACAATGAGTCTCATGGTCATTTTTGCTTCTTCCATCTGGGGACAAAAACAACATGTTTTAGCAAATTAATCAGACCACAATAAATAAATAAAGCTGTACATGTCTTGATTTAGATGGCCATGGCTTATTTTAATTAATTTTCTTCTCCAGTGCCAAATAAAAAGCAAAATTCAAACATGTGCCCTCCTCTAGACAATGTCTAGAGGAGGGCATGTGTGAATTTGGCTTTAGTGACTGACTAACCAAAGGATGGGACAGTGACAGTAACAGAGCTGTGCACAGTTGTCTTATGACTAGAGGCCTCTGCATACTCCACAAGACGCGAGAACTTTGTTCTTGTTCTTGAGGCAAAAAGAACGAGAACAAAGTTCGTCTGGGCTCTGACATTTCATACTCCACAAGACGTGTTGCTGCCGAACTGCCACGCCCCCTTTTTCCGCAGCCAAAACAAACAAGGAATGACCGAAATAAAACGAGCCATTTGACTTCAAATTATTATAAAATGTATCAGTCACGATATTGAAAACATTTTGAAGATTGACTTCATGTTTAGCCACATCTCACGCTGGTTTATTATGTTAAAAAACGTGTCACTCGGTAAAACCATGTTGTTTCATTTCATTTCATTTTATTTATTTCATTCAAAAGTGATGTTGTGCAATCACAATAAAACCGCCAAGCCAACACGGTATGAATGAAACGGAGCAGAGGAGAAGAACAAGTCTCATAATATCTAATAGTTTCACGTCCATGTAGCTCAGTACAGGTTTTGTCCATCCAAGAACCTTCACTGAACATGTTGGTGACGTTTCCCGGTGTTTGACGAAAGGGTCTATGATGTACAAGCTTGGTATTCCTCCGTCCACAAGCCTGAACCACTTTTTTTTTTTCTTTATCACGCTTCTTTCACGCAGGTAGCGCCAGGCTCTTCTGTTTCCTCTTCGTCCTCGCCCAAAACGTCCGCGTGTTTCTCCCCAGGACTTTGTTGCCATTTGCGTGTCCTTGTAATCCTTCAGCGAAGTATTTTACTGCCGTGAGCGGTGCCGCAAAACTATCCATGTTGTCTCCGTTTTCCGCACCAGTGTTAGGACGTAAACATTGGATTCTCGCTTCCCGCTTCCGCCAAAATAACTCCGCCCACTAAAAATCCAGCCAATCACAGCCAGAGTTCTCGCAGCCCTGCCGAACAAAGTTCTGCTGGGCCAAAGTGTCAGCCAGAGCTGCCGAACAGGAGCTGCGAGAACAAAATGACGTCATTTTGTTCTCGCAGCTCTGGGTGCGAGAACAAAGTTCTCGCGTCTTGTGGAGTATGAATAGGCCTTAAGGCTGTCAAAATGAATCGCAATTTATCAAAAACATGTGTTTTGTATCTTCACACACGTCCTGAAAGACAAAGCACTTGTATTAACTCCATATTGTAAGCCAGGGGTCTCCAATCTTTTCACACCATGAGGTATTTTAATCAAACAAAAGCAACAAAGAGCAACTTATGCATCAAAAAGGCTTGTCTAATTATCCTATTTCAACAAGAATGATTTTAATTTCTGATACTCCTAATACTACTACTAATCCTGATACTCTACTTTATTAACCTAGAAGTTTGCAGACTGTCAAAAATGTCTCTAAAATGTGAAATATCAAGCCTTCGGCAAGCGACAAAGAAAGGCTGAAAAGATCCTGGTTATAAGCTGTTGGGCTTTTCCCATAATTATGAACTTTATGAATATTTGGTTAATGAAATGTACAATCAATTGTCAAATGCCTTAAATGTAAGTGTTTTATGTTGGACAAGTATTAAAAATTAACATAATTATTAGAAAAGAATTAGCCATGATGAATTGTGATTAATCGAACTTCACAAGTGCGATTGATCGTGATTTAACAAATTAATCGATTGACAGCCCTTGTTACCATCCACTTTGCCAACCTGTGGGTCGCCAGTTTGGATGAAATATCAGCAATCTAAATCAAGACATGTTCATCTGTATTCATTTATGAGATTTTGATTATTTATCCACCAGGATGTCCGACAATTCTTGTTTGATTTGTTTTAACAAAGTACAAATCGCTTGAGAGTAACCATAAGCTTCTCTTGTATTTTGTATGCACACAGTGGGAAAATGTCAGTTAAATCAGACCACTTCGTCACGCAAAATGAACCCACAGAGTGACATAACTCGTAGGACCGAATGTGCTCCTCATACCATGCGGTCATTTTTCTGCACACAAACATGATTTCAGTGTTTGAAGCAACAATATGTGTGATCTGACCAAAGGCAGGGAGACCTGAACAGGAACCAATGCAGAGGATCATATCAACATTATATTTGATTCCCTCGATGCAGGCTGATGATGCAACAAGTACTGACCCAGGAGCGGATATACTTTGAGGGAGAGCTTTCTGAACATCAGTGGAGAAAGATGAGACCGAAACCTTGGAAACCTTTGTCAACTCGACTGCTGGCCGGAAAAATGAATTGCAGTCCAAATAATAACTGACAGCTTTCTGGTGTTTCACTGCAAGCGTCAACGCCACATTTTTGAAGTTCTGTGATCCCCTGATGGCTCTTTTGAAAAATTTATGTTTCCCCTCAAAGCGTATAGTCCAAAGCTCAGTTAATGGACCAAAGTCTCTTATCAGCTGAGGGTAGTGTTCTACGTAATGGTGTTTTGGGCGCAATCTAAAGCTAGGGAAGGTAGCTTGCAGCAGTTCTCTGTGTTCCTGCAGTTTGCTGTCAAGAAAACACAGTGTTGCCTCAGTGTGTTTAGGCATTACCACTAGCTCCACAATATCCTTGAGTAGCATGAGAATTTCCCATGCTCTGACACCTTTTGGAACACGATGGCCTATGAGAAATGGCAGTAGCCTGATTAAAGACCAGTTTTCATGGCCATTACCACCGATGGTCCCTTTGGCTGAAAATCCTTTACTAATCGTCTGTGGCTGATTGGTCTTGTCCGAAAAAGTATAGCCCAATGTTTTAATGGCTTGATTTAGCTCATCAAGAGTGAAATACTTCTGGCTAATCAGGTCTGACAGGCACAGAGATAATTCTACTGGGACAATCCCTTCCAAAACATCATGTAAAACGTCAGGAGGATAACCCTTGACAACATGGAAATGTTCAAGTTTCTCTGTAAGAGGGCATCCACCTTTTACACCAGTGTTCTGACGAAACTGTGGGTCTTTTCTGACTTCTTGAACATGCCTGTCGTGATTGATTTTGTCTCTGATCTGAAAGACGCCAGAATTTGCATCATTTTGTTGGATGTCACTTTTGGATGCCATACAGAATCTGCAAAATTTCTGAACTGTAAAGCTTTCTTGAAAACCTGCAAGAGAATGGGCTGCAAGGTTGTCGGCAACAACAAACAATATAGTTCCTTTGATACTTGCACCTAACTTTTCTACAAAAACTCCGTGCTTTTCTAATGTGACCAGGTCATTAATCAGAGGCTCAAGCACTTTCCCATATCCACACTGTTTAATAGTGGTGGTGTTGCAAAGGAGGCCGAGCTGGATGCAGTTGAGTGTAGATCTATACTTTGCAGGTAGATTAGCAATAGTCCAGTACACTGCACACATTTTATGTTTTAGTTTCGATGTTCCCAGGGGATTTGCTACCTCAAAGTCATCTATGTACAGGATGAGCGCAATGGTGAACTCATCCCCTGAAAGTAGTTTATTTTCCTTGAAATGTTCCCCATCAGCATATGAAGTAAATTCATTTGGGGCATGCGTGTTCTCTGCCATTGCTTTATCCAAAATCTCACTTTTGTTCAACAATTTTGTTAACATACTTTGTATGGGCACGTACACAATTGTTTTTGTGCCTTTTGCTGCAAGGTATTCTACTGGCATTACCAAGGGAAACTCATTTCGCACATAGGCAGCTCGTCTTTTCTGAGTGCTCATCTTTCCATGTTTTCCACACAATGATGTCACAACATTGCTTTCAGAAACAGCACCAACAATTTCTTTTACAACTGAATCATCCACATTTGGATAATATTTCATCAGAACTGACTTGACATTGCTGAAAAGAAGTGGTTGGGACATGTCATGTATATGGCAAAGGTACTCCATCACTTCTTGAGTAGCACTTTCTGGAATATGCAAAATAGTTTGCATTTTCAATAATAGAGATGCTACGTTGTGCTCAAGCTGCTTTCTTAAATCTCCTACGTCGTCATCATCAGAGGCTTCTGACATGGTTTCTAGGGCTTCGGTATCAGATGTCTGCATTTGCTCCTCTTCATTTTGACTTTCATTTGCCACTTCACAAGTATCACATAAAATTATTTCAGGCTTGAAATCCTTCCAAGATTGCTCTTTGTGCATTTTACTTTTGTGTGAGTTGAATGTGGCATACACACTTGTTTGAAAGTCACAGTACTTAAATGGGCATGGAACATTGTGATTTACTTTTAAATGTGCACTTCGTAGATGAACCAAATATTCTCCTTCAGAGCAAGACGCAACAAAGTCACATGACATGCAGCGGAAATTTACATGAGGGTTTGTTGGTTGCGGATCTGTGATTTTAGAGTGAAATCTGGACAGATGTATTTTAAGTGCATTTAAGGACTTGAACGTACATATACATTCTTGATGTAAGCAAGGAAAAGGCTCAGTTCTTGTGAATGTCCCATGTTTTAGCCTTAAATGCTTAAAGAGCTGTGCTCTCTTCTCACAGACGAAATTGCAGTACTTGCATTTCCACATCATGTTTGCATCATCTTTAAAATCTGCAAACATACAACAATGATTACTGATAAAGAGTTTTATTTTTAAGACAGCTGGTGCACATTTAGATTTTTCTGTAAGGACAAGTGGTGGCTGTTTATTTAAGTTAATGGTGTCTGAGAGTTCAAAGTTTTAATAAAATGAAATTGAATTCAATGCAATTTAGGCCAAACAAACTGTATTGTATTTAAAAGTCTCTGCATACTTTTCATGACAAGTAACTCCCCATAATTTTTCATCTATTCATACATAAGGCCCTTTGATTTATACTGTGTTGGAATTATGCTCTATAATTAACTTGCAATGCCTGTGGAAAACACTATTTTTTAAATAATTCAGTTTCTTTCTGTGTACCATCATTCACCTTTATGGTAGATAATCCTGGTTCCAACCTTTTTCCTGGTTTATGCTGTTTCCTTCCTGAGGATAAAAACATACAAAAAATAAACAGACAATACTAGTTCATGCTTTTAGAACATTTTAAATTAATTCGTATTACTTTGAGCAACCCCACACAACAGTAACCTTTTCTGCATAAACTTACCTTTATGGTAAATATTCCTGGTTCCAGATTAATTCCTGGTTCAGGTTGAATTCCTGAGGAAATGCACACAAGCATTAAAACATTGAAACGTCTGAAAATGTTATTGAAACAAAAAAGTCCAGTATCATGCACAAGACAGGTGTGTAAAATGATAAAACCTTAATTTGGCAGTCACTCCATTGGAGAACCACTTACCACCATCATATTTGCAAGGATCACAGTGTCACACCAGTCTTCATAGGCTTTACATTCCCTTTATAGGCCCTGCCCCACAATTTGTGAATTACGAGGACACTTTTGGTGAAATCAACCTCCATTAAAACAATAGGATATAGTCTGGACCAAACAAATAAATACAAATAACTAATTATAATCAAAAATCTATAAAATATAGTGAACATCTAATCAAATCTATTCACTTTGTGTTGGCAGTTCAGTTCTTCAGTATTATGTTCTCGAATCTTTTTTTTTATTTTTATTTTTTAAGTTGTTCAGTTGGTAAATTCATAGTGGAAAATGAAGCTAAAAATATTAAATTGCATTTGTGTTAATTTGGTAAATTAATCATATGAATAAGGTTGTTTTAAGAGCTAATTTGTAGTTCAAAAACTCCGCATTGTGTCTTTAGGCAAATGCGTGTGCAGCCAGGAGCAGAAAAGAGTTCGAGCGACACACGTTACACAAGGGAAACTAGCTTCGTAACCTCACAATATGCCCGCTTACGGGCACCGTGCGGAGCCGCTGGTCACCGTGCGGAGCCGCTGGTTAACGTGCGGAGCCGCTGGTTACCGTGCGGAGCCGCTGGTTACCGTGCGGAGCCGCTGGTCACCGTGCGGAGCCGCTGGTCACCGTGCGGAGCCGCTGGTTAACGTGCGGAGCCGCTGGTTACCGTGCGGAGCCGCTGGTCACCGTGCGGAGCCGCTGGTCACCGTGCGGAGCCGCTGGTCACCGTGCGGAGCCGCTGGTTACCGTGCGGAGCCGCTGGTCACCGTGCGGAGCCGCTGGTTAACGTGCGGAGCCGCTGGTCACCGTGCGGAGCCGCTGGTCACCGTGCGGAGCCGCTGGTTAACGTGCGGAGCCGCTGGTCACCGTGCGGAGCCGCTGGTCACCGTGCGGAGCCGCTGGTCACCGTGCGGAGCCGCTGGTCACCGTGCGGAGCCGCTGGTCACCGTGCGGAGCCGCTGGTCACCGTGCGGAGCCGCTGGTTACCGTGCGGAGCCGCTGGTCACCGTGCGGAGCCGCTGGTCACCGTGCGGAGCCGCTGGTTACCGTGCGGAGCCGCTGGTTAACGTGCGGAGCCGCTGGTTACCGTGCGGAGCCGCTGGTTACCGTGCGGAGCCGCTGGTTAACGTGCGGAGCCGCTGGTTAACGTGCGGAGCCGCTGGTCACCGGTCTATGCCAGGGTCATGAACAGCAGAGTTCACCGCCACAGTGGGGCCGTTCGCGGCAGCAGATCAGAGCTAGCGCTAGCTACACCGTGGACTCGCCCGAGTTCAGAGCGGCCGCTGGTAAACTCTAACGGCGATGATCCGCTGTCTTAAAATGGAAAGGAGTGATGTTGATATCTAAAAGTTGCCTTTACCGTCGTGTACTTCTCAGCCAAAAGCAGCAGCAGCAGCATGGAAACATGCGCGGTGTGGAGATTCACTGCCACCGTGTACCATTTTCAGTAGACTGAATTAGCGTGCGCATTTGCGTAACATAATACCATTTTCGCTTAAAGTTGAAATACAAAAACGTAACTCACCAGTTTGCGTGGATATTTGAGGAAAAGTACTCTCTATTGACTGTAGACTGAAAATAAAATGTCCAAGCCCAGGAAAAACCATCAAAAACGACGTTTTCTTGAAATTTTCTGACAAACAAGTCCAGACGTCTCCTCGGTGCCAGTGCCGGGTAAAAAATATGGGAGGGGCTATAAAAATTTAAAGATAGTGAAAGTGGTTTAAACTTAACACAATTAGTAATACTATCATTTACTCTTATTATTTGAGTGTTTCATTTAAAACTTATTCTCTTATAAAAAAATGCACTCAAACTATGTTTAACAATGAACTTAAAATTGAAAGGACCATGTTAAATGTATTTATTTAAGTTTATCACATGCAAAACAATATAGATTAAGTGCATTAAGCTTATAGCAATGAGTTCTGTCTGCCACAGTTATATGATTTCAGTTTTACGAAGAAAATGAATTACCATAAGTGATTATAGCTAAACCATTTGAATGCAATTAACTTTTGGGTTAACAGTGTAGGCATTTGTTCCAATATCTAAGAGATTGTTCAGTGCGCGAATTGCGCCATAACCGCTCTAATTTGCGAGTCTTCCGCTTAAGCGCTGGTGTTTCCGCGTTGTACCAGGGGGCGACACACCTTGGCCGAATTACTTTCTGTTTCAGTGGAGCCGCAACATCAAGGGCTGTTTTTAACGTGAGCATAACGCTGTCCACAAACTCATCACTATCATTTAAATTAGTAAGCGAGCTATTCTCTGTAATGTTAAAGACTGGTTGGATAATTTCTTTAAATTTTAACACAGATTTTTCAGATAGTGTCCGTGTTAATTTAATTTTATCCTGTGGATTAGTATAATCTTCAATTAAGAAATTGAATGTAATTAGGAAATGGTCAGAAAGCGCGGGGTTTTGAGGGAGAACGTCTAGGTCGCTAATTTCAATCCCATAACTTAAAACCAAATCAAGGGTGTGTTTATGACAGTGGGTAGGTTTATTCACATTTTGCGTGAAGCCAACCCCGTCCAGCAGGGCACTAAATGCCCTGCTTAGACTGTCACTCTTATTATCGACGTGGATGTTAAAATCACCCACTATTATAATTTTATTCCAGTCCAGCACTATGCTGGCTAAAAACTCAGAAAATTCTGCTAAGAAGTCTGAGTAGGGGTCCGGAGGTCGATAAATTATTGCAAGTAGTAAAGCTTTTTGATTTTTAAATTTGGGACAGGTGAGAGACAGCGTTAGACTTTCAAATGAATTAAACTTTAGGTCGTTTTTTGGATTTAGAACAAGATTAGAGTGTGATATCGCCTCTACAAGAGTGTGATATTGACTCTACAAGATTTGCGCATGTAGAGACTGACATTTTAGCCCATTCCTCTTTACAAAACAACTCCAGCTCTGTCAAATTAGAAGGAAAACGTTTGTGAACAGCAGTTTTCACATTATTCCACAGATTTTCAATAGGATTTAGGTCAGGACTTTGACTGGGCCATTCTAACACATTAATATGTTTTTTTAAAAACCATTCCATTGTAGATTTATCTTTGTGTTTCGGGTCATTGTCCTGCTGAAGGTGAATCTCCACCCCAGCCTCAGTTCTCTTGTGACTCCAGCAGGTTTTCCTCCAAAATGTCCCTGTATTTGGCTCCATCCATCTTCACAACTATTCTTACAATCTCCCCAGTCCCCGCTGAGGAAAAGCAGCCCCACATCATGATGCCCCCCCCCCATATATTTGACACTGGGGATGGTGCACTCAGGACGATGAGCAGTGTCAGATTTGCTCCATACATAACGTTTTGCATTTGGGCAACAAAGTTGCATATTTTTCTCATCTGACCAAAGCTCCTTCTTCCACATGGAGCTGTGTCCTCCATATGACTTCTAGCAAACTTCAAACAGGATTTCTTATGGCCTCCTTTCAATAATGGCTTTCTTCTTCCACTCATCCATGAAGGCCAGATTTGTATAGATACGACTCATAGTTGTCCCATGTACAGATTCCCCCAGCTCAGCGGCAGGACTTCAGCTCCTCCAGAGTTATCTTGGGGCACTTGGTTGTATTTCTTACCAATGCTCTCCTTGTTCGGTCTAATATTTTAGGTGGACGGCCGTGTCTTGGTAAGTTGGCAGTGGTGCTGTACTCTTTTCATTTCTGAATGATGGATTGAACAGTTGCTCCAGGAGATGTTTAAATCTTGGGAAATCTTTGTATAACTTAATGCTGCTTTAAACTTCTCCACAGCTTTATCCCTGACCTCTCTGGTGCTCCTGGACCTTCATGATGTTGTTTAGTGACCAATACACTTCGACCACAGCTCTGAGGGCCTAAAAGAACAGCTGTAATTATACTGAGAGTAGATTACACACAGTGTAATAATGGTTAGGCCAAAGTGCGAACATTCTGCCGTAATTAGGAATGTTATAAAGTCAATTTATTGCACTCAGAAAAATGCCCCACTTTTCTATTTTTTGAAAAATAACAGAATCATGTATCATTGTATGTATGATAAAGAGAACTATACTGATTACCTGTGAGCCGCCCGCAGCTAACGCTCCGTGACTACCCGGAAGAGGGACGGTGAGGCGGCGTATGTGGGGGCGGTAACAGTGAAAGCAGAGGACGGTTAAGCTAAAGCAGGGGCTATTTATATTTTAGGGCTAGCGCCATCTAGTGGCACGTCCAGCCTGCTACATAAACAAAACTGCTAATACTACAACAGTTAGCTCATATGATGCTAACGTTATATGAACGTTTCGTTAAACCAGATGTTATTACAAACATGCGACATAAAGTTGTGTTGAAAGCTGTGACCAAAAGTAACGTTCACATCACTGATGTAGTGGTTTTATTACAGTTTTAACGTTAGCTGTACTGCTCCACTGGGGGCCGCCATTATTGTCTTCATCTTGTATACGAACTCGTAGCAGTCTTCAGGTATCCGAGTTTACAAGTTGTAATTACCAGTTCGAGCGGCATTCCAAGGCATTTTCCAAGTGGGAAGTGTTAAATTTACCAGTTTCCAGTTGCCTTGAACGCACCATTAATCCACTTTGATTCTGGTGAAGGTTCACCAAATATCCATCAGAGACAGTCACAGAAAAACACTATTTTGGTGATAGTCGCTGAATCTCGGAGAGAAAAAACAAATTCTGATGAATGGCCTTCTATTTAGGAAGGTTGAAAAAAGTCCTCGTAGCCAAACGCACTTCTTTTTCTCCGTGACATGATCGTTAGGTAAGAATAAAGAACAGGTGTGTCCGGAATAGGTTATAACGAGCTCCATCGTCACATCAGCAGCGCAAACATGACGTCTGTTCAGATGCTCAGGGGGTGCGTTTGATTTGGCCCCAGCTGACCTTTTTTTTAATTTCCTTTATTTATTTCTTACAACAGAAATAATGAAAAAGATGTTTTACAACTGTTTTGTCTCTGAAAACCTTGCATTCAAGCGACAGATTTTTAAATGCCACGTCCCCATCCTGTAACACCACCTCCACCAGGATCCTTTCAAGGACCAAGGCTGGCATCTGCACGAAGAGGTCAATTGTATGTTTAAGACAAGCATTTGGTCAGCAGTGTATTTTAAGTGAGAGTGGTATCTATTATATAAAACGCAAACTGGCCTTCAGCTCCTTGGGCGCCGCCATAAGCTCCATGGGCGCCACCATGTTTATTTCCCATACCGCCTTTGAAGCTAAGCAGGGAAGGGCCTGGTTAGGACTTGGATGGGAGACCGTTTGGGAACACCAGGAAGCCTGGCGACAGTAGTGAGTGTGTGCGTGGTTGGTGGTGGTGGCTCATGTGCACAGACTGGTTGCCTCGCTTATCATCACCGAGTATGGAGTGAATGAATAATGCACCAAATTGTTAAGCGACTTTGAGCGTCTGGAAAAGCGCTATATAAGACTAATGCATTATTATTATTATTATTATTATTATAATTATAATTATTATTATTACATCGCGGGCCGGCCCCCACGTGAAGGTCCCACCGGCCGCGGGCATTGACCACGGGTCCATATGGACCGCGGTGCTGCTGTCCGAGGACAACCCGCCGTCACAACAACGCGAGTGCACGAGATCTGACTGCCGTGCGTGTGCGCGCATCCAAACAGGGCGATGTGTGTGTGTGTGTGTGTGTGTGCGTGCGTGTGTGCATGTGTGTGTGCGCGCGCATCCAAACAGGGCGATATGTGCGCGTGTGTATGTGCGTGTGTGTGTGTGTGTGCGTGTGTGTGTGTGTGTGTGTGCGTGCGTGGGTGTGCATGTGTGCGCGCGCGCATCCAAACAGGGCGATGTGTGCCATCGTGTTTAACTCTCTCCTGCAGTGACCGAGGCTGTGGTTCATTATAGATCCAGTGCTGCGTAATGTCAGAGGCGCAGACAAATGCGTAAGATCCAATGCTGGTCATATTCCGTCTCCAAAGCTTTGTCTCCGAAAAAAAGGACACGCAAAACATTGCCCAAAACCTGCTCAAACACGAGCCTCTAATCACACGCGCTGCTCCGACTGATTTATCCTCCGTGTGAGTAAAAGCGAAAATGAAACTACCACTTAACGAGCGCATGGCCTGCACTGCGTAGTTTTTTTCTTTTTTTTTACTTTGCTGCTATACCATTTGTTTTCTGTTTTGCTTTCACGTATTGTGAGCCCAGAGGTACATTTTCTTCCAAAGCAGCTTTGAAAGCATTGCCAATTTTATTGTAAGGTCATAAATACTGTCTAACAACGATCATTAGGCTATTTCAGTTCAAATCCAACTTATTATTTTTTTGATTGTACACTACCGTGATGCTCCAAACCACAGGTCCTGCACCGTGACCCAAACCGTTAGAGCTGAACCCCTAATATTTATCCATAAATATTCCACTGTCTCTTGAATTCTCTTCCCTGAGTTTAGCAAACATATTGTCGTTGTAGTTTAGAAGAAAGGACTACGGGTGCATCAAACACTCCAATTGCAGTTTGTTTGAAATTATTTTTAGCATTCATTATTTTAAACATTTGTAGTGGCCATAGTTTTTGGAATGGGTTGGGAACCACTGCTCTACAGCTGTACTGTGTGACGGGTTGGACATTTCTTTGTAATCACTCATAATCTCAGAATATCAAATGTGGAGACTAGTGAGGCCCGGCCGAAGGCCGGGTCTCACCTAGTACTAAATATATTTACTTGTTAATTCATAACCCCCTCCTGGAACTGCCACCTTAACGTGGTGGAGGGGTTTAAGCGCCCGAATGATCCTGGGAGCTCTGTTGTCGGGGGCTTCGTGTCCCTGGTAGAGTCTCCCATGGCAAACAGGTCCTAGGTGACGGGTCAAAGAGCAGTTCAGAAGCCCCTTATGAGAGACCAACAGGCCCGGTTAATCGTGAGGCCGTCCTCCCGTGGACCCACCACCTGCAGGAGGAGCCATAAGGGGCTGATGCAATGTGATTTGGGCAGCTCCAACAGCTGCCCCCACGACCCGGCAATGGACAAGTGGACGAAGATGGATGGATGGATGGATGGATGGATGTTAATTCATAACAACAAAAAGTGGGAAAAAATACGAGGGGAAAATGCTGCTTGAGTAGCTTACTGAATAAATGTTTGTCAACTAGGAAAGTCCCACTGAGATCTCTTTCTCGGAGGAGCACTTGCCCCAGAGTGGAGTACCCATGTTACCCATGTTAGAGTAAAAAGTACCTTTATTGTAAAACTAGGCTACTCTAAGAAGTAAAGAAATACAATACATAAAAATGTTCCTCCAATATGTGGCACCATGTGACTCTTCTTTGATTGCGCCTTAAAGGAATAGGCCACCGTTTTTACATACTAAAATATGTTCTTACCTCACTTTAGACGTGTTAATATATCCCCGTCTGGTCTTTGTCCGTGCGCTCTGTCACGCAAACGGAGCACATACGCAGCCTCTCCCACATGTCACATAGCTCCAAAAAAGCTCACGATAGAAGCTACCAAGCTCTTCCACGTGTTCCCTATTTAAATAAAGTTACGTGAAGTGTTTTCATGCGAAGTATATTTACACAGAAATGTAACATGTCGATTTTATAAGCAAATAAAAAGGGGGACTATATTGTGAGGCGTAATGATACGAGGAGTAAAACGTCCGCGCAGTAACTCCTAAAGACTTCCCCCGCTCACTTCCGTCAATAACCTTTAGGAGTTACTGCGCGGACGTTTTACTCCTCGTATCATTACGCCTCACAATATAGTCCCCCTTTTTATTTGCTTATAAAATCGACATGTTACATTTCTGTGTAAATATACTTCGCATGAAAACACTTCACGTAACTTTATTTAAATAGGGAACACGTGGAAGAGCTTGGTAGCTTCTATCGTGAGCTTTTTCGGAGCTATGTGACATGTGGGAGAGGCTGCGTATGTGCTCCGTTTGCGTGACAGAGCGCACGGACAAAGACCAGACGGGGATATATTAACACGTCTAAAGTGAGGTAAGAACATATTTTAGTATGTAAAAACGGTGGCCTATTCCTTTAAATGGTGGGAATATTGAAGAAGAGCATTAAAAGCTTGTGCAAAATTAATCAAATGTAGGAAAGTGCCATCCTCAGTTTGGTGCAAGACTTACACTTTGATGGGTTTGCAGAGTTTTTGGGACTCTGAATACAGGATTTACTGTTCCCTTCAGAAGCTCACTTGCCTCTTCCGTCCAGTGAGCAAATTTCTGACCATGCCTATAGGTATCATTTAGAGTTGAAATGACTACTACTACTACTACTACTACTACTACTACTACTACTACTACTGTTTTATAAACTTAATAAAAATAAAAATAAAAGGTTTAATGTAAGCTATACCCCATCTCTCCATCAGTTGGATACACCACCAACGGCGAACTAAAGGCATCTTTAGAGAGAAAAAAGCTGGTGATAGCTAGAAATGTTATGATGTGCCTTCAGAGGAGACACCATACCTGTGTGAACGTCAAACAGGTAGAGGTACAGAGACAGAGCGCATACTGTAAAAGATAACATTTTGTGAATTTTATATTTCCATTGAACACTGTATACTG
The DNA here is from genome assembly GCF_951799975.1 of Gobius niger. Lineage (NCBI taxonomy): Eukaryota > Metazoa > Chordata > Actinopteri > Gobiiformes > Gobiidae > Gobius > Gobius niger. The sequence continues at coordinate 35,397,820 of NC_136862.1, forward strand.
TAATATTTTCCGGGACTAACTATGTTATTGAAATGTTGTAATAATAATCCATCCATCCATTTTCATCCACTTTATCTTGGGCCGGGTGATGGAGGCAGCAGTCTGAGCAGAGAGGTGTGCGTGGAAAAGAGAAGTCTGGGAATCTCTGCACAGACTGCTGCATCCACAACCTGGCCCCGGATAAAGGGGAAGAAATTGGATGGATGGATTTCACTGACAACAATTGCTTAGTATATTTGATCACAATTAGAATATAATTTTGCACAATACAATATAAAAGTTGTTAAATATTTTGTTTTTCTACCAATTGTCTAGTTAGAAAACCCATAAGGCCTCCCGCTTTTGGTTGCTTACAAATAACTTCCACTGCAGGCAATCTAACTGTAAATTCCTCCTCATAGCAATATACATTTTATTCTTTCATGTTGCCTTAAGACACGAGTGTAGTAAACGATCCCTGCGACTAGTTCCAGGGCCAAGACATCTGTAGTGTTTCTGTCTCAGGCCCAATTGTTCTGTCACATACATAAACCACAAAAGCGAAGCCTATATGCACGCTAAGCAGGTGGCATACCATCAGCATAAAGATCCCGCAGTCATTGAATGCGGACTGGACTGGAAAATTCAACAAAAGAGATTGAAGTCAATTCATTATTTGGTGCAGAGTCTAACTTAAAACATTCTTCTATGTCTTTTCCCATCTTTTCCAGCCACGGTCCCTGCCGAATGGAATTGGCAATTTGTCTGCAGAAAAGTATCTTTGTAGTTTAGACATCACTCATTAACATATACATTTTCAGTAGAATAGATATTATTTTCACCTGAAAATATTTCTGTATGTCTCATCGCCAAAGCCCTCAGGGTTTATTGAGTCCAGCAGCACCATTTGCCTTTGTTTCACTAAAAGAATCTGGAATGTGAAGTTTTGTTATTATATATTACACAATCCAGCACTCATTAAACAAAGATTTCAACTTACACAGAGAAGGTAATGGTCAGGAAAACCTGACTGGTGGCTCCAGGCTGGCAGCACAACTGCATCTTTAGACGCCATGTTTTCCTGTGAATTATAATGATAGTAATAATGGCTTACATTTGTACTGTAAGCCTGTGTTACCAAGTTTCACTGTCGTCATTATTCATTCACTCCATACTCTGTGGTGGTAAGCTACTGTTGTAGCCACTGCTGCCCTAGGGTAGACTAACGGAAGCGAGGCAACCAGTCTGTGCCATCGGCCCCTCCTACGACTACCAACCACTCACTCACACACTACATTCATTCTGGCCAAACCTGGCCAATTAACATTAGCAATTAACTTACAGGCAACGTGAGCAGTGGGTCATTGCCAGCTTTCCATGTCGCTACTCCATAGAGGTCAGCAATGTAAACATCTTTTCCCTTTCAACAAATGTAAAAAAGTAAGACACAACACATGTGAGAAATACTAATAAAAAGACTGGAAAGTTTAATTACAACTCTTTTTGCTTCCTCCTCCACGATTTTGAGGCAAGCCGGTCGTCTTCCCTGACTGGACTTTCACAGCTATGGTGGACGTGTGGAGTAAGTGGATCGTTTGCCTCGCGGTCCTGTCGGTCGGAGACATCAAAGATATTCACTTATTTGGACTCTTGATAACAGGGTACGGACTTGGCTTTGCCCTGGTTTATCAGAAAGTCCGCTGCTGTTGCACTTTGGAGCAGGGAGTGACCGAGTGATGGAGTTATACAGGAAAGTAATGCACAATGATGGACTGTTCTGCATGACCTGGCAGCTCACTGTGGAGACGGACAAAAGGAGGGCGACATCTTGGCAGGAAAAGGGATGAACTGTGAAGGAACTACCTGCTCTGGAGAACTGAACTTATGCTGAGACCAAGAAAAAATAAAAAAGCAAATTTATTATTAAGTGATGAACTAATACTGGAATAATTCTTTTCCTCCTGAGAGGAGATTGAAGCAGCTGGACCTCTTATCTCTCCTACACCGTCAGCTTTCCCCACTCAAGGTCAAGTCACGGAGCTAAACCAGATACGGACTGACGCTTCTGCGACTATATTTACAAACATTCACTCACAACATTCATTTCAAGGACTATGCAAATAAGTGCACACACATCCCCTCCCTAACCACGCCCCAAATCCCTCTGCGTCTGTGTTCACCAACTTTTTTAACTCCCCCACCCCCGCCCTCCAGTCGACAGGCGGGCGCCCCTCCCCTACAGCGCCTGCCCAGGTGTACTGTGTGTTTCCCATGTCTTGATGTTTATATATTATTATTATATATATATATATTATATATTATTAGATTATATATGTGCTTTGCCTTAACTTAACCTGATTGTAATTTCGCATATTTTCTTTTGTAAGGCGCATTGAGTTGCCTTGTGTACGAAATGCGCGGTATAAATAAAGTTGCCTTGCAAGCGTTCCCAATCTGAAATGATCAAATACTGTTTTTATATAAAATAATGGGTATGCATGCGTTAATTTTAAGATGGAGAAGGAAAAAAAAGAAACGTACGTTGGATTCTAAGGACTCCTGTAGTCCCAAGGACCAGAAATCCTCTGCCCATCTTTTACTATCAATTCCCCGGAAGGACGACTTTGGTCCAGAATGTAGTTCAACTAAAAAATAATAATAAAGGGCAACGCTTAAAACTAATCACTTCTTTTAATACATTGTACCTGCAGAATTCAGTACAATGTAATCTGCTACAGTGTGTAATTTGAACAGTGTGTAACATATACCACATACACAAAGGAATAGTATTTGCAGTTTGGAGGTACATAATGTACTAAGACACAAGATCGTAAATCTAACCCTAACCTTAACCCCCCTGATATATATTATTACATTACTACGACTAGTACTACAGCTACTACTACTGCTATTACTACTACAACAACTACTATTACACATTTTTTCAGTGTGGACTTTCCTGGTTGAATAAAGTTCAAATTAACAGTTTTGCAAAATGAAGTGTAACCAAGGAAGATGTTATTTGACACATTAAAGAGGATAAATGTATGTTATTGTTGTTCTCTCTCTCCTGTTTCCCGTTTAGATATCCGCCCTGTAATTCAAACCTTCGCCTGATAAGTTCATTTTGGTGTCCTTGGGCAAAACACTTCGTCCACCTTGTCCATGTATGAATGTGATCTGTGACATCAGTGGCCACAAGCAGTACATTTGTGTGGAATATACATGTGCTTGTCATGAGAAAGTTCATTTATATCTGTAATTCAACTTAAAATGCGAAACTAATATATGATCCATCCATCCATTCTCTTCCATATTGCCGGGTCGTGGGGGCAGCTATTTGAATTTGCCCAAATCACATTGCACCAGCCCCTTATGGCTTCTCCTGCAGGTGGTGGGTCCACGGAAGGAAATCCTCACGATTCTTACCGGGCTTGTTGGTCTCTCATAAGGGGCTTCTGAACTTTACTCGATAACATTATAAGAAACTTATGCCTTTGTTTGTGATAATGTTATCGATTATGGATTACATTAGCAAAATGTTCAAATTTTAGGAATTTTTATTGATAGATAGATAGATAGATAGATAGATAGATAGATAGATAGATAGATAGATAGATAGATAGATAGATAGATAGATAGATAGATGATACTTTATTGATCTCACAGATAGAGAAATTACATTTGATGAAAGAGCATCCGGCAGCAGCACCCATTCAGTGCGCACCACTCTTTTTCTTCGAAAGTTACAGAAGAAGTAAAAGCAAGTCTTACAACATACACACACATTAACACATAACACCTTTTTTGGATGATACACAGTACGTGCGGAAAGCATGGTGGAAATTTTTCTTAGACCAAAAAGGGAGGGGTGGTGGGGGGCTAGTAGTGGTGAGGCGGACTCAGAGAGAGGGGGGTAGGATAGGGGCGGGACATTTCGTGTTGTGCAGTATGAGGCCTCTTTGCAGAAAAACCTTGAGATGTTTATGTCTGTGTATCAGCCCGGCGTCAGTCCTATCAGTCCTTTCCCCCGTTGCTTGGCCTTGGTGTGGGATGTAGACATTGCACAGGAACGATAACGGCCCAGTTGCTCTCCTGTGTTCCATGGAGGGTGAAAATTATTCAGATTTCAACTTTAAGTTAATCAATGTGATTTTTCACCGATCTTCAACATTATTCAGACATCCGCAGCAGGTAGTGGCCTTCTCAGTTCTGCAAAGCCCCGAGATCTGTCCCAAGACCTCCCGAGACGCCTCCCCTGACTTTGCCAAGATGTAATCCATCCTCCGTAATCCTTCCTCGTAACGAGAAGAAAGGTTCTTAATCAGTTCCTCACTTTTCGCTACTTTCCGTTCTAACTCCATCACGCTGGCGCTTACCGCTTCAAAACGTTCTTTAATTTCAGTTGACAGCCGCGGGGTCTCCTTTTTTGCTGCCAATTTGCCAACTTTGCGATAAACCAGGGCAACTCCTAGTCCAATAAGCAGGTACCTTGTTACCATAGGCCCAAAAAGATAGATGTCTTTGACATCTTCCACAGAGAAGGGGGCCAGACATACAACCTTCCACTTGTTCCAAGAGTCGATTCCATGCCCGGCCGGAAATGTACCCTCTGGACAAGTAGGCTCCCCCACTGTCCCATTTCTTTGTGAAAAAATCTTGTCAATTCTATGGTTAGCCGGTTTAGGAGCACAGCGAGCAGGGAGTCCTGAGAAAAATGAAGATAAGTCAGACAAGACACTAGCAGCAGCAGATAAAAGTGGGGGCAGGAGAAGTCAGAAAACACGTCCGCTCTCGACAGAGGACAGTGATATCCTCTTTGGGGTTTTTACAAGCTGAGCCATAATAATCAAAATGATAACAAATAAAGGCTATGCATATCTCACTTTGCATGTAATGAGTCTATATCATAGATTAGTTTCACAGTTTAAGTTGAATAATAGAAATGAAAGCACATTTTCATGATATTCTAAATATGACGAGCACCTGTATTGTTTGACAGCAAGCTGAGCGACCACACCCTTGTTGTCACCCCCTTGATTTTTCACTTCGCCTGAACTCTCAATCAATCAGAAGCCTCCAAGCGTCGTTGAAGCTGCAGGGTGTCGTTGGTTGACCGACCCAGCGTTTGACCGACCCAGCGTTTGACCCAAATTACAGCTGTCGTGCCATTGTGTGTGCCCTACAAGTAAGTAAACATATCTTGTCGTGGTCTATTAATGTTATAGCCTACATGTGCAAGTGTCTTTACATGTTTTTATCTCTTTTTAGTAGGGCCTATGTAGCTACTTCAATTTTAGGCCTCTTGCAACTAGTTATTTAGGCCAATTGCCTTTGCCACTTTAGTACAATATTCTTTGTTTATGCGTTGCGTTTTATTATTTTCACACTCTCCCTGTATTGCCCAAGTGACAAGTGTCAGAGCTAATTAAATAGGATATTAAGTGGATTGGGACCCCGTGTTCAGTAACACGCGCACCGCACTACCAGGCCATGTGCATCTTTGAACGACAAAGAGCATGTGAACGTGCAACATCTTGGCGACTTAGTAGACCTTAGTATCCTATGGATATTAGATCTTTATTTCTTATATTTATAGGGGACAATTGAGGTGAAAACAGGCAGGACGTATACCATTGACTGGGCACTCATTCATTATGATTAATGGGTCTATCAGGCTACCACACCTCATGCGTAATACCGTAGCCAACATGCTGCGCGTCCGCGGGCTATTTCCTGTTCCACATACGACTTAGTGCGCGCATTTTATTTAAACCAGGCCCCATGTTAACCCAAGTCACTGTCGACTTAACCATGGTATTGTTTTTCCTCAATCATGTCTCTTCCAGAACTTCGTACTGTAGGCCTTTACAGCTCCACCTTCTATTACCTTAGTTGCTCTTGCATTACAGATGAATTATGTGTCCTCATTTTTACTGGTTGAGCTGGTCAAGCTATTAATGTATCTTACCTATTGTTCTGGTGCCAGTTTGGTTATGTTTCAGACTACTACTGTATTTTACTCACAGAAAGATATATGATATAATAATATGCAAATTATATAATTTATTTGTTATTCTCCCTTTCAGAAACCATTTGCAAACAGCTTGTTAGTTCAAAAAGAGCATCATACAACAACATCAGACACATTTCAACGAAATTTCTGGAAAAAATAATTTTTTGTGTTCTCGGCATGCCTGTATTGTTTGTTGGAAGTTTAGGATCATTCAATGTAAAGCAAGACTGGACTGAATAGGGAAACATGATCGTTCTTGTACTGGGGTTATCATGTAATGCTAAAGCACTGGTTTCTGTTAAATTGAATTGAAAAGTTACCAAGTCCTGATCTTTTTCACGATGAAATATACATGCTCACTACAAATTGTCGAGTACTCCTGTACATTCTTCATTTATGCTCTATTCAGAAACAGGGTTTGATTGAACACAGGATATAGTTTGTCCTTTATTTATAGGTTTTGATCAGAATGTGTATTTGAATGCTTTTAATTGTCTCTTTTCCCGTCACCTTTACTTACAGGGTTTTCACAAGAAACTAGGAAAAATGCTTACCAGATCTTCTTGGACTGGGATCAAACCTTTTTCCCATTTGAAGCCATGACAACTATAGGAAGTGATGTACCTGAACGTGTTCATATTTTGGGCGAATGTGAACTGAACGCACTGGATTACTGCCTGATGAACGAAACCATGAACGCGCTCATTCTGGTGTCTATGAACGGCATTCCCGTTCTTTTTACGTTCGTTCAATATGGTGCCAGATTTCTTATATCAGTGAATATAAAACCCCGCTGCGCAGTCAGAGTTTACCAGCGGTTCTAAACTCTGATGGGTCCACGGTGTAGCTCGCGCTAGCTCCGCTCCGCCCCCGCGCCAACGGCCCGACTGTGTCCAGTTCTGTGGCGGTGAATTCTGCTGTTTATGGCTCTGACAAAGGCCCTGGCACACCGGTAACCAGCGGGTCCGCACGGTGCCCGCAGCAGCCACAGTGTGAAGTTACGAAGCGAGTTTCCCTTGTGTAACGTCTGTCGCTCCAAACTCCTGTCAGTTCTGTGGTGCCACTCATTTGCATACACAATGTGGAGTTTTTAACTACAAATTAGCTCCTAAAACAATCTTATTCACATGATTTATTTACCAAATTAACACAAATGCAATTGAATATTTGTAGCTTAATTTTCCACTAAGAATTTACCAATAGGTGTGAGCTTGCTTTGCTATTCTTACTTTTGAATCTGTAGTATGGCCTGAGCCTTGATACATTAAGTTTCTTAAGCACATATCCTTTTTTTTATTTTTATTTTTATAGTGGCAACACCTTTATTTGTCAGTTCTTCAAACAGAAATGGTCCTTCATGCTGAGATGTCAAAGTGTCACCACTTCTTTTTCCTTTTATTGTCAGCAAAGGATTTTGGTTGCCTTAATTTTGCCTGCTGAATATTTTGAAGAACCTACCAAAAATAAGATCATGTTTTTTTTTATTTTTTTTATTCACTTTCTGTTTATTGTCCTTCTTTTCTTTTTCTTTTTTACTTTACTCTTATTACAAACCTTTTCATTTACCTAGGGTTAGGGTTAGGGTTAGGGTATACAGAAGAAAGTGCAGATGACTCTGGAAAGCCATGACTCTCATTTGCATATGTGGCAACGTTTCCTAACCCCATCCACTAGGGGGAGTTCCTTAGGGTTTAGGGGTTAAGGGTTTGAGTTATGCACTGGCCATACCTGAGTTACTCATCACTAACTGAGCTAGACTCCAATTAGTTTGAAAATCAGAAAATAAGAAAGCAACGTCATTCTAAATGCAAAACTGATATAATGTAAAACTGAAATTGTCATTCCAAAAAAGGCACGATAACAAACTAACATAATCCCAAATGCAAAAAATGATATTTTTCTGTAGAACTGAAATGGTCCTTCCTATAACTTAGGTTCAGGCATGGGTCCACTGACCTTAAGGTCAGGCCCGATGGTTGTATATGGCCCTCTAGTCAACAGCTCAACTGGGTATAATGGAGAAATGAATTCTATTGAAAGTCATTTTCAAGTCATGAATTAGGGCGATATGAGTCGACCAGATTTGTTCAAATGATGTGTAATGTAAATGCAGGCATGGCCAGAACTCAGTAACAAGATGTGACAAGCACTTACCAATGGGGTCCACTAGGGGGAGCTCCTCAGGGTTTGGGTTACAGGGCTGCCGGGGCCATGGGGGCTGTAGGTATAGAGAAGAAAGTGCAGATGACTCTGGAAAGCCAAGACTCTCATTTGCATATGTGGCAACGTTTCCTAACCCCATCCACTAGGGGGAGTTCCCCTAGGGTTAGGGTTAGGGTTAGGGTTAGGGTTAGGGTTAGGTATAGAGAAGAAAGTGCAGATGACTCTGGAAAGCCAAGACTCTCATTTGCATATGTGGCAACGTTTCCTAACCCCATCCACTAGGGGGAGTTCCTTAGGGTTTAGGGGTTAAGGGTTTGACTTATGCACTGGCCATACCTGAGTTACTCATCACTAACTGAGCTAGACTCCAATTAGTTTGAAAATCAGAAAATAAGAAAGCAACGTCATTCTAAATGCAAAACTGATATAATGTAAAACTGAAATTGTCATTCCAAAAAAGGCACGATAACAAACTAACATAATCCCAAATGCAAAAAATGATATTTTTCTGTAGAACTGAAATGGTCCTTCCTATAACTTAGGTTCAGGCATGGGTCCACTGACCTTAAGGTCAGGGCCGATGGTTGTATATGGCCCTCTAGTCAACAGCTCAACTGGGTATAATGGAGAAATGAATTCTATTGAAAGTCATTTTCAAGTCATGAATTAGGGCGATATGAGTCGACCAGATTTGTTCAAATGATGTGTAATGTAAATGCAGGCATGGCCAGAACTCAGTAACAAGATGTGACAAGCACTTACCAATGGGGTCCACTAGGGGGAGCTCCTCAGGGTTTGGGTTACAGGGCTGCCGGGGCCATGGGGGCTGTAGGTATAGAGAAGAAAGTGCAGATGACTCTGGAAAGCCAAGACTCTCATTTGCATATGTGGCAACGTTTCCTAACCCCATCCACTAGGGGGAGTTCCCCTAGGGTTTAGGGGTTAAGGGTTTGACTTATGCACTGGCCATACCTGAGTTACTCATCACTAACTGAGCTAGACTCCAATTAGTTTGAAAATCAGAAAATAAGAAAGCAACGTCATTCTAAATGCAAAACTGATATAATGTAAAACTGAAATTGTCATTCCAAAAAAGGCACGATAACAAACTAACATAATCCCAAATGCAAAAAATGATATTTTTCTGTAGAACTGAAATGGTCCTTCCTATAACTTAGGTTCAGGCATGGGTCCACTGACCTTAAGGTCAGGCCCGATGGTTGTATATGGCCCTCTAGTCAACAGCTCAACTGGGTATAATGGAGAAATGAATTCTATTGAAAGTCATTTTCAAGTCATGAATTAGGGCGATATGAGTCGACCAGATTTGTTCAAATGATGTGTAATGTAAATGCAGGCATGGCCAGAACTCAGTAACAAGATGTGACAAGCACTTACCAATGGGGTCCACTAGGGGGAGCTCCTCAGGGTTTGGGTTACAGGGCTGCCGGGGCCATGGGGGCTGTAGGTATAGAGAAGAAAGTGCAGATGACTCTGGAAAGCCAAGACTCTCATTTGCATATGTGGCAACGTTTCCTAACCCCATCCACTAGGGGGAGTTCCTTAGGGTTTAGGGGTTAAGGGTTTGACTTATGCACTGGCCATACCTGAGTTAGGGTTAGGGTTAGGGTTAGGGTTAGAAAATTATCACGATGACCCTCCCTGTTCATTCCTTGATGAATTAAACAGTTAAGGAGAGTTAGGGTTAGGGTTAGGGTTAGGGTTAGGGTTAGAGAAGAAAGTGCAGATGACTCTGGAAAGCCAAGACTCTCATTTGCATATGTGGCAACGTTTCCTAACCCCATCCACTAGGGGGAGTTCCTTAGGGTTTAGGGGTTAAGGGTTTGACTTATGCACTGGCCATACCTGAGTTAGGGTTAGGGTTAGGGTTAGGGTTAGGGTTAGGTTTATGAGTTAGACCCAACTCCCTAGTGGAGCTCGGTAATGCACGGGCCATATCTGCTGCAAGTTGTACCATGAGGTTTTCCCAGAGTCGCGTTGTACAACACCAAAATCAAAAACTAAAATAACAAGCTAACATAATCCATAATGCAAAAAATGATGTTTTTTTGTAGAACTAAAATTGTCCTTCCTATAAATTAGGTTTAGGCATGGGTCCACTGACCTTAAGGTTAGGGCCAATGATTGGATTAGGCCATCTATCCCCCAACTCAACTTGGTTTAATGGAGAAATTAATAGAATAAACTGATAATGTAAAATTAAATTAAATGTGAAATTGTTTTTAAATGTCGGCTAACTTGCCTTAAAAATTGGGTTCAGCGCCCCCTGGTGTGTATTATCCATTGATCTGAGTCACTCTTACGTCCATGTGTGTCCTTGAGTAGCCTTGCTCTGACTGAATGCTCCCTGCTTGGTGAGCTTCTTATATACTGTGCGCCAAATCCCGCGTTGCTCTATCAAACTTGACCAAATTTGGATTTTTAAATGTGAGCTATTCCCCTCTGTGCACGGTCGCGACGTTTCGGATCAACTAGTCCTTCTTCAGGCATCAGTGCACATGTCCTCATGACTGCTTGTCATGGTAAATTATAGGCACGTCTTACGGTATTTCCCCAACTGGCTTCCAAGGCGTCTTATGATGAACGCTGGCATTTCCAACACCAGATAGGCACTGGCGGAGTAGGTTTATGAGTTAGACCCAACTCCCTAGTGGAGCTCGGTAATGCACGGGCCATATCTGCTGCAAGTTGTACCATGAGGTTTTCCCAGAGTCGCGTTGTACAACACCAAAATCAAAAACTAAAATAACAAGCTAACATAATCCATAATGCAAAAAATGATGTTTTTTTGTAGAACTAAAATTGTCCTTCCTATAAATTAGGTTTAGGCATGGGTCCACTGACCTTAAGGTTAGGGCCAATGATTGGATTAGGCCATCTATCCCCCAACTCAACTTGGTTTAATGGAGAAATTAATAGAATAAACTGATAATGTAAAATTAAATTAAATGTGAAATTGTTTTTAAATGTCGGCTAACTTGCCTTAAAAATTGGGTTCAGCGCCCCCTGGTGTGTATTATCCATTGATCTGAGTCACTCTTACGTCCATGTGTGTCCTTGAGTAGCCTTGCTCTGACTGAATGCTCCCTGCTTGGTGAGCTTCTTATATACTGTGCGCCAAATCCCGCGTTGCTCTATCAAACTTGACCAAATTTGGATTTTTAAATGTGAGCTATTCCCCTCTGTGCACGGTCGCGACGTTTCGGATCAACTAGTCCTTCTTCAGGCATCAGTGCACATGTCCTCATGACTGCTTGTCATGGTAAATTATAGGCACGTCTTACGGTATTTCCCCAACTGGCTTCCAAGGCGTCTTATGATGAACGCTGGCATTTCCAACACCAGATAGGCACTGGCGGAGTAGGTTTATGAGTTAGACCCAACTCCCTAGTGGAGCTCGGTAATGCACGGGCCATATCTGCTGCAAGTTGTACCATGAGGTTTTCCCAGAGTCGCGTTGTACAACACCAAAATCAAAAACTAAAATAACAAGCTAACATAATCCATAATGCAAAAAATGATGTTTTTTTGTAGAACTAAAATTGTCCTTCCTATAAATTAGGTTTAGGCATGGGTCCACTGACCTTAAGGTTAGGGCCAATGATTGGATTAGGCCATCTATAGGGTTAGGGTTAGGGTTAGGGTTAGGGTTAGGGTTAGGGGTTAGGGTTAGGGTTAGGGTTAGGGTTAGGGTTAGGGTTAGGGTTAGGTATAGAGAAGAAAGTGCAGATGACTCTGGAAAGCCAAGACTCTCATTTGCATATGTGGCAACGTTTCCTAACCCCATCCACTAGGGGGAGTTCCCCTAGGGTTTAGGGGTTAAGGGTTTGACTTATGCACTGGCCATACCTGAGTTACTCATCACGAACTGAGCTAGACTCCAATTAGTTTGAAAATCAGAAAATAAGAAAGCAACGTCATTCTAAATGCAAAACTGATATAATGTAAAACTGAAATTGTCATTCCAAAAAAGGCACGATAACAAACTAACATAATCCCAAATGCAAAAAATGATATTTTTCTGTAGAACTGAAATGGTCCTTCCTATAACTTAGGTTCAGGCATGGGTCCACTGACCTTAAGGTCAGGCCCGATGGTTGTATATGGCCCTCTAGTCAACAGCTCAACTGGGTATAATGGAGAAATGAATTCTATTGAAAGTCATTTTCAAGTCATGAATTAGGGCGATATGAGTCGACCAGATTTGTTCAAATGATGTGTAATGTAAATGCAGGCATGGCCAGAACTCAGTAACAAGATGTGACAAGCACTTACCAATGGGGTCCACTAGGGGGAGCTCCTCAGGGTTTGGGTTACAGGGCTGCCGGGGCCATGGCGGCTGTAGGTATAGAGAAGAAAGTGCAGATGACTCTGGAAAGCCAAGACTCTCATTTGCATATGTGGCAACGTTTCCTAACCCCATCCACTAGGGGGAGTTCCCCTAGGGTTTAGGGGTTAAGGGTTTGACTTATGCACTGGCCATACCTGAGTTACTCATCACTAACTGAGCTAGACTCCAATTAGTTTGAAAATCAGAAAATAAGAAAGCAACGTCATTCTAAATGCAAAACTGATATAATGTAAAACTGAAATTGTCATTCCAAAAAAGGCACGATAACAAACTAACATAATCCCAAATGCAAAAAATGATATTTTTCTGTAGAACTGAAATGGTCCTTCCTATAACTTAGGTTCAGGCATGGGTCCACTGACCTTAAGGTCAGGCCCGATGGTTGTATATGGCCCTCTAGTCAACAGCTCAACTGGGTATAATGGAGAAATGAATTCTATTGAAAGTCATTTTCAAGTCATGAATTAGGGCGATATGAGTCGACCAGATTTGTTCAAATGATGTGTAATGTAAATGCAGGCATGGCCAGAACTCAGTAACAAGATGTGACAAGCACTTACCAATGGGGTCCACTAGGGGGAGCTCCTCAGGGTTTGGGTTACAGGGCTGCCGGGGCCATGGCGGCTGTAGGTATAGAGAAGAAAGTGCAGATGACTCTGGAAAGCCAAGACTCTCATTTGCATATGTGGCAACGTTTCCTAACCCCATCCACTAGGGGGAGTTCCCCTAGGGTTTAGGGGTTAAGGGTTTGACTTATGCACTGGCCATACCTGAGTTACTCATCACTAACTGAGCTAGACTCCAATTAGTTTGAAAATCAGAAAATAAGAAAGCAACGTCATTCTAAATGCAAAACTGATATAATGTAAAACTGAAATTGTCATTCCAAAAAAGGCACGATAACAAACTAACATAATCCCAAATGCAAAAAATGATATTTTTCTGTAGAACTGAAATGGTCCTTCCTATAACTTAGGTTCAGGCATGGGTCCACTGACCTTAAGGTCAGGCCCGATGGTTGTATATGGCCCTCTAGTCAACAGCTCAACTGGGTATAATGGAGAAATGAATTCTATTGAAAGTCATTTTCAAGTCATGAATTAGGGCGATATGAGTCGACCAGATTTGTTCAAATGATGTGTAATGTAAATGCAGGCATGGCCAGAACTCAGTAACAAGATGTGACAAGCACTTACCAATGGGGTCCACTAGGGGGAGCTCCTCAGGGTTTGGGTTACAGGGCTGCCGGGGCCATGGCGGCTGTAGGTATAGAGAAGAAAGTGCAGATGACTCTGGAAAGCCAAGACTCTCATTTGCATATGTGGCAACGTTTCCTAACCCCATCCACTAGGGGGAGTTCCCCTAGGGTTTAGGGGTTAAGGGTTTGACTTATGCACTGGCCATACCTGAGTTACTCATCACTAACTGAGCTAGACTCCAATTAGTTTGAAAATCAGAAAATAAGAAAGCAACGTCATTCTAAATGCAAAACTGATATAATGTAAAACTGAAATTGTCATTCCAAAAAAGGCACGATAACAAACTAACATAATCCCAAATGCAAAAAATGATATTTTTCTGTAGAACTGAAATGGTCCTTCCTATAACTTAGGTTCAGGCATGGGTCCACTGACCTTAAGGTCAGGCCCGATGGTTGTATATGGCCCTCTAGTCAACAGCTCAACTGGGTATAATGGAGAAATGAATTCTATTGAAAGTCATTTTCAAGTCATGAATTAGGGCGATATGAGTCGACCAGATTTGTTCAAATGATGTGTAATGTAAATGCAGGCATGGCCAGAACTCAGTAACAAGATGTGACAAGCACTTACCAATGGGGTCCACTAGGGGGAGCTCCTCAGGGTTTGGGTTACAGGGCTGCCGGGGCCATGGCGGCTGTAGGTATAGAGAAGAAAGTGCAGATGACTCTGGAAAGCCAAGACTCTCATTTGCATATGTGGCAACGTTTCCTAACCCCATCCACTAGGGGGAGTTCCCCTAGGGTTTAGGGGTTAAGGGTTTGACTTATGCACTGGCCATACCTGAGTTACTCATCACTAACTGAGCTAGACTCCAATTAGTTTGAAAATCAGAAAATAAGAAAGCAACGTCATTCTAAATGCAAAACTGATATAATGTAAAACTGAAATTGTCATTCCAAAAAAGGCACGATAACAAACTAACATAATCCCAAATGCAAAAAATGATATTTTTCTGTAGAACTGAAATGGTCCTTCCTATAACTTAGGTTCAGGCATGGGTCCACTGACCTTAAGGTCAGGCCCGATGGTTGTATATGGCCCTCTAGTCAACAGCTCAACTGGGTTAGGGTTAGGGTTAGGGTTAGGGTTAGGGTTAGGGTTAGGGTTAGGGTTAGGGTTAGGGTTAGGGTTAGGGTTAGGGTTAGGGTTAGGGTTAGGGTTAGGGTTAGGGTTAGGGTTAGGGTTAGGGTTAGGGTTAGGGTTAGGGTTAGGGTTAGGGTTAGGGTTAGTAGGGTTAGGGTTAGGGTTAGGGTTAGGGTTAGGGTTAGGGTTAGGGTTAGGGTTAGGGTTAGGGTTAGGGTTAGGGTTAGGGTTAGGGTTAGGGTTAGGGTTAGGGTTAGGGTTAGGGTTAGGGTTAGGGTTAGGGTTAGGGTTAGGGTTAGGGTTAGGGTTAGGGTTAGGGTTAGGGTTAGGGTTAGGGTTAGGGTTAGGGTTAGGGTTAGGGTTAGGGTTAGGGTTAGGGTTAGGGTTAGGGTTAGGGTTAGGGTTAGGGTTAGGGTTAGGGTTAGGGTTAGGGTTAGGGTTAGGGTTAGGGTTAGGGTTAGGGTTAGGGTTAGGGTTAGGGTTAGGGTTAGGGTTAGGGTTAGGGTTAGGGTTAGGGTTAGGGTTAGGGTTAGGGTTAGGGTTAGGGTTAGGGTTAGGGTTAGGGTTAGGGTTAGGGTTAGGGTTAGGGTTAGGGTTAGGGTTAGGGTTAGGGTTAGGGTTAGGGTTAGGGTTAGGGTTAGGGTTAGGGTTAGGGTTAGGGTTAGGGTTAGGGTTAGGGTTAGGGTTAGGGTTAGGGTTAGGGTTAGGGTTAGGGTTAGGGTTAGGGTTAGGGTTAGGGTTAGGGTTAGGGTTAGGGTTAGGGTTAGGGTTAGGGTTAGGGTTAGGGTTAGGGTTAGGGTTAGGGTTAGGGTTAGGGTTAGGGTTAGGGTTAGGGTTAGGGTTAGGGTTAGGGTTAGGGTTAGGGTTAGGGTTAGGGTTAGGGTTAGGGTTAGGGTTAGGGTTAGGGTTAGGGTTAGGGTTAGGGTTAGGGTTAGGGTTAGGGTTAGGGTTAGGGTTAGGGTTAGGGTTAGGGTTAGGGTTAGGGTTAGGGTTAGGGTTAGGGTTAGGGTTAGGGTTAGGGTTAGGGTTAGGGTTAGGGTTAGGGTTAGGGTTAGGGTTAGGGTTAGGGTTAGGGTTAGGGTTAGGGTTAGGGTTAGGGTTAGGGTTAGGGTTAGGGTTAGGGTTAGGGTTAGGGTTAGGGTTAGGGTTAGGGTTAGGGTTAGGGTTAGGGTTAGGGTTAGGGTTAGGGTTAGGGTTAGGGTTAGGGTTAGGGTTAGGGTTAGGGTTAGGGTTAGGGTTAGGGTTAGGGTTAGGGTTAGGGTTAGGGTTAGGGTTAGGGTTAGGGTTAGGGTTAGGGTTAGGGTTAGGGTTAGGGTTAGGGTTAGGGTTAGGGTTAGGGTTAGGGTTAGGGTTAGGGTTAGGGTTAGGGTTAGGGTTAGGGTTAGGGTTAGGGTTAGGGTTAGGGTTAGGGTTAGGGTTAGGGTTAGGGTTAGGGTTAGGGTTAGGGTTAGGGTTAGGGTTAGGGTTAGGGTTAGGGTTAGGGTTAGGGTTAGGGTTAGGGTTAGGGTTAGGGTTAGGGTTAGGGTTAGGGTTAGGGTTAGGGTTAGGGTTAGGGTTAGGGTTAGGGTTAGGGTTAGGGTTAGGGTTAGGGTTAGGGTTAGGGTTAGGGTTAGGGTTAGGGTTAGGGTTAGGGTTAGGGTTAGGGTTAGGGTTAGGGTTAGGGTTAGGGTTAGGGTTAGGGTTAGGGTTAGGGTTAGGGTTAGGGTTAGGGTTAGGGTTAGGGTTAGGGTTAGGGTTAGGGTTAGGGTTAGGGTTAGGGTTAGGGTTAGGGTTAGGGTTAGGGTTAGGGTTAGGGTTAGGGTTAGGGTTAGGGTTAGGGTTAGGGTTAGGGTTAGGGTTAGGGTTAGGGTTAGGGTTAGGGTTAGGGTTAGGGTTAGGGTTAGGGTTAGGGTTAGGGTTAGGGTTAGGGTTAGGGTTAGGGTTAGGGTTAGGGTTAGGGTTAGGGTTAGGGTTAGGGTTAGGGTTAGGGTTAGGGTTAGGGTTAGGGTTAGGGTTAGGGTTAGGGTTAGGGTTAGGGTTAGGGTTAGGGTTAGGGTTAGGGTTAGGGTTAGGGTTAGGGTTAGGGTTAGGGTTAGGGTTAGGGTTAGGGTTAGGGTTAGGGTTAGGGTTAGGGTTAGGGTTAGGGTTAGGGTTAGGGTTAGGGTTAGGGTTAGGGTTAGGGTTAGGGTTAGGGTTAGGGTTAGGGTTAGGGTTAGGGTTAGGGTTAGGGTTAGGGTTAGGGTTAGGGTTAGGGTTAGGGTTAGGGTTAGGGTTAGGGTTAGGGTTAGGGTTAGGGTTAGGGTTAGGGTTAGGGTTAGGGTTAGGGTTAGGGTTAGGGTTAGGGTTAGGGTTAGGGTTAGGGTTAGGGTTAGGGTTAGGGTTAGGGTTAGGGTTAGGGTTAGGGTTAGGGTTAGGGTTAGGGTTAGGGTTAGGGTTAGGGTTAGGGTTAGGGTTAGGGTTAGGGTTAGGGTTAGGGTTAGGGTTAGGGTTAGGGTTAGGGTTAGGGTTAGGGTTAGGGTTAGGGTTAGGGTTAGGGTTAGGGTTAGGGTTAGGGTTAGGGTTAGGGTTAGGGTTAGGGTTAGGGTTAGGGTTAGGGTTAGGGTTAGGGTTAGGGTTAGGGTTAGGGTTAGGGTTAGGGTTAGGGTTAGGGTTAGGGTTAGGGTTAGGGTTAGGGTTAGGGTTAGGGTTAGGGTTAGGGTTAGGGTTAGGGTTAGGGTTAGGGTTAGGGTTAGGGTTAGGGTTAGGGTTAGGGTTAGGGTTAGGGTTAGGGTTAGGGTTAGGGTTAGGGTTAGGGTTAGGGTTAGGGTTAGGGTTAGGGTTAGGGTTAGGGTTAGGGTTAGGGTTAGGGTTAGGGTTAGGGTTAGGGTTAGGGTTAGGGTTAGGGTTAGGGTTAGGGTTAGGGTTAGGGTTAGGGTTAGGGTTAGGGTTAGGGTTAGGGTTAGGGTTAGGGTTAGGGTTAGGGTTAGGGTTAGGGTTAGGGTTAGGGTTAGGGTTAGGGTTAGGGTTAGGGTTAGGGTTAGGGTTAGGGTTAGGGTTAGGGTTAGGGTTAGGGTTAGGGTTAGGGTTAGGGTTAGGGTTAGGGTTAGGGTTAGGGTTAGGGTTAGGGTTAGGGTTAGGGTTAGGGTTAGGGTTAGGGTTAGGGTTAGGGTTAGGGTTAGGGTTAGGGTTAGGGTTAGGGTTAGGGTTAGGGTTAGGGTTAGGGTTAGGGTTAGGGTTAGGGTTAGGGTTAGGGTTAGGGTTAGGGTTAGGGTTAGGGTTAGGGTTAGGGTTAGGGTTAGGGTTAGGGTTAGGGTTAGGGTTAGGGTTAGGGTTAGGGTTAGGGTTAGGGTTAGGGTTAGGGTTAGGGTTAGGGTTAGGGTTAGGGTTAGGGTTAGGGTTAGGGTTAGGGTTAGGGTTAGGGTTAGGGTTAGGGTTAGGGTTAGGGTTAGGGTTAGGGTTAGGGTTAGGGTTAGGGTTAGGGTTAGGGTTAGGGTTAGGGTTAGGGTTAGGGTTAGGGTTAGGGTTAGGGTTAGGGTTAGGGTTAGGGTTAGGGTTAGGGTTAGGGTTAGGGTTAGGGTTAGGGTTAGGGTTAGGGTTAGGGTTAGGGTTAGGGTTAGGGTTAGGGTTAGGGTTAGGGTTAGGGTTAGGGTTAGGGTTAGGGTTAGGGTTAGGGTTAGGGTTAGGGTTAGGGTTAGGGTTAGGGTTAGGGTTAGGGTTAGGGTTAGGGTTAGGGTTAGGGTTAGGGTTAGGGTTAGGGTTAGGGTTAGGGTTAGGGTTAGGGTTAGGGTTAGGGTTAGGGTTAGGGTTAGGGTTAGGGTTAGGGTTAGGGTTAGGGTTAGGGTTAGGGTTAGGGTTAGGGTTAGGGTTAGGGTTAGGGTTAGGGTTAGGGTTAGGGTTAGGGTTAGGGTTAGGGTTAGGGTTAGGGTTAGGGTTAGGGTTAGGGTTAGGGTTAGGGTTAGGGTTAGGGTTAGGGTTAGGGTTAGGGTTAGGGTTAGGGTTAGGGTTAGGGTTAGGGTTAGGGTTAGGGTTAGGGTTAGGGTTAGGGTTAGGGTTAGGGTTAGGGTTAGGGTTAGGGTTAGGGTTAGGGTTAGGGTTAGGGTTAGGGTTAGGGTTAGGGTTAGGGTTAGGGTTAGGGTTAGGGTTAGGGTTAGGGTTAGGGTTAGGGTTAGGGTTAGGGTTAGGGTTAGGGTTAGGGTTAGGGTTAGGGTTAGGGTTAGGGTTAGGGTTAGGGTTAGGGTTAGGGTTAGGGTTAGGGTTAGGGTTAGGGTTAGGGTTAGGGTTAGGGTTAGGGTTAGGGTTAGGGTTAGGGTTAGGGTTAGGGTTAGGGTTAGGGTTAGGGTTAGGGTTAGGGTTAGGGTTAGGGTTAGGGTTAGGGTTAGGGTTAGGGTTAGGGTTAGGGTTAGGGTTAGGGTTAGGGTTAGGGTTAGGGTTAGGGTTAGGGTTAGGGTTAGGGTTAGGGTTAGGGTTAGGGTTAGGGTTAGGGTTAGGGTTAGGGTTAGGGTTAGGGTTAGGGTTAGGGTTAGGGTTAGGGTTAGGGTTAGGGTTAGGGTTAGGGTTAGGGTTAGGGTTAGGGTTAGGGTTAGGGTTAGGGTTAGGGTTAGGGTTAGGGTTAGGGTTAGGGTTAGGGTTAGGGTTAGGGTTAGGGTTAGGGTTAGGGTTAGGGTTAGGGTTAGGGTTAGGGTTAGGGTTAGGGTTAGGGTTAGGGTTAGGGTT
>NC_136863.1:0-32500 GCF_951799975.1 Gobius niger
AGGACATGTGCACTGATGCCTGAAGAAGGACTAGTTGATCCGAAACGTCGCGACCGTGCACAGAAGGGAATAGCTCACATTTAAAAATCCAAATTTGGTCAAGTTTGATAGAGCAACGCGGGATTTGGCGCACAGTATATAAGAAGCTCACCAAGCAGGGAGCATTCAGTCAGAGCAAGGCTACTCAAGGACACACATGGACGTCAGAGTGACTCAGATCAATGGATAATACACACCAGGGGGCGCTGAACCCAATTTTTAAGGCAAGTTAGCCGACATTTAAA
Source organism: Gobius niger (assembly GCF_951799975.1). Lineage (NCBI taxonomy): Eukaryota > Metazoa > Chordata > Actinopteri > Gobiiformes > Gobiidae > Gobius > Gobius niger. The sequence continues at coordinate 285 of NC_136863.1, forward strand.
AACAATTTCACATTTAATTTAATTTTACATTATCAGTTTATTCTATTAATTTCTCCATTAAACCAAGTTGAGTTGGGGGATAGATGGCCTAATCCAATCATTGGCCCTAACCTTAAGGTCAGTGGACCCATGCCTAAACCTAATTTATAGGAAGGACAATTTTAGTTCTACAAAAAAACATCATTTTTTGCATTATGGATTATGTTAGCTTGTTATTTTAGTTTTTGATTTTGGTGTTGTACAACGCGACTCTGGGAAAACCTCATGGTACAACTTGCAGCAGATATGGCCCGTGCATTACCGAGCTCCACTAGGGAGTTGGGTCTAACTCATAAACCTACTCCGCCAGTGCCTATCTGGTGTTGGAAATGCCAGCGTTCATCATAAGACGCCTTGGAAGCCAGTTGGGGAAATACCGTAAGACGTGCCTATAATTTACCATGACAAGCAGTCATGAGGACATGTGCACTGATGCCTGAAGAAGGACTAGTTGATCCGAAACGTCGCGACCGTGCACAGAAGGGAATAGCTCACATTTAAAAATCCAAATTTGGTCAAGTTTGATAGAGCAACGCGGGATTTGGCGCACAGTATATAAGAAGCTCACCAAGCAGGGAGCATTCAGTCAGAGCAAGGCTACTCAAGGACACACATGGACGTCAGAGTGACTCAGATCAATGGATAATACACACCAGGGGGCGCTGAACCCAATTTTTAAGGCAAGTTAGCCGACATTTAAAAACAATTTCACATTTAATTTAATTTTACATTATCAGTTTATTCTATTAATTTCTCCATTAAACCAAGTTGAGTTGGGGGATAGATGGCCTAATCCAATCATTGGCCCTAACCTTAAGGTCAGTGGACCCATGCCTAAACCTAATTTATAGGAAGGACAATTTTAGTTCTACAAAAAAACATCATTTTTTGCATTATGGATTATGTTAGCTTGTTATTTTAGTTTTTGATTTTGGTGTTGTACAACGCGACTCTGGGAAAACCTCATGGTACAACTTGCAGCAGATATGGCCCGTGCATTACCGAGCTCCACTAGGGAGTTGGGTCTAACTCATAAACCTACTCCGCCAGTGCCTATCTGGTGTTGGAAATGCCAGCGTTCATCATAAGACGCCTTGGAAGCCAGTTGGGGAAATACCGTAAGACGTGCCTATAATTTACCATGACAAGCAGTCATGAGGACATGTGCACTGATGCCTGAAGAAGGACTAGTTGATCCGAAACGTCGCGACCGTGCACAGAAGGGAATAGCTCACATTTAAAAATCCAAATTTGGTCAAGTTTGATAGAGCAACGCGGGATTTGGCGCACAGTATATAAGAAGCTCACCAAGCAGGGAGCATTCAGTCAGAGCAAGGCTACTCAAGGACACACATGGACGTCAGAGTGACTCAGATCAATGGATAATACACACCAGGGGGCGCTGAACCCAATTTTTAAGGCAAGTTAGCCGACATTTAAAAACAATTTCACATTTAATTTAATTTTACATTATCAGTTTATTCTATTAATTTCTCCATTAAACCAAGTTGAGTTGGGGGATAGATGGCCTAATCCAATCATTGGCCCTAACCTTAAGGTCAGTGGACCCATGCCTAAACCTAATTTATAGGAAGGACAATTTTAGTTCTACAAAAAAACATCATTTTTTGCATTATGGATTATGTTAGCTTGTTATTTTAGTTTTTGATTTTGGTGTTGTACAACGCGACTCTGGGAAAACCTCATGGTACAACTTGCAGCAGATATGGCCCGTGCATTACCGAGCTCCACTAGGGAGTTGGGTCTAACTCATAAACCTACTCCGCCAGTGCCTATCTGGTGTTGGAAATGCCAGCGTTCATCATAAGACGCCTTGGAAGCCAGTTGGGGAAATACCGTAAGACGTGCCTATAATTTACCATGACAAGCAGTCATGAGGACATGTGCACTGATGCCTGAAGAAGGACTAGTTGATCCGAAACGTCGCGACCGTGCACAGAAGGGAATAGCTCACATTTAAAAATCCAAATTTGGTCAAGTTTGATAGAGCAACGCGGGATTTGGCGCACAGTATATAAGAAGCTCACCAAGCAGGGAGCATTCAGTCAGAGCAAGGCTACTCAAGGACACACATGGACGTCAGAGTGACTCAGATCAATGGATAATACACACCAGGGGGCGCTGAACCCAATTTTTAAGGCAAGTTAGCCGACATTTAAAAACAATTTCACATTTAATTTAATTTTACATTATCAGTTTATTCTATTAATTTCTCCATTAAACCAAGTTGAGTTGGGGGATAGATGGCCTAATCCAATCATTGGCCCTAACCTTAAGGTCAGTGGACCCATGCCTAAACCTAATTTATAGGAAGGACAATTTTAGTTCTACAAAAAAACATCATTTTTTGCATTATGGATTATGTTAGCTTGTTATTTTAGTTTTTGATTTTGGTGTTGTACAACGCGACTCTGGGAAAACCTCATGGTACAACTTGCAGCAGATATGGCCCGTGCATTACCGAGCTCCACTAGGGAGTTGGGTCTAACTCATAAACCTACTCCGCCAGTGCCTATCTGGTGTTGGAAATGCCAGCGTTCATCATAAGACGCCTTGGAAGCCAGTTGGGGAAATACCGTAAGACGTGCCTATAATTTACCATGACAAGCAGTCATGAGGACATGTGCACTGATGCCTGAAGAAGGACTAGTTGATCCGAAACGTCGCGACCGTGCACAGAAGGGAATAGCTCACATTTAAAAATCCAAATTTGGTCAAGTTTGATAGAGCAACGCGGGATTTGGCGCACAGTATATAAGAAGCTCACCAAGCAGGGAGCATTCAGTCAGAGCAAGGCTACTCAAGGACACACATGGACGTCAGAGTGACTCAGATCAATGGATAATACACACCAGGGGGCGCTGAACCCAATTTTTAAGGCAAGTTAGCCGACATTTAAAAACAATTTCACATTTAATTTAATTTTACATTATCAGTTTATTCTATTAATTTCTCCATTAAACCAAGTTGAGTTGGGGGATAGATGGCCTAATCCAATCATTGGCCCTAACCTTAAGGTCAGTGGACCCATGCCTAAACCTAATTTATAGGAAGGACAATTTTAGTTCTACAAAAAAACATCATTTTTTGCATTATGGATTATGTTAGCTTGTTATTTTAGTTTTTGATTTTGGTGTTGTACAACGCGACTCTGGGAAAACCTCATGGTACAACTTGCAGCAGATATGGCCCGTGCATTACCGAGCTCCACTAGGGAGTTGGGTCTAACTCATAAACCTACTCCGCCAGTGCCTATCTGGTGTTGGAAATGCCAGCGTTCATCATAAGACGCCTTGGAAGCCAGTTGGGGAAATACCGTAAGACGTGCCTATAATTTACCATGACAAGCAGTCATGAGGACATGTGCACTGATGCCTGAAGAAGGACTAGTTGATCCGAAACGTCGCGACCGTGCACAGAAGGGAATAGCTCACATTTAAAAATCCAAATTTGGTCAAGTTTGATAGAGCAACGCGGGATTTGGCGCACAGTATATAAGAAGCTCACCAAGCAGGGAGCATTCAGTCAGAGCAAGGCTACTCAAGGACACACATGGACGTCAGAGTGACTCAGATCAATGGATAATACACACCAGGGGGCGCTGAACCCAATTTTTAAGGCAAGTTAGCCGACATTTAAAAACAATTTCACATTTAATTTAATTTTACATTATCAGTTTATTCTATTAATTTCTCCATTAAACCAAGTTGAGTTGGGGGATAGATGGCCTAATCCAATCATTGGCCCTAACCTTAAGGTCAGTGGACCCATGCCTAAACCTAATTTATAGGAAGGACAATTTTAGTTCTACAAAAAAACATCATTTTTTGCATTATGGATTATGTTAGCTTGTTATTTTAGTTTTTGATTTTGGTGTTGTACAACGCGACTCTGGGAAAACCTCATGGTACAACTTGCAGCAGATATGGCCCGTGCATTACCGAGCTCCACTAGGGAGTTGGGTCTAACTCATAAACCTACTCCGCCAGTGCCTATCTGGTGTTGGAAATGCCAGCGTTCATCATAAGACGCCTTGGAAGCCAGTTGGGGAAATACCGTAAGACGTGCCTATAATTTACCATGACAAGCAGTCATGAGGACATGTGCACTGATGCCTGAAGAAGGACTAGTTGATCCGAAACGTCGCGACCGTGCACAGAAGGGAATAGCTCACATTTAAAAATCCAAATTTGGTCAAGTTTGATAGAGCAACGCGGGATTTGGCGCACAGTATATAAGAAGCTCACCAAGCAGGGAGCATTCAGTCAGAGCAAGGCTACTCAAGGACACACATGGACGTCAGAGTGACTCAGATCAATGGATAATACACACCAGGGGGCGCTGAACCCAATTTTTAAGGCAAGTTAGCCGACATTTAAAAACAATTTCACATTTAATTTAATTTTACATTATCAGTTTATTCTATTAATTTCTCCATTAAACCAAGTTGAGTTGGGGGATAGATGGCCTAATCCAATCATTGGCCCTAACCTTAAGGTCAGTGGACCCATGCCTAAACCTAATTTATAGGAAGGACAATTTTAGTTCTACAAAAAAACATCATTTTTTGCATTATGGATTATGTTAGCTTGTTATTTTAGTTTTTGATTTTGGTGTTGTACAACGCGACTCTGGGAAAACCTCATGGTACAACTTGCAGCAGATATGGCCCGTGCATTACCGAGCTCCACTAGGGAGTTGGGTCTAACTCATAAACCTACTCCGCCAGTGCCTATCTGGTGTTGGAAATGCCAGCGTTCATCATAAGACGCCTTGGAAGCCAGTTGGGGAAATACCGTAAGACGTGCCTATAATTTACCATGACAAGCAGTCATGAGGACATGTGCACTGATGCCTGAAGAAGGACTAGTTGATCCGAAACGTCGCGACCGTGCACAGAAGGGAATAGCTCACATTTAAAAATCCAAATTTGGTCAAGTTTGATAGAGCAACGCGGGATTTGGCGCACAGTATATAAGAAGCTCACCAAGCAGGGAGCATTCAGTCAGAGCAAGGCTACTCAAGGACACACATGGACGTCAGAGTGACTCAGATCAATGGATAATACACACCAGGGGGCGCTGAACCCAATTTTTAAGGCAAGTTAGCCGACATTTAAAAACAATTTCACATTTAATTTAATTTTACATTATCAGTTTATTCTATTAATTTCTCCATTAAACCAAGTTGAGTTGGGGGATAGATGGCCTAATCCAATCATTGGCCCTAACCTTAAGGTCAGTGGACCCATGCCTAAACCTAATTTATAGGAAGGACAATTTTAGTTCTACAAAAAAACATCATTTTTTGCATTATGGATTATGTTAGCTTGTTATTTTAGTTTTTGATTTTGGTGTTGTACAACGCGACTCTGGGAAAACCTCATGGTACAACTTGCAGCAGATATGGCCCGTGCATTACCGAGCTCCACTAGGGAGTTGGGTCTAACTCATAAACCTACTCCGCCAGTGCCTATCTGGTGTTGGAAATGCCAGCGTTCATCATAAGACGCCTTGGAAGCCAGTTGGGGAAATACCGTAAGACGTGCCTATAATTTACCATGACAAGCAGTCATGAGGACATGTGCACTGATGCCTGAAGAAGGACTAGTTGATCCGAAACGTCGCGACCGTGCACAGAAGGGAATAGCTCACATTTAAAAATCCAAATTTGGTCAAGTTTGATAGAGCAACGCGGGATTTGGCGCACAGTATATAAGAAGCTCACCAAGCAGGGAGCATTCAGTCAGAGCAAGGCTACTCAAGGACACACATGGACGTCAGAGTGACTCAGATCAATGGATAATACACACCAGGGGGCGCTGAACCCAATTTTTAAGGCAAGTTAGCCGACATTTAAAAACAATTTCACATTTAATTTAATTTTACATTATCAGTTTATTCTATTAATTTCTCCATTAAACCAAGTTGAGTTGGGGGATAGATGGCCTAATCCAATCATTGGCCCTAACCTTAAGGTCAGTGGACCCATGCCTAAACCTAATTTATAGGAAGGACAATTTTAGTTCTACAAAAAAACATCATTTTTTGCATTATGGATTATGTTAGCTTGTTATTTTAGTTTTTGATTTTGGTGTTGTACAACGCGACTCTGGGAAAACCTCATGGTACAACTTGCAGCAGATATGGCCCGTGCATTACCGAGCTCCACTAGGGAGTTGGGTCTAACTCATAAACCTACTCCGCCAGTGCCTATCTGGTGTTGGAAATGCCAGCGTTCATCATAAGACGCCTTGGAAGCCAGTTGGGGAAATACCGTAAGACGTGCCTATAATTTACCATGACAAGCAGTCATGAGGACATGTGCACTGATGCCTGAAGAAGGACTAGTTGATCCGAAACGTCGCGACCGTGCACAGAAGGGAATAGCTCACATTTAAAAATCCAAATTTGGTCAAGTTTGATAGAGCAACGCGGGATTTGGCGCACAGTATATAAGAAGCTCACCAAGCAGGGAGCATTCAGTCAGAGCAAGGCTACTCAAGGACACACATGGACGTCAGAGTGACTCAGATCAATGGATAATACACACCAGGGGGCGCTGAACCCAATTTTTAAGGCAAGTTAGCCGACATTTAAAAACAATTTCACATTTAATTTAATTTTACATTATCAGTTTATTCTATTAATTTCTCCATTAAACCAAGTTGAGTTGGGGGATAGATGGCCTAATCCAATCATTGGCCCTAACCTTAAGGTCAGTGGACCCATGCCTAAACCTAATTTATAGGAAGGACAATTTTAGTTCTACAAAAAAACATCATTTTTTGCATTATGGATTATGTTAGCTTGTTATTTTAGTTTTTGATTTTGGTGTTGTACAACGCGACTCTGGGAAAACCTCATGGTACAACTTGCAGCAGATATGGCCCGTGCATTACCGAGCTCCACTAGGGAGTTGGGTCTAACTCATAAACCTACTCCGCCAGTGCCTATCTGGTGTTGGAAATGCCAGCGTTCATCATAAGACGCCTTGGAAGCCAGTTGGGGAAATACCGTAAGACGTGCCTATAATTTACCATGACAAGCAGTCATGAGGACATGTGCACTGATGCCTGAAGAAGGACTAGTTGATCCGAAACGTCGCGACCGTGCACAGAAGGGAATAGCTCACATTTAAAAATCCAAATTTGGTCAAGTTTGATAGAGCAACGCGGGATTTGGCGCACAGTATATAAGAAGCTCACCAAGCAGGGAGCATTCAGTCAGAGCAAGGCTACTCAAGGACACACATGGACGTCAGAGTGACTCAGATCAATGGATAATACACACCAGGGGGCGCTGAACCCAATTTTTAAGGCAAGTTAGCCGACATTTAAAAACAATTTCACATTTAATTTAATTTTACATTATCAGTTTATTCTATTAATTTCTCCATTAAACCAAGTTGAGTTGGGGGATAGATGGCCTAATCCAATCATTGGCCCTAACCTTAAGGTCAGTGGACCCATGCCTAAACCTAATTTATAGGAAGGACAATTTTAGTTCTACAAAAAAACATCATTTTTTGCATTATGGATTATGTTAGCTTGTTATTTTAGTTTTTGATTTTGGTGTTGTACAACGCGACTCTGGGAAAACCTCATGGTACAACTTGCAGCAGATATGGCCCGTGCATTACCGAGCTCCACTAGGGAGTTGGGTCTAACTCATAAACCTACTCCGCCAGTGCCTATCTGGTGTTGGAAATGCCAGCGTTCATCATAAGACGCCTTGGAAGCCAGTTGGGGAAATACCGTAAGACGTGCCTATAATTTACCATGACAAGCAGTCATGAGGACATGTGCACTGATGCCTGAAGAAGGACTAGTTGATCCGAAACGTCGCGACCGTGCACAGAAGGGAATAGCTCACATTTAAAAATCCAAATTTGGTCAAGTTTGATAGAGCAACGCGGGATTTGGCGCACAGTATATAAGAAGCTCACCAAGCAGGGAGCATTCAGTCAGAGCAAGGCTACTCAAGGACACACATGGACGTCAGAGTGACTCAGATCAATGGATAATACACACCAGGGGGCGCTGAACCCAATTTTTAAGGCAAGTTAGCCGACATTTAAAAACAATTTCACATTTAATTTAATTTTACATTATCAGTTTATTCTATTAATTTCTCCATTAAACCAAGTTGAGTTGGGGGATAGATGGCCTAATCCAATCATTGGCCCTAACCTTAAGGTCAGTGGACCCATGCCTAAACCTAATTTATAGGAAGGACAATTTTAGTTCTACAAAAAAACATCATTTTTTGCATTATGGATTATGTTAGCTTGTTATTTTAGTTTTTGATTTTGGTGTTGTACAACGCGACTCTGGGAAAACCTCATGGTACAACTTGCAGCAGATATGGCCCGTGCATTACCGAGCTCCACTAGGGAGTTGGGTCTAACTCATAAACCTACTCCGCCAGTGCCTATCTGGTGTTGGAAATGCCAGCGTTCATCATAAGACGCCTTGGAAGCCAGTTGGGGAAATACCGTAAGACGTGCCTATAATTTACCATGACAAGCAGTCATGAGGACATGTGCACTGATGCCTGAAGAAGGACTAGTTGATCCGAAACGTCGCGACCGTGCACAGAAGGGAATAGCTCACATTTAAAAATCCAAATTTGGTCAAGTTTGATAGAGCAACGCGGGATTTGGCGCACAGTATATAAGAAGCTCACCAAGCAGGGAGCATTCAGTCAGAGCAAGGCTACTCAAGGACACACATGGACGTCAGAGTGACTCAGATCAATGGATAATACACACCAGGGGGCGCTGAACCCAATTTTTAAGGCAAGTTAGCCGACATTTAAAAACAATTTCACATTTAATTTAATTTTACATTATCAGTTTATTCTATTAATTTCTCCATTAAACCAAGTTGAGTTGGGGGATAGATGGCCTAATCCAATCATTGGCCCTAACCTTAAGGTCAGTGGACCCATGCCTAAACCTAATTTATAGGAAGGACAATTTTAGTTCTACAAAAAAACATCATTTTTTGCATTATGGATTATGTTAGCTTGTTATTTTAGTTTTTGATTTTGGTGTTGTACAACGCGACTCTGGGAAAACCTCATGGTACAACTTGCAGCAGATATGGCCCGTGCATTACCGAGCTCCACTAGGGAGTTGGGTCTAACTCATAAACCTACTCCGCCAGTGCCTATCTGGTGTTGGAAATGCCAGCGTTCATCATAAGACGCCTTGGAAGCCAGTTGGGGAAATACCGTAAGACGTGCCTATAATTTACCATGACAAGCAGTCATGAGGACATGTGCACTGATGCCTGAAGAAGGACTAGTTGATCCGAAACGTCGCGACCGTGCACAGAAGGGAATAGCTCACATTTAAAAATCCAAATTTGGTCAAGTTTGATAGAGCAACGCGGGATTTGGCGCACAGTATATAAGAAGCTCACCAAGCAGGGAGCATTCAGTCAGAGCAAGGCTACTCAAGGACACACATGGACGTCAGAGTGACTCAGATCAATGGATAATACACACCAGGGGGCGCTGAACCCAATTTTTAAGGCAAGTTAGCCGACATTTAAAAACAATTTCACATTTAATTTAATTTTACATTATCAGTTTATTCTATTAATTTCTCCATTAAACCAAGTTGAGTTGGGGGATAGATGGCCTAATCCAATCATTGGCCCTAACCTTAAGGTCAGTGGACCCATGCCTAAACCTAATTTATAGGAAGGACAATTTTAGTTCTACAAAAAAACATCATTTTTTGCATTATGGATTATGTTAGCTTGTTATTTTAGTTTTTGATTTTGGTGTTGTACAACGCGACTCTGGGAAAACCTCATGGTACAACTTGCAGCAGATATGGCCCGTGCATTACCGAGCTCCACTAGGGAGTTGGGTCTAACTCATAAACCTACTCCGCCAGTGCCTATCTGGTGTTGGAAATGCCAGCGTTCATCATAAGACGCCTTGGAAGCCAGTTGGGGAAATACCGTAAGACGTGCCTATAATTTACCATGACAAGCAGTCATGAGGACATGTGCACTGATGCCTGAAGAAGGACTAGTTGATCCGAAACGTCGCGACCGTGCACAGAAGGGAATAGCTCACATTTAAAAATCCAAATTTGGTCAAGTTTGATAGAGCAACGCGGGATTTGGCGCACAGTATATAAGAAGCTCACCAAGCAGGGAGCATTCAGTCAGAGCAAGGCTACTCAAGGACACACATGGACGTCAGAGTGACTCAGATCAATGGATAATACACACCAGGGGGCGCTGAACCCAATTTTTAAGGCAAGTTAGCCGACATTTAAAAACAATTTCACATTTAATTTAATTTTACATTATCAGTTTATTCTATTAATTTCTCCATTAAACCAAGTTGAGTTGGGGGATAGATGGCCTAATCCAATCATTGGCCCTAACCTTAAGGTCAGTGGACCCATGCCTAAACCTAATTTATAGGAAGGACAATTTTAGTTCTACAAAAAAACATCATTTTTTGCATTATGGATTATGTTAGCTTGTTATTTTAGTTTTTGATTTTGGTGTTGTACAACGCGACTCTGGGAAAACCTCATGGTACAACTTGCAGCAGATATGGCCCGTGCATTACCGAGCTCCACTAGGGAGTTGGGTCTAACTCATAAACCTACTCCGCCAGTGCCTATCTGGTGTTGGAAATGCCAGCGTTCATCATAAGACGCCTTGGAAGCCAGTTGGGGAAATACCGTAAGACGTGCCTATAATTTACCATGACAAGCAGTCATGAGGACATGTGCACTGATGCCTGAAGAAGGACTAGTTGATCCGAAACGTCGCGACCGTGCACAGAAGGGAATAGCTCACATTTAAAAATCCAAATTTGGTCAAGTTTGATAGAGCAACGCGGGATTTGGCGCACAGTATATAAGAAGCTCACCAAGCAGGGAGCATTCAGTCAGAGCAAGGCTACTCAAGGACACACATGGACGTCAGAGTGACTCAGATCAATGGATAATACACACCAGGGGGCGCTGAACCCAATTTTTAAGGCAAGTTAGCCGACATTTAAAAACAATTTCACATTTAATTTAATTTTACATTATCAGTTTATTCTATTAATTTCTCCATTAAACCAAGTTGAGTTGGGGGATAGATGGCCTAATCCAATCATTGGCCCTAACCTTAAGGTCAGTGGACCCATGCCTAAACCTAATTTATAGGAAGGACAATTTTAGTTCTACAAAAAAACATCATTTTTTGCATTATGGATTATGTTAGCTTGTTATTTTAGTTTTTGATTTTGGTGTTGTACAACGCGACTCTGGGAAAACCTCATGGTACAACTTGCAGCAGATATGGCCCGTGCATTACCGAGCTCCACTAGGGAGTTGGGTCTAACTCATAAACCTACTCCGCCAGTGCCTATCTGGTGTTGGAAATGCCAGCGTTCATCATAAGACGCCTTGGAAGCCAGTTGGGGAAATACCGTAAGACGTGCCTATAATTTACCATGACAAGCAGTCATGAGGACATGTGCACTGATGCCTGAAGAAGGACTAGTTGATCCGAAACGTCGCGACCGTGCACAGAAGGGAATAGCTCACATTTAAAAATCCAAATTTGGTCAAGTTTGATAGAGCAACGCGGGATTTGGCGCACAGTATATAAGAAGCTCACCAAGCAGGGAGCATTCAGTCAGAGCAAGGCTACTCAAGGACACACATGGACGTCAGAGTGACTCAGATCAATGGATAATACACACCAGGGGGCGCTGAACCCAATTTTTAAGGCAAGTTAGCCGACATTTAAAAACAATTTCACATTTAATTTAATTTTACATTATCAGTTTATTCTATTAATTTCTCCATTAAACCAAGTTGAGTTGGGGGATAGATGGCCTAATCCAATCATTGGCCCTAACCTTAAGGTCAGTGGACCCATGCCTAAACCTAATTTATAGGAAGGACAATTTTAGTTCTACAAAAAAACATCATTTTTTGCATTATGGATTATGTTAGCTTGTTATTTTAGTTTTTGATTTTGGTGTTGTACAACGCGACTCTGGGAAAACCTCATGGTACAACTTGCAGCAGATATGGCCCGTGCATTACCGAGCTCCACTAGGGAGTTGGGTCTAACTCATAAACCTACTCCGCCAGTGCCTATCTGGTGTTGGAAATGCCAGCGTTCATCATAAGACGCCTTGGAAGCCAGTTGGGGAAATACCGTAAGACGTGCCTATAATTTACCATGACAAGCAGTCATGAGGACATGTGCACTGATGCCTGAAGAAGGACTAGTTGATCCGAAACGTCGCGACCGTGCACAGAAGGGAATAGCTCACATTTAAAAATCCAAATTTGGTCAAGTTTGATAGAGCAACGCGGGATTTGGCGCACAGTATATAAGAAGCTCACCAAGCAGGGAGCATTCAGTCAGAGCAAGGCTACTCAAGGACACACATGGACGTCAGAGTGACTCAGATCAATGGATAATACACACCAGGGGGCGCTGAACCCAATTTTTAAGGCAAGTTAGCCGACATTTAAAAACAATTTCACATTTAATTTAATTTTACATTATCAGTTTATTCTATTAATTTCTCCATTAAACCAAGTTGAGTTGGGGGATAGATGGCCTAATCCAATCATTGGCCCTAACCTTAAGGTCAGTGGACCCATGCCTAAACCTAATTTATAGGAAGGACAATTTTAGTTCTACAAAAAAACATCATTTTTTGCATTATGGATTATGTTAGCTTGTTATTTTAGTTTTTGATTTTGGTGTTGTACAACGCGACTCTGGGAAAACCTCATGGTACAACTTGCAGCAGATATGGCCCGTGCATTACCGAGCTCCACTAGGGAGTTGGGTCTAACTCATAAACCTACTCCGCCAGTGCCTATCTGGTGTTGGAAATGCCAGCGTTCATCATAAGACGCCTTGGAAGCCAGTTGGGGAAATACCGTAAGACGTGCCTATAATTTACCATGACAAGCAGTCATGAGGACATGTGCACTGATGCCTGAAGAAGGACTAGTTGATCCGAAACGTCGCGACCGTGCACAGAAGGGAATAGCTCACATTTAAAAATCCAAATTTGGTCAAGTTTGATAGAGCAACGCGGGATTTGGCGCACAGTATATAAGAAGCTCACCAAGCAGGGAGCATTCAGTCAGAGCAAGGCTACTCAAGGACACACATGGACGTCAGAGTGACTCAGATCAATGGATAATACACACCAGGGGGCGCTGAACCCAATTTTTAAGGCAAGTTAGCCGACATTTAAAAACAATTTCACATTTAATTTAATTTTACATTATCAGTTTATTCTATTAATTTCTCCATTAAACCAAGTTGAGTTGGGGGATAGATGGCCTAATCCAATCATTGGCCCTAACCTTAAGGTCAGTGGACCCATGCCTAAACCTAATTTATAGGAAGGACAATTTTAGTTCTACAAAAAAACATCATTTTTTGCATTATGGATTATGTTAGCTTGTTATTTTAGTTTTTGATTTTGGTGTTGTACAACGCGACTCTGGGAAAACCTCATGGTACAACTTGCAGCAGATATGGCCCGTGCATTACCGAGCTCCACTAGGGAGTTGGGTCTAACTCATAAACCTACTCCGCCAGTGCCTATCTGGTGTTGGAAATGCCAGCGTTCATCATAAGACGCCTTGGAAGCCAGTTGGGGAAATACCGTAAGACGTGCCTATAATTTACCATGACAAGCAGTCATGAGGACATGTGCACTGATGCCTGAAGAAGGACTAGTTGATCCGAAACGTCGCGACCGTGCACAGAAGGGAATAGCTCACATTTAAAAATCCAAATTTGGTCAAGTTTGATAGAGCAACGCGGGATTTGGCGCACAGTATATAAGAAGCTCACCAAGCAGGGAGCATTCAGTCAGAGCAAGGCTACTCAAGGACACACATGGACGTCAGAGTGACTCAGATCAATGGATAATACACACCAGGGGGCGCTGAACCCAATTTTTAAGGCAAGTTAGCCGACATTTAAAAACAATTTCACATTTAATTTAATTTTACATTATCAGTTTATTCTATTAATTTCTCCATTAAACCAAGTTGAGTTGGGGGATAGATGGCCTAATCCAATCATTGGCCCTAACCTTAAGGTCAGTGGACCCATGCCTAAACCTAATTTATAGGAAGGACAATTTTAGTTCTACAAAAAAACATCATTTTTTGCATTATGGATTATGTTAGCTTGTTATTTTAGTTTTTGATTTTGGTGTTGTACAACGCGACTCTGGGAAAACCTCATGGTACAACTTGCAGCAGATATGGCCCGTGCATTACCGAGCTCCACTAGGGAGTTGGGTCTAACTCATAAACCTACTCCGCCAGTGCCTATCTGGTGTTGGAAATGCCAGCGTTCATCATAAGACGCCTTGGAAGCCAGTTGGGGAAATACCGTAAGACGTGCCTATAATTTACCATGACAAGCAGTCATGAGGACATGTGCACTGATGCCTGAAGAAGGACTAGTTGATCCGAAACGTCGCGACCGTGCACAGAAGGGAATAGCTCACATTTAAAAATCCAAATTTGGTCAAGTTTGATAGAGCAACGCGGGATTTGGCGCACAGTATATAAGAAGCTCACCAAGCAGGGAGCATTCAGTCAGAGCAAGGCTACTCAAGGACACACATGGACGTCAGAGTGACTCAGATCAATGGATAATACACACCAGGGGGCGCTGAACCCAATTTTTAAGGCAAGTTAGCCGACATTTAAAAACAATTTCACATTTAATTTAATTTTACATTATCAGTTTATTCTATTAATTTCTCCATTAAACCAAGTTGAGTTGGGGGATAGATGGCCTAATCCAATCATTGGCCCTAACCTTAAGGTCAGTGGACCCATGCCTAAACCTAATTTATAGGAAGGACAATTTTAGTTCTACAAAAAAACATCATTTTTTGCATTATGGATTATGTTAGCTTGTTATTTTAGTTTTTGATTTTGGTGTTGTACAACGCGACTCTGGGAAAACCTCATGGTACAACTTGCAGCAGATATGGCCCGTGCATTACCGAGCTCCACTAGGGAGTTGGGTCTAACTCATAAACCTACTCCGCCAGTGCCTATCTGGTGTTGGAAATGCCAGCGTTCATCATAAGACGCCTTGGAAGCCAGTTGGGGAAATACCGTAAGACGTGCCTATAATTTACCATGACAAGCAGTCATGAGGACATGTGCACTGATGCCTGAAGAAGGACTAGTTGATCCGAAACGTCGCGACCGTGCACAGAAGGGAATAGCTCACATTTAAAAATCCAAATTTGGTCAAGTTTGATAGAGCAACGCGGGATTTGGCGCACAGTATATAAGAAGCTCACCAAGCAGGGAGCATTCAGTCAGAGCAAGGCTACTCAAGGACACACATGGACGTCAGAGTGACTCAGATCAATGGATAATACACACCAGGGGGCGCTGAACCCAATTTTTAAGGCAAGTTAGCCGACATTTAAAAACAATTTCACATTTAATTTAATTTTACATTATCAGTTTATTCTATTAATTTCTCCATTAAACCAAGTTGAGTTGGGGGATAGATGGCCTAATCCAATCATTGGCCCTAACCTTAAGGTCAGTGGACCCATGCCTAAACCTAATTTATAGGAAGGACAATTTTAGTTCTACAAAAAAACATCATTTTTTGCATTATGGATTATGTTAGCTTGTTATTTTAGTTTTTGATTTTGGTGTTGTACAACGCGACTCTGGGAAAACCTCATGGTACAACTTGCAGCAGATATGGCCCGTGCATTACCGAGCTCCACTAGGGAGTTGGGTCTAACTCATAAACCTACTCCGCCAGTGCCTATCTGGTGTTGGAAATGCCAGCGTTCATCATAAGACGCCTTGGAAGCCAGTTGGGGAAATACCGTAAGACGTGCCTATAATTTACCATGACAAGCAGTCATGAGGACATGTGCACTGATGCCTGAAGAAGGACTAGTTGATCCGAAACGTCGCGACCGTGCACAGAAGGGAATAGCTCACATTTAAAAATCCAAATTTGGTCAAGTTTGATAGAGCAACGCGGGATTTGGCGCACAGTATATAAGAAGCTCACCAAGCAGGGAGCATTCAGTCAGAGCAAGGCTACTCAAGGACACACATGGACGTCAGAGTGACTCAGATCAATGGATAATACACACCAGGGGGCGCTGAACCCAATTTTTAAGGCAAGTTAGCCGACATTTAAAAACAATTTCACATTTAATTTAATTTTACATTATCAGTTTATTCTATTAATTTCTCCATTAAACCAAGTTGAGTTGGGGGATAGATGGCCTAATCCAATCATTGGCCCTAACCTTAAGGTCAGTGGACCCATGCCTAAACCTAATTTATAGGAAGGACAATTTTAGTTCTACAAAAAAACATCATTTTTTGCATTATGGATTATGTTAGCTTGTTATTTTAGTTTTTGATTTTGGTGTTGTACAACGCGACTCTGGGAAAACCTCATGGTACAACTTGCAGCAGATATGGCCCGTGCATTACCGAGCTCCACTAGGGAGTTGGGTCTAACTCATAAACCTACTCCGCCAGTGCCTATCTGGTGTTGGAAATGCCAGCGTTCATCATAAGACGCCTTGGAAGCCAGTTGGGGAAATACCGTAAGACGTGCCTATAATTTACCATGACAAGCAGTCATGAGGACATGTGCACTGATGCCTGAAGAAGGACTAGTTGATCCGAAACGTCGCGACCGTGCACAGAAGGGAATAGCTCACATTTAAAAATCCAAATTTGGTCAAGTTTGATAGAGCAACGCGGGATTTGGCGCACAGTATATAAGAAGCTCACCAAGCAGGGAGCATTCAGTCAGAGCAAGGCTACTCAAGGACACACATGGACGTCAGAGTGACTCAGATCAATGGATAATACACACCAGGGGGCGCTGAACCCAATTTTTAAGGCAAGTTAGCCGACATTTAAAAACAATTTCACATTTAATTTAATTTTACATTATCAGTTTATTCTATTAATTTCTCCATTAAACCAAGTTGAGTTGGGGGATAGATGGCCTAATCCAATCATTGGCCCTAACCTTAAGGTCAGTGGACCCATGCCTAAACCTAATTTATAGGAAGGACAATTTTAGTTCTACAAAAAAACATCATTTTTTGCATTATGGATTATGTTAGCTTGTTATTTTAGTTTTTGATTTTGGTGTTGTACAACGCGACTCTGGGAAAACCTCATGGTACAACTTGCAGCAGATATGGCCCGTGCATTACCGAGCTCCACTAGGGAGTTGGGTCTAACTCATAAACCTACTCCGCCAGTGCCTATCTGGTGTTGGAAATGCCAGCGTTCATCATAAGACGCCTTGGAAGCCAGTTGGGGAAATACCGTAAGACGTGCCTATAATTTACCATGACAAGCAGTCATGAGGACATGTGCACTGATGCCTGAAGAAGGACTAGTTGATCCGAAACGTCGCGACCGTGCACAGAAGGGAATAGCTCACATTTAAAAATCCAAATTTGGTCAAGTTTGATAGAGCAACGCGGGATTTGGCGCACAGTATATAAGAAGCTCACCAAGCAGGGAGCATTCAGTCAGAGCAAGGCTACTCAAGGACACACATGGACGTCAGAGTGACTCAGATCAATGGATAATACACACCAGGGGGCGCTGAACCCAATTTTTAAGGCAAGTTAGCCGACATTTAAAAACAATTTCACATTTAATTTAATTTTACATTATCAGTTTATTCTATTAATTTCTCCATTAAACCAAGTTGAGTTGGGGGATAGATGGCCTAATCCAATCATTGGCCCTAACCTTAAGGTCAGTGGACCCATGCCTAAACCTAATTTATAGGAAGGACAATTTTAGTTCTACAAAAAAACATCATTTTTTGCATATTTTCTGATTTTCAAACTAATTGGAGTCTAGCTCAGTTAGTGATGAGTAACTCAGGTATGGCCAGTGCATAAGTCAAACCCTTAACCCCTAAACCCTAGGGGAACTCCCCCTAGTGGATGGGGTTAGGAAACGTTGCCACATATGCAAATGAGAGTCTTGGCTTTCCAGAGTCATCTGCACTTTCTTCTCTATACCTACAGCCGCCATGGCCCCGGCAGCCCTGTAACCCAAACCCTGAGGAGCTCCCCCTAGTGGACCCCATTGGTAAGTGCTTGTCACATCTTGTTACTGAGTTCTGGCCATGCCTGCATTTACATTACACATCATTTGAACAAATCTGGTCGACTCATATCGCCCTAATTCATGACTTGAAAATGACTTTCAATAGAATTCATTTCTCCATTATACCCAGTTGAGCTGTTGACTAGAGGGCCATATACAACCATCGGGCCTGACCTTAAGGTCAGTGGACCCATGCCTGAACCTAAGTTATAGGAAGGACCATTTCAGTTCTACAGAAAAATATCATTTTTTGCATTTGGGATTATGTTAGTTTGTTATCGTGCCTTTTTTGGAATGACAATTTCAGTTTTACATTATATCAGTTTTGCATTTAGAATGACGTTGCTTTCTTATTTTCTGATTTTCAAACTAATTGGAGTCTAGCTCAGTTAGTGATGAGTAACTCAGGTATGGCCAGTGCATAAGTCAAACCCTTAACCCCTAAACCCTAGGGGAACTCCCCCTAGTGGATGGGGTTAGGAAACGTTGCCACATATGCAAATGAGAGTCTTGGCTTTCCAGAGTCATCTGCACTTTCTTCTCTATACCTACAGCCGCCATGGCCCCGGCAGCCCTGTAACCCAAACCCTGAGGAGCTCCCCCTAGTGGACCCCATTGGTAAGTGCTTGTCACATCTTGTTACTGAGTTCTGGCCATGCCTGCATTTACATTACACATCATTTGAACAAATCTGGTCGACTCATATCGCCCTAATTCATGACTTGAAAATGACTTTCAATAGAATTCATTTCTCCATTATACCCAGTTGAGCTGTTGACTAGAGGGCCATATACAACCATCGGGCCTGACCTTAAGGTCAGTGGACCCATGCCTGAACCTAAGTTATAGGAAGGACCATTTCAGTTCTACAGAAAAATATCATTTTTTGCATTTGGGATTATGTTAGTTTGTTATCGTGCCTTTTTTGGAATGACAATTTCAGTTTTACATTATATCAGTTTTGCATTTAGAATGACGTTGCTTTCTTATTTTCTGATTTTCAAACTAATTGGAGTCTAGCTCAGTTAGTGATGAGTAACTCAGGTATGGCCAGTGCATAAGTCAAACCCTTAACCCCTAAACCCTAGGGGAACTCCCCCTAGTGGATGGGGTTAGGAAACGTTGCCACATATGCAAATGAGAGTCTTGGCTTTCCAGAGTCATCTGCACTTTCTTCTCTATACCTACAGCCGCCATGGCCCCGGCAGCCCTGTAACCCAAACCCTGAGGAGCTCCCCCTAGTGGACCCCATTGGTAAGTGCTTGTCACATCTTGTTACTGAGTTCTGGCCATGCCTGCATTTACATTACACATCATTTGAACAAATCTGGTCGACTCATATCGCCCTAATTCATGACTTGAAAATGACTTTCAATAGAATTCATTTCTCCATTATACCCAGTTGAGCTGTTGACTAGAGGGCCATATACAACCATCGGGCCTGACCTTAAGGTCAGTGGACCCATGCCTGAACCTAAGTTATAGGAAGGACCATTTCAGTTCTACAGAAAAATATCATTTTTTGCATTTGGGATTATGTTAGTTTGTTATCGTGCCTTTTTTGGAATGACAATTTCAGTTTTACATTATATCAGTTTTGCATTTAGAATGACGTTGCTTTCTTATTTTCTGATTTTCAAACTAATTGGAGTCTAGCTCAGTTAGTGATGAGTAACTCAGGTATGGCCAGTGCATAAGTCAAACCCTTAACCCCTAAACCCTAGGGGAACTCCCCCTAGTGGATGGGGTTAGGAAACGTTGCCACATATGCAAATGAGAGTCTTGGCTTTCCAGAGTCATCTGCACTTTCTTCTCTATACCTACAGCCGCCATGGCCCCGGCAGCCCTGTAACCCAAACCCTGAGGAGCTCCCCCTAGTGGACCCCATTGGTAAGTGCTTGTCACATCTTGTTACTGAGTTCTGGCCATGCCTGCATTTACATTACACATCATTTGAACAAATCTGGTCGACTCATATCGCCCTAATTCATGACTTGAAAATGACTTTCAATAGAATTCATTTCTCCATTATACCCAGTTGAGCTGTTGACTAGAGGGCCATATACAACCATCGGGCCTGACCTTAAGGTCAGTGGACCCATGCCTGAACCTAAGTTATAGGAAGGACCATTTCAGTTCTACAGAAAAATATCATTTTTTGCATTTGGGATTATGTTAGTTTGTTATCGTGCCTTTTTTGGAATGACAATTTCAGTTTTACATTATATCAGTTTTGCATTTAGAATGACGTTGCTTTCTTATTTTCTGATTTTCAAACTAATTGGAGTCTAGCTCAGTTAGTGATGAGTAACTCAGGTATGGCCAGTGCATAAGTCAAACCCTTAACCCCTAAACCCTAGGGGAACTCCCCCTAGTGGATGGGGTTAGGAAACGTTGCCACATATGCAAATGAGAGTCTTGGCTTTCCAGAGTCATCTGCACTTTCTTCTCTATACCTACAGCCGCCATGGCCCCGGCAGCCCTGTAACCCAAACCCTGAGGAGCTCCCCCTAGTGGACCCCATTGGTAAGTGCTTGTCACATCTTGTTACTGAGTTCTGGCCATGCCTGCATTTACATTACACATCATTTGAACAAATCTGGTCGACTCATATCGCCCTAATTCATGACTTGAAAATGACTTTCAATAGAATTCATTTCTCCATTATACCCAGTTGAGCTGTTGACTAGAGGGCCATATACAACCATCGGGCCTGACCTTAAGGTCAGTGGACCCATGCCTGAACCTAAGTTATAGGAAGGACCATTTCAGTTCTACAGAAAAATATCATTTTTTGCATTTGGGATTATGTTAGTTTGTTATCGTGCCTTTTTTGGAATGACAATTTCAGTTTTACATTATATCAGTTTTGCATTTAGAATGACGTTGCTTTCTTATTTTCTGATTTTCAAACTAATTGGAGTCTAGCTCAGTTAGTGATGAGTAACTCAGGTATGGCCAGTGCATAAGTCAAACCCTTAACCCCTAAACCCTAGGGGAACTCCCCCTAGTGGATGGGGTTAGGAAACGTTGCCACATATGCAAATGAGAGTCTTGGCTTTCCAGAGTCATCTGCACTTTCTTCTCTATACCTACAGCCGCCATGGCCCCGGCAGCCCTGTAACCCAAACCCTGAGGAGCTCCCCCTAGTGGACCCCATTGGTAAGTGCTTGTCACATCTTGTTGCTGAGTTCTGGCCATGCCTGCATTTACATTACACATCATTTGAACAAATCTGGTCGACTCATATCGCCCTAATTCATGACTTGAAAATGACTTTCAATAGAATTCATTTCTCCATTATACCCAGTTGAGCTGTTGACTAGAGGGCCATATACAACCATCGGGCCTGACCTTAAGGTCAGTGGACCCATGCCTGAACCTAAGTTATAGGAAGGACCATTTCAGTTCTACAGAAAAATATCATTTTTTGCATTTGGGATTATGTTAGTTTGTTATCGTGCCTTTTTTGGAATGACAATTTCAGTTTTACATTATATCAGTTTTGCATTTAGAATGACGTTGCTTTCTTATTTTCTGATTTTCAAACTAATTGGAGTCTAGCTCAGTTAGTGATGAGTAACTCAGGTATGGCCAGTGCATAAGTCAAACCCTTAACCCCTAAACCCTAGGGGAACTCCCCCTAGTGGATGGGGTTAGGAAACGTTGCCACATATGCAAATGAGAGTCTTGGCTTTCCAGAGTCATCTGCACTTTCTTCTCTATACCTACAGCCGCCATGGCCCCGGCAGCCCTGTAACCCAAACCCTGAGGAGCTCCCCCTAGTGGACCCCATTGGTAAGTGCTTGTCACATCTTGTTACTGAGTTCTGGCCATGCCTGCATTTACATTACACATCATTTGAACAAATCTGGTCGACTCATATCGCCCTAATTCATGACTTGAAAATGACTTTCAATAGAATTCATTTCTCCATTATACCCAGTTGAGCTGTTGACTAGAGGGCCATATACAACCATCGGGCCTGACCTTAAGGTCAGTGGACCCATGCCTGAACCTAAGTTATAGGAAGGACCATTTCAGTTCTACAGAAAAATATCATTTTTTGCATTTGGGATTATGTTAGTTTGTTATCGTGCCTTTTTTGGAATGACAATTTCAGTTTTACATTATATCAGTTTTGCATTTAGAATGACGTTGCTTTCTTATTTTCTGATTTTCAAACTAATTGGAGTCTAGCTCAGTTAGTGATGAGTAACTCAGGTATGGCCAGTGCATAAGTCAAACCCTTAACCCCTAAACCCTAGGGGAACTCCCCCTAGTGGATGGGGTTAGGAAACGTTGCCACATATGCAAATGAGAGTCTTGGCTTTCCAGAGTCATCTGCACTTTCTTCTCTATACCTACAGCCGCCATGGCCCCGGCAGCCCTGTAACCCAAACCCTGAGGAGCTCCCCCTAGTGGACCCCATTGGTAAGTGCTTGTCACATCTTGTTACTGAGTTCTGGCCATGCCTGCATTTACATTACACATCATTTGAACAAATCTGGTCGACTCATATCGCCCTAATTCATGACTTGAAAATGACTTTCAATAGAATTCATTTCTCCATTATACCCAGTTGAGCTGTTGACTAGAGGGCCATATACAACCATCGGGCCTGACCTTAAGGTCAGTGGACCCATGCCTGAACCTAAGTTATAGGAAGGACCATTTCAGTTCTACAGAAAAATATCATTTTTTGCATTTGGGATTATGTTAGTTTGTTATCGTGCCTTTTTTGGAATGACAATTTCAGTTTTACATTATATCAGTTTTGCATTTAGAATGACGTTGCTTTCTTATTTTCTGATTTTCAAACTAATTGGAGTCTAGCTCAGTTAGTGATGAGTAACTCAGGTATGGCCAGTGCATAAGTCAAACCCTTAACCCCTAAACCCTAGGGGAACTCCCCCTAGTGGATGGGGTTAGGAAACGTTGCCACATATGCAAATGAGAGTCTTGGCTTTCCAGAGTCATCTGCACTTTCTTCTCTATACCTACAGCCGCCATGGCCCCGGCAGCCCTGTAACCCAAACCCTGAGGAGCTCCCCCTAGTGGACCCCATTGGTAAGTGCTTGTCACATCTTGTTACTGAGTTCTGGCCATGCCTGCATTTACATTACACATCATTTGAACAAATCTGGTCGACTCATATCGCCCTAATTCATGACTTGAAAATGACTTTCAATAGAATTCATTTCTCCATTATACCCAGTTGAGCTGTTGACTAGAGGGCCATATACAACCATCGGGCCTGACCTTAAGGTCAGTGGACCCATGCCTGAACCTAAGTTATAGGAAGGACCATTTCAGTTCTACAGAAAAATATCATTTTTTGCATTTGGGATTATGTTAGTTTGTTATCGTGCCTTTTTTGGAATGACAATTTCAGTTTTACATTATATCAGTTTTGCATTTAGAATGACGTTGCTTTCTTATTTTCTGATTTTCAAACTAATTGGAGTCTAGCTCAGTTAGTGATGAGTAACTCAGGTATGGCCAGTGCATAAGTCAAACCCTTAACCCCTAAACCCTAGGGGAACTCCCCCTAGTGGATGGGGTTAGGAAACGTTGCCACATATGCAAATGAGAGTCTTGGCTTTCCAGAGTCATCTGCACTTTCTTCTCTATACCTACAGCCGCCATGGCCCCGGCAGCCCTGTAACCCAAACCCTGAGGAGCTCCCCCTAGTGGACCCCATTGGTAAGTGCTTGTCACATCTTGTTACTGAGTTCTGGCCATGCCTGCATTTACATTACACATCATTTGAACAAATCTGGTCGACTCATATCGCCCTAATTCATGACTTGAAAATGACTTTCAATAGAATTCATTTCTCCATTATACCCAGTTGAGCTGTTGACTAGAGGGCCATATACAACCATCGGGCCTGACCTTAAGGTCAGTGGACCCATGCCTGAACCTAAGTTATAGGAAGGACCATTTCAGTTCTACAGAAAAATATCATTTTTTGCATTTGGGATTATGTTAGTTTGTTATCGTGCCTTTTTTGGAATGACAATTTCAGTTTTACATTATATCAGTTTTGCATTTAGAATGACGTTGCTTTCTTATTTTCTGATTTTCAAACTAATTGGAGTCTAGCTCAGTTAGTGATGAGTAACTCAGGTATGGCCAGTGCATAAGTCAAACCCTTAACCCCTAAACCCTAGGGGAACTCCCCCTAGTGGATGGGGTTAGGAAACGTTGCCACATATGCAAATGAGAGTCTTGGCTTTCCAGAGTCATCTGCACTTTCTTCTCTATACCTACAGCCGCCATGGCCCCGGCAGCCCTGTAACCCAAACCCTGAGGAGCTCCCCCTAGTGGACCCCATTGGTAAGTGCTTGTCACATCTTGTTACTGAGTTCTGGCCATGCCTGCATTTACATTACACATCATTTGAACAAATCTGGTCGACTCATATCGCCCTAATTCATGACTTGAAAATGACTTTCAATAGAATTCATTTCTCCATTATACCCAGTTGAGCTGTTGACTAGAGGGCCATATACAACCATCGGGCCTGACCTTAAGGTCAGTGGACCCATGCCTGAACCTAAGTTATAGGAAGGACCATTTCAGTTCTACAGAAAAATATCATTTTTTGCATTTGGGATTATGTTAGTTTGTTATCGTGCCTTTTTTGGAATGACAATTTCAGTTTTACATTATATCAGTTTTGCATTTAGAATGACGTTGCTTTCTTATTTTCTGATTTTCAAACTAATTGGAGTCTAGCTCAGTTAGTGATGAGTAACTCAGGTATGGCCAGTGCATAAGTCAAACCCTTAACCCCTAAACCCTAGGGGAACTCCCCCTAGTGGATGGGGTTAGGAAACGTTGCCACATATGCAAATGAGAGTCTTGGCTTTCCAGAGTCATCTGCACTTTCTTCTCTATACCTACAGCTCCCATGGCCCCGGCAGCCCTGTAACCCAAACCCTGAGGAGCTCCCCCTAGTGGACCCCATTGGTAAGTGCTTGTCACATCTTGTTACTGAGTTCTGGCCATGCCTGCATTTACATTACACATCATTTGAACAAATCTGGTCGACTCATATCGCCCTAATTCATGACTTGAAAATGACTTTCAATAGAATTCATTTCTCCATTATACCCAGTTGAGCTGTTGACTAGAGGGCCATATACAACCATCGGGCCTGACCTTAAGGTCAGTGGACCCATGCCTGAACCTAAGTTATAGGAAGGACCATTTCAGTTCTACAGAAAAATATCATTTTTTGCATTTGGGATTATGTTAGTTTGTTATCGTGCCTTTTTTGGAATGACAATTTCAGTTTTACATTATATCAGTTTTGCATTTAGAATGACGTTGCTTTCTTATTTTCTGATTTTCAAACTAATTGGAGTCTAGCTCAGTTAGTGATGAGTAACTCAGGTATGGCCAGTGCATAAGTCAAACCCTTAACCCCTAAACCCTAGGGGAACTCCCCCTAGTGGATGGGGTTAGGAAACGTTGCCACATATGCAAATGAGAGTCTTGGCTTTCCAGAGTCATCTGCACTTTCTTCTCTATACCTACAGCCGCCATGGCCCCGGCAGCCCTGTAACCCAAACCCTGAGGAGCTCCCCCTAGTGGACCCCATTGGTAAGTGCTTGTCACATCTTGTTACTGAGTTCTGGCCATGCCTGCATTTACATTACACATCATTTGAACAAATCTGGTCGACTCATATCGCCCTAATTCATGACTTGAAAATGACTTTCAATAGAATTCATTTCTCCATTATACCCAGTTGAGCTGTTGACTAGAGGGCCATATACAACCATCGGGCCTGACCTTAAGGTCAGTGGACCCATGCCTGAACCTAAGTTATAGGAAGGACCATTTCAGTTCTACAGAAAAATATCATTTTTTGCATTTGGGATTATGTTAGTTTGTTATCGTGCCTTTTTTGGAATGACAATTTCAGTTTTACATTATATCAGTTTTGCATTTAGAATGACGTTGCTTTCTTATTTTCTGATTTTCAAACTAATTGGAGTCTAGCTCAGTTAGTGATGAGTAACTCAGGTATGGCCAGTGCATAAGTCAAACCCTTAACCCCTAAACCCTAGGGGAACTCCCCCTAGTGGATGGGGTTAGGAAACGTTGCCACATATGCAAATGAGAGTCTTGGCTTTCCAGAGTCATCTGCACTTTCTTCTCTATACCTACAGCCGCCATGGCCCCGGCAGCCCTGTAACCCAAACCCTGAGGAGCTCCCCCTAGTGGACCCCATTGGTAAGTGCTTGTCACATCTTGTTACTGAGTTCTGGCCATGCCTGCATTTACATTACACATCATTTGAACAAATCTGGTCGACTCATATCGCCCTAATTCATGACTTGAAAATGACTTTCAATAGAATTCATTTCTCCATTATACCCAGTTGAGCTGTTGACTAGAGGGCCATATACAACCATCGGGCCTGACCTTAAGGTCAGTGGACCCATGCCTGAACCTAAGTTATAGGAAGGACCATTTCAGTTCTACAGAAAAATATCATTTTTTGCATTTGGGATTATGTTAGTTTGTTATCGTGCCTTTTTTGGAATGACAATTTCAGTTTTACATTATATCAGTTTTGCATTTAGAATGACGTTGCTTTCTTATTTTCTGATTTTCAAACTAATTGGAGTCTAGCTCAGTTAGTGATGAGTAACTCAGGTATGGCCAGTGCATAAGTCAAACCCTTAACCCCTAAACCCTAGGGGAACTCCCCCTAGTGGATGGGGTTAGGAAACGTTGCCACATATGCAAATGAGAGTCTTGGCTTTCCAGAGTCATCTGCACTTTCTTCTCTATACCTACAGCCGCCATGGCCCCGGCAGCCCTGTAACCCAAACCCTGAGGAGCTCCCCCTAGTGGACCCCATTGGTAAGTGCTTGTCACATCTTGTTACTGAGTTCTGGCCATGCCTGCATTTACATTACACATCATTTGAACAAATCTGGTCGACTCATATCGCCCTAATTCATGACTTGAAAATGACTTTCAATAGAATTCATTTCTCCATTATACCCAGTTGAGCTGTTGACTAGAGGGCCATATACAACCATCGGGCCTGACCTTAAGGTCAGTGGACCCATGCCTGAACCTAAGTTATAGGAAGGACCATTTCAGTTCTACAGAAAAATATCATTTTTTGCATTTGGGATTATGTTAGTTTGTTATCGTGCCTTTTTTGGAATGACAATTTCAGTTTTACATTATATCAGTTTTGCATTTAGAATGACGTTGCTTTCTTATTTTCTGATTTTCAAACTAATTGGAGTCTAGCTCAGTTAGTGATGAGTAACTCAGGTATGGCCAGTGCATAAGTCAAACCCTTAACCCCTAAACCCTAGGGGAACTCCCCCTAGTGGATGGGGTTAGGAAACGTTGCCACATATGCAAATGAGAGTCTTGGCTTTCCAGAGTCATCTGCACTTTCTTCTCTATACCTACAGCCGCCATGGCCCCGGCAGCCCTGTAACCCAAACCCTGAGGAGCTCCCCCTAGTGGACCCCATTGGTAAGTGCTTGTCACATCTTGTTACTGAGTTCTGGCCATGCCTGCATTTACATTACACATCATTTGAACAAATCTGGTCGACTCATATCGCCCTAATTCATGACTTGAAAATGACTTTCAATAGAATTCATTTCTCCATTATACCCAGTTGAGCTGTTGACTAGAGGGCCATATACAACCATCGGGCCTGACCTTAAGGTCAGTGGACCCATGCCTGAACCTAAGTTATAGGAAGGACCATTTCAGTTCTACAGAAAAATATCATTTTTTGCATTTGGGATTATGTTAGTTTGTTATCGTGCCTTTTTTGGAATGACAATTTCAGTTTTACATTATATCAGTTTTGCATTTAGAATGACGTTGCTTTCTTATTTTCTGATTTTCAAACTAATTGGAGTCTAGCTCAGTTAGTGATGAGTAACTCAGGTATGGCCAGTGCATAAGTCAAACCCTTAACCCCTAAACCCTAGGGGAACTCCCCCTAGTGGATGGGGTTAGGAAACGTTGCCACATATGCAAATGAGAGTCTTGGCTTTCCAGAGTCATCTGCACTTTCTTCTCTATACCTACAGCCGCCATGGCCCCGGCAGCCCTGTAACCCAAACCCTGAGGAGCTCCCCCTAGTGGACCCCATTGGTAAGTGCTTGTCACATCTTGTTACTGAGTTCTGGCCATGCCTGCATTTACATTACACATCATTTGAACAAATCTGGTCGACTCATATCGCCCTAATTCATGACTTGAAAATGACTTTCAATAGAATTCATTTCTCCATTATACCCAGTTGAGCTGTTGACTAGAGGGCCATATACAACCATCGGGCCTGACCTTAAGGTCAGTGGACCCATGCCTGAACCTAAGTTATAGGAAGGACCATTTCAGTTCTACAGAAAAATATCATTTTTTGCATTTGGGATTATGTTAGTTTGTTATCGTGCCTTTTTTGGAATGACAATTTCAGTTTTACATTATATCAGTTTTGCATTTAGAATGACGTTGCTTTCTTATTTTCTGATTTTCAAACTAATTGGAGTCTAGCTCAGTTAGTGATGAGTAACTCAGGTATGGCCAGTGCATAAGTCAAACCCTTAACCCCTAAACCCTAGGGGAACTCCCCCTAGTGGATGGGGTTAGGAAACGTTGCCACATATGCAAATGAGAGTCTTGGCTTTCCAGAGTCATCTGCACTTTCTTCTCTATACCTACAGCCGCCATGGCCCCGGCAGCCCTGTAACCCAAACCCTGAGGAGCTCCCCCTAGTGGACCCCATTGGTAAGTGCTTGTCACATCTTGTTACTGAGTTCTGGCCATGCCTGCATTTACATTACACATCATTTGAACAAATCTGGTCGACTCATATCGCCCTAATTCATGACTTGAAAATGACTTTCAATAGAATTCATTTCTCCATTATACCCAGTTGAGCTGTTGACTAGAGGGCCATATACAACCATCGGGCCTGACCTTAAGGTCAGTGGACCCATGCCTGAACCTAAGTTATAGGAAGGACCATTTCAGTTCTACAGAAAAATATCATTTTTTGCATTTGGGATTATGTTAGTTTGTTATCGTGCCTTTTTTGGAATGACAATTTCAGTTTTACATTATATCAGTTTTGCATTTAGAATGACGTTGCTTTCTTATTTTCTGATTTTCAAACTAATTGGAGTCTAGCTCAGTTAGTGATGAGTAACTCAGGTATGGCCAGTGCATAAGTCAAACCCTTAACCCCTAAACCCTAGGGGAACTCCCCCTAGTGGATGGGGTTAGGAAACGTTGCCACATATGCAAATGAGAGTCTTGGCTTTCCAGAGTCATCTGCACTTTCTTCTCTATACCTACAGCCGCCATGGCCCCGGCAGCCCTGTAACCCAAACCCTGAGGAGCTCCCCCTAGTGGACCCCATTGGTAAGTGCTTGTCACATCTTGTTACTGAGTTCTGGCCATGCCTGCATTTACATTACACATCATTTGAACAAATCTGGTCGACTCATATCGCCCTAATTCATGACTTGAAAATGACTTTCAATAGAATTCATTTCTCCATTATACCCAGTTGAGCTGTTGACTAGAGGGCCATATACAACCATCGGGCCTGACCTTAAGGTCAGTGGACCCATGCCTGAACCTAAGTTATAGGAAGGACCATTTCAGTTCTACAGAAAAATATCATTTTTTGCATTTGGGATTATGTTAGTTTGTTATCGTGCCTTTTTTGGAATGACAATTTCAGTTTTACATTATATCAGTTTTGCATTTAGAATGACGTTGCTTTCTTATTTTCTGATTTTCAAACTAATTGGAGTCTAGCTCAGTTAGTGATGAGTAACTCAGGTATGGCCAGTGCATAAGTCAAACCCTTAACCCCTAAACCCTAGGGGAACTCCCCCTAGTGGATGGGGTTAGGAAACGTTGCCACATATGCAAATGAGAGTCTTGGCTTTCCAGAGTCATCTGCACTTTCTTCTCTATACCTACAGCCGCCATGGCCCCGGCAGCCCTGTAACCCAAACCCTGAGGAGCTCCCCCTAGTGGACCCCATTGGTAAGTGCTTGTCACATCTTGTTACTGAGTTCTGGCCATGCCTGCATTTACATTACACATCATTTGAACAAATCTGGTCGACTCATATCGCCCTAATTCATGACTTGAAAATGACTTTCAATAGAATTCATTTCTCCATTATACCCAGTTGAGCTGTTGACTAGAGGGCCATATACAACCATCGGGCCTGACCTTAAGGTCAGTGGACCCATGCCTGAACCTAAGTTATAGGAAGGACCATTTCAGTTCTACAGAAAAATATCATTTTTTGCATTTGGGATTATGTTAGTTTGTTATCGTGCCTTTTTTGGAATGACAATTTCAGTTTTACATTATATCAGTTTTGCATTTAGAATGACGTTGCTTTCTTATTTTCTGATTTTCAAACTAATTGGAGTCTAGCTCAGTTAGTGATGAGTAACTCAGGTATGGCCAGTGCATAAGTCAAACCCTTAACCCCTAAACCCTAGGGGAACTCCCCCTAGTGGATGGGGTTAGGAAACGTTGCCACATATGCAAATGAGAGTCTTGGCTTTCCAGAGTCATCTGCACTTTCTTCTCTATACCTACAGCCGCCATGGCCCCGGCAGCCCTGTAACCCAAACCCTGAGGAGCTCCCCCTAGTGGACCCCATTGGTAAGTGCTTGTCACATCTTGTTACTGAGTTCTGGCCATGCCTGCATTTACATTACACATCATTTGAACAAATCTGGTCGACTCATATCGCCCTAATTCATGACTTGAAAATGACTTTCAATAGAATTCATTTCTCCATTATACCCAGTTGAGCTGTTGACTAGAGGGCCATATACAACCATCGGGCCTGACCTTAAGGTCAGTGGACCCATGCCTGAACCTAAGTTATAGGAAGGACCATTTCAGTTCTACAGAAAAATATCATTTTTTGCATTTGGGATTATGTTAGTTTGTTATCGTGCCTTTTTTGGAATGACAATTTCAGTTTTACATTATATCAGTTTTGCATTTAGAATGACGTTGCTTTCTTATTTTCTGATTTTCAAACTAATTGGAGTCTAGCTCAGTTAGTGATGAGTAACTCAGGTATGGCCAGTGCATAAGTCAAACCCTTAACCCCTAAACCCTAGGGGAACTCCCCCTAGTGGATGGGGTTAGGAAACGTTGCCACATATGCAAATGAGAGTCTTGGCTTTCCAGAGTCATCTGCACTTTCTTCTCTATACCTAACCCTAACCCTAACCCTAACCCTAACCCTAACCCTAACCCTAACCCTAACCCTAACCCTAACCCTCATTTCAACCACATCTGCTGTAATCCTAACCCAAGCTCTTACCCTAAACCTAATATTAGTGGCTTATGCCTGAACTTAAGCCTAGGACTCTATAGAAGCGCTCCTTCCGCAACTTAAATATACTTAATCTCGACCATTACTCTAACCATTGGGAGCTCATGCTTGAACTTGAGCTCCTTTAATACAGTTTTTCTTCACTTTCTCCTCCCCCCTTCCCCTCCCCCATGCCTCCTCTTTGGTGGTGTGGGTGAGAGGGGAAGGGGTTGAGCTCATGCCTGGACAGGTAGGGGAGTAGCTCGACCCCGGACAAGGGTTCTACTCCTATGCTCTTCCGCTTCCTCTCCCATTCCCCCCTTTTTTTCTTTATTTCCCCTCTCCTTCCCCATACCTCTTCTTTGGATGTATGTCGTTGGTTGGTTTGGTGGAGCATGCGGCAGGTGGGGGGAGTGGCTCGACCCCGGACAAGGGTTCTACTCCTTTGCTCTTCCTCTCCTTCTTCATCACCACAGCCATTTCTTCCCCCTTTCATTTTAAAGTCTATCATCACTTTTACGTCCATTACCTAAAACAATATGTTTAGTATGACAACTTTCAGCGCCGCTGGAATGAGGAAACTCAGCGACGTACGTGGGCCCGTGCATTG